>NC_133324.1:217917144-218227739 GCF_042186555.1 Aquarana catesbeiana
AAAGTACATGAAGAAAGGAGAGACATGTTTGCGGTTCTTCTTCAAGAAGCTCTTGAGAGGACGCAATGTGATAAAATCGGTGCAGGGACAGGAGGGGAATGGTGAGAAGGTGGTGGAGGCAGTGAATGAGTTTTATATGGATTTGTTTGCAGGCGGACGTGGAGTAAGTGCTGAGGAGGTGGGAGAATATTGCGAGAAAGTGGATGCAAGATTGTCTAAGGAGGATAGGTTTGGTATGTGTGTGGTTGTGTCTGAGGAGGAAGTGAGGCAAGTGATAGATATGATGAAACGGAATAAGACACCTGGGAAGGATGGTTTGACTGTTGAGTTCCTTTGTAAAGCGTGGGAGGTGCTGAAGTATGAGGTGTGTGAGTTGGTGAGGCTGGTGTTTGAAGTGGGGGAGATGCCAAAGTCCTTAAGTGAGGGGGTGATTACCCTCATCTATAAAAAAGGCGACAAGAGAGACATTTGGAATTGGCAGCCAATTACACTGTTGAATGTTGACTACAAGATTGTGACAAAGTTGATTGCTGATCGAGTCAAGCTTGTGGTTGGCGAAGTGATTGGGGAGCAGCAGGTGTGTGCGGTTCCTGGCCGGCGGATTTCCGATAATCTATGCTGAGGGATGTCGTATACTACGCGCAATCTAACAACTTGCCGTGCCTTCTAGAGTCGATAGACCTTGAAAAGGACTACGATAAAGTCTCCCATCAGTTTCTGTTTCAGATTCTGGAGGTCCTAGAGTTTCCAGACCAGCTGATGTAGGTTATCAGAGGATTATACAAAGGTGTCTCAAGTCAGGTTTTGGTGAACGGTACCCTAGGGGGGAGTATCCCTTTGATGTCTGGTGTTAGGCAGGGGTGCCCTCTGTCGCCTTTGATGTTCATCTGCGTGATGGAGCCATTACTGAGTGCAGTGAAGAAGGACAAGGCATTCAAGGGTCTGTTTGTGCCTGACAGTGGTGGAACGAGTGTGAAAGTGTTGGGGTACATGGATGATGTTGTGTTGGTGGCTGGTGGAATGTCTGATGTGCGGCGTGGAAGATTGCAAAAGCATTTATTGATTGGTTTGCGCAAAAGTTATAGCGTCTACAAAATAGGGGATTGTTTTTATGGCATTTTTATTAATATTTTTTTTACTAGTAATGGCGGCGATCAGCGATTTTTATCATGACTGTGACATTATGGCGGACACGTCGGACAATTTTGGCGTGATTTTGGGGGGGATGGGCTAGTTATGACACTCCTGATCATAGGGAGCTATGATCAGTGACACTGTCACTAGGCAGAAAGGGGAGATGCTTGTTTATATTAATAGGTGATAGGTGGTATGTCCTAGTAGATACGGCACCTCATCCCTATTAAAGAATATTCTGATGGGGAAAGGGGGGGTGGGATTATTACGGTGCCACAAATAAAATAGAACAGTTTTATTATAAACATTTCTTGTTTATTTTAATCATATCAAAAAGGCTAAAAAAATGTACATTAGACATACAGATATAGGAAATTTCAGAAGACAATGATGTCACCAATGATGTTGGAGGGTGATCGCTGGTCACTTGTTCCCAACTAGTTTCGCCAAAACATTGGCTTCATCAGGGGAATGTACATATTAACACATGAAGTAAAAACACTGAAACAAGAAAAATGGAGTAAATTATTAGATTGGGTCCACATGATCTGGTATCATTGAGGCGAACTGTCATATCGTGAAGCAGTCAAAATACTGTCCAACCCTTGTCCCCGGTCTCCCAGTCCCCCACACCCAGAACATACCGTGCAGGAATTCCAGGATACGCGGAGAACACCACCAGAGCACTGAGAATGAAAGTCACACCCAGCCCTGTATTTGGCTACAGGGGAATCAAGAGGCGCCTAAAGAGATGAAAATTAGCATATAAGTATTCAGTAATTCATTAATTAATAAGGGGGACTAAGCCTCAATTACATACCCTGATTATATGCAAAAAGAACACCCACTGGTGCACAGGAAAATTCACGGCACAGTAGATGGGATACAGGAATCACAAGATTTATATATAGCCAAAAGGACTGGAAAAATGACAAAATAGTATTATTAGTAAGGTGACCTAGATTTTATATAAATTAGATAACTTAATAATGGATACTTATAACGGATTTGGAGAGCTTATTAAATAATTAATAAACTAGGAATGCTTACCAAAAAGGTGCATATAGCTGGAAACAAGGGTGCACACTAAGCACCTCCCCGACATATCCTGCAGATAGCACCAACTGGATTAGGTGATCTAAAAATCCAATGCAAGTAGGAGTGCTGTCAGCATAAAGACCAGCCAACATAACCACATATAACAGCAATGAAGGAGATAAAAAAGCATAAGCGCAAAATGGAAGCGAAGAAAGTACAGAGTTATTACCTTTAACAAGTATCGCCTGGCCACCACACATATCCCACAGCAGGTAAGTGAAGATTACTAAGATGTGGCTGCCTTTTAAAACCCCCACCTGATCAGCGTAGCAAAGATCAGCCAATCAGGAGTGAACGAAAGGCGGACGGGGTGCATGCGCAATGACCAAAGCCGCCAGCCTACACTACCCAGAGGGCCGAGCGTTGATCGCGTCACATGGCAGTGTTTACCAGTGACGCGGTCTGTGTAGATGTAAATAGGGCATCGGACCTATCCGAGGAAAGGGGGAGGGAAGATGGAAACATCACAACCATCCAAGGAGAAGGGGAAGGAGGCATATGGATTGGCATTGGAATAGCTGCGATGGTCCCGGCCGAATAGGGCGGGCTGACTGTAGAGTCAGCCCTTGGGCATCCATGCAGCCAAAGGCTGTAGTGAGACACATATTCTCAAGTGGGATGGAGGCGAAACATCCGGGCATAATGGATCCACATAGCAGATCAAAAGGGGAACGACCTAGGACATAGGCGGGACTTCAAATGAATCCCAATATTTGGGCTTTTGTCCAACAGATTATCCATGAAATTGAGAATTTGGACTTACAACAAGTCCATACACATAATTTATCCTCGAGACATCGGAAAGCCCATCGAGAATAGCAAAGCCATCCTGGTCTGGTTATTAAGCCTGCAGATAAGGGCGGCAACGTTGTTGTCATGGACGTCGCCGCATATGAGACTATGTGCCGGGAGGTCCTTGACAACGTGCGTTGGTACCGCCCTATCTCTAAAACACTAATAACTAATTTCAATAACGAATATTATAGTTTAATTTTTGAAGCGTACCAATCAGGTGTCATTGATTACAGTACATGGAATTATCTTAATGTGAAGGATCCCAAAATCCCCACCTTTTATACACTGCCCAAAGTGCACAAATCAGTGAAGAAACCACCTGGATGACCTATTGTCTCGGGGTGTCAAAGTTTAACAGAGAATGCTAGTGAATCGTAACTGCTCTATTTTCCTATGTGCAGGACACCATTGACTTGTTACGTCACATCGATGGAAAACAGGTCCCTCCCAATACCTGGCTGGTGGCCCTAGATGTGGAATGTTTATATAATTCAATTCCACACACCAAAGGCATCGAAGTAATTCGTACCCATGTTCAGGGACGAGGATCATCTTTTGATAGTTACAGCCAGTTTGTCCTTCGGCTGCTTGAGTTAATCTTGACTAGAAATGTTTTCATGTTTGGTTCCTCCCACTTCCTCCAGGTACAGGGGGTGGCTATGGGGACTAAGTGTGCCCCTTCATACGCCAACCTGTACCTGGGGGGGTGGGAGAGGGACTTGTTTTCCCAAGAAGCCATGCCAGATTTCCATCTGGCAGCTGGTGACCTGTATGAGAGACTTCGAATGCGGGGATACAGTCGTTCCTTGCTGAAGAGGTCCTTCAACAGAGTCATTAAGCGAAATAGACATGATCTCATTCATCTAATTAAACCCTGGAAATGAAACCCTTCCGTTAGGATTATTACCCAATTTTCCAAAGAACATGCTCAGATGAGAGGGATTCTTCAAAAATACTGGCCACTTTTGACGGCCGACAATACCATTAAAAAATTTCTCAAACCATACCCTGAAATTACCTATAGACGTGCTCCATCTATGAGAGATCTACTAGTTCACAGCCACCACATGATACAAGGTCCCATGGATCATTCCAATGTTGGTACCTTTTCATGTGGTGCATGTGATTTTTGTTCTTTCATTCACAATTCCAGGAACACCCTTCTTCCGAACGGTAAGACTCACCGGTAAGACTTGAGATATAGAGTTACCTGTAAAACAACTGGCGTAGTATATCTAGCCCTATGTCAATGTGGGGAAAACCAAGCGTCCGTTTCTCAAACGCATCAAGGACCATATTGCACCTCTATACAAACATTTAACTACTACAGCCCTGAATAGGCATATTGCATTGGAACATAACTATGACCCTGATGTTGTCAGATTTGCGGCCCTTGAGCATGCTCCTTCACATGCCCGGGGCGGTAATATCGACAACACCTTGCTTCAGATGGAGACTAGATGGATATATATATTGGACGCTGTAAAATTTCCTGGTTTAAATGAATATATTAGTTTTAAATCTTTTCTTTAGAATGGTATCTATTTGTCTGTATTAATTATCTCAGTTTCTTGCTGTCCAATCTTGTCCAATCCATTCATCGACTGTCCCCCTACTACTTGACCGATCCTTTGGTCAATCTGGTCCCCAGGGTTTGGTGACCAATCTTGTCCTCATTTCCTGCCCTCATCCCATGCCCACTGCTAGATTGTTTCTTCATATTAAATTTAACAATGGATGTTGAGCTGTTTAATTAATTTTTTGTTTTTTCAAAAATTTTTCATTATACAAAAAATTATTTTATTTATGTATTTCTTTATTTTATATCCACTGGAATGTATTGATATTCTGTATTGATTGATGAGCAAACAAATTCATGGTTATGATGGTTATTATTCATGTAAAACCTAATGGAATTTATAGATATTGAGTTTATTGTTAGATTATAACATTGTTCCTATCAGTGTATTGTTGCTATTTAATCCACATCTCTATTGTTGTAGGCGCCCTGTCTGGTGGGCCGTGTCTTGGTCCTTTTGGTGACAACAACTGTCCATTGGACAGGCTGTCCTGCCTATGTCCTAGGTCGTTCCGGTTTCCCCTTTTGATCTGCTATGTGGATCCATTATGCCCGGATGTTTCGCCTCCATCCCGCTTGAGAATTTGTCTCACTACAGCCTTTGGCTGCATGGACGCCCAAGGGCTGACTCTACAGTCAGCCCACCCCTGCGGCCGGGACCATCGCAGCTATTCCATGCCAATCCATATGCCTCCTTCCCCTGCTCCTTGGATGGTTGTTGTTTCCATCTTCCCTCCCCCTTTCCTCGGATAGGTCCGGTGCCCTATTTACATCTACACAGACCGCGCCACTGGTAAACACTGCCATGTGATGCGATCGACGCTCGGCCCTCTGGGTAGTGTAGGCTGGCGGCTTTGGTCACTGCGCATGCGCCCCGCCCGCCTTTCGTCCACTCTCTTTGCTACGCTGATCAGGTGGGGGTTTTAAAAGGCAGCCACATCTTAGCAATCTTCACTTACCTGCTGTGGGATATGTGTGGTGGCCAGGAGATACTTGTTAAAGGTAATAACTCTGTACTTTCTTCTGTTCCATTTTGCGCTTAAGCTTTTTTATCTCCTTCATTGCTGTTACATGTGGTTATGTTGGCTGGTCTTTATGCTGACAGCACTCCTACTTGCATTGGATTTTTAGATAACCTAATCCATTTGGTGCTATCTGCAGGATATGTCGGGGAGGTTCCAATGCTTAGCCTATATATTGGCGGAATCTCATGCTTAGTGTGCACCCTTGTTTCCAGCTATATGCACCTTTTTGGTAAGCATTCCTAGTTTATTAATTATTTAATAAGCTCTCCAAATCCGTTATAAGTATCTGTTATTAAGTTATCTAATTTATATAAAATCTAGGTCACCTTACTAATGCCACTATTTTGTCATTTTTCCAGTCCTTTTGGCTATATATAAATCTTGTGATTCCTGTATCCCATCTACTGTGCCGTGAATTTTCCTGTGCACCAGTGGGTGTTCTTTTTGCATATAATCAGGGTATGTAATTGAGGCTTAGTCCCCCTTATTATTTAATGAATAACTGAATACTTATATGCTAATTTTCATCTCTTTAGGCGCCTTTTGATTCCCATGTAGCCAAATACAGGGCTGGGTGTGACTTTCATTCTCAGTGCTCTGGTGGTTTCCTCCCCGTATTCTGGAATTCCTGCATGGTATGTTCTGGGTGTGGGGACTGGGAGACCGGGGACAAGGGTTGAACAGTATTTTGACCGCTTCACGATATGACAGTTCCCCTCAATGATACCAGATCATGTGGACCCAATCTAATAATTTACTCAGTTTTTCTTGTTTCAGTGTTTTACTTCATGTGTTAATCTGTACATTCCCCTGATGAAGCCAATGTTTTGGCGAAACTAGTTGGGAACAAGTGACCAGCGATCACCCTCCAACATCATTGGTGACGGTCATTATTTTGAATTGTATTTGTGCTCTCTTGTCTTCTGAAATTTTCTATATCTGTATGTCTAATGTACATTTTTTTAGCCTTTTTGATATGATTAAAATAAACAAGACATTTTTATAATAAAACTGTTCTATTTTATTTGTGGCACCGCAATAATCCCATCCCCCCCTTTCCCCATCAGAAAAATCTTGTTTACATTAGCATCTCCCCATTCTTCCTCTGCGTGAGACAATCGCGGGTATCCCCGCGAACATCGAGTCCGCAGGACCCGCGACCCGATTCACGGAGCTCCCGGCTGGTGCGCGGGCGTGCTGCCGGTGGTGCGCACAAGATGGTACGTCCATTTGCCCAGCCATGCCATTCTGCTGACGTACATCAGCGTGCGCCGGTTGGAAACCAGATAATCTTGCAGATAAAAATGTGATTTGTTGCCTGTTATACACTGAAAGTAAAGCTGTGTCCACTCTAATGCCGCGTACACACGGTCGGACTTTTCAGCTACAAAAGTCCGACAGCCTGTCCGACAGACTTCCGGCGGACTTTCGGCGGACTTGCGGCAGACTTTCTAACGAACGGACTTGCCTACACACGACCACACAAAAGTCCGACGGATTCGTACGTGATGATGTACAACGGACTAAAATAAGGAAGTTCATAGCCAGTAGCCAATAGCTGCCCTAGCGTGGGTTTTTGTCCGTCGGACTAGCACACAGACGAGCGGATTTCGGGGTCCGTCGTAGTTACGACGTAAAGATTTGAAGCATGTTTCATGTTTCATGTTTCGGATTTGAGGCTAAAAAAGTCCGTTGAAAGTCCGGAGAAGCCCACACACGATCGGATTACCAGCCAGCTTTAGTCCGTCAGCGTCCGTTGGACTTTTGTAGACGAAAAGTCCGACCGTGTGTACGCGGCATAAGATTTAGACAAATTTTAGATTGTAAGCTCCTATGAGCAGGGGCCTTAAAACCCAATTGCTAACTGTTTTGCTAAATGTAGCACCATATATCCTGTAGAATTTTTTTTGAAGCTAGTAAATGAATGCACATAATTTTGTTTCTACTGGCAAAATAAAAGTAAATTATTGAGCTTGTTTATTGTGTGTTTTTTTTTCTCTTTTCTTTCTTCTTTTTAATTAGTTTTGGGGGTGGTGGTTTTGGGGAAGTGCAAGATCTTTCACATCTAATGCCCTGTACACACGGTCGGATTTTCCGACAGAAAATGTGTGATAGGACCTTGTTGTCGGAAATTTCGACCATGTGTGGGCTCCATCACACATTTTCCATCGGAATTTCAGACACACAGAGTTTGAGAGCTTGCTATAACATTTTCCGACAACAAAATCCGTTGTCGGAAATTCCGATCGTGTGTACACAAATCCGACGCACAAAGTGCCACGCATGCTCAGAATAAATTAAGAGACGAAAGCTATTGGCTACTGCCCCGTTTATAGTCCCGACGTACGTGTTTTACGTCACCGCTATTAGAAAGATCGGATTTTCCGATAACTTTGTGTGACCGTGTGTATGCAAGACAAGTTTGAGCCAACATCCGTCGGAAAAAATCCATGGATTTTGTTGTTGGAATATCCGATCAATGTCCGACCTAAGGCATTAGGCTGCTTTCACACTGGAGGCGCTTTACAGGTGCTAAAAATAGTGCCTGTAAAGAGCTTCTCCTCTCACTCCAGTGTGAACTGGCCCTGACCCTAGGTTCACACCTATGCATTTTTTTAGTGCATTTTGCAGTTTTCAGAAACACTCTACAGTCCATTTAACATGGTTTCCTATGGTACTAGTTCACTTCTATGCGTTTTGCAGCCAGTGGTCGGGAACTTTTTTGCGCGATTTGTGGGTAATAGATTTCAATGGAACTGCACCAGAAATGCAATTGTTGCGTTTGTGATGTGATTTTTGATGTGTTTTGCGGTTATTTTTTTTACACTGTATATAGCTGGTTGCTAACCGGGGGGCTGGGAAGCCAGCTGCCACGTCCTTAACAACCAATGAATCTTCAGCTGTCAGTAGCTTCCCCACTATAAGTACAAAAAAAATGCCAGCCAAAAATAAAATAGCAAAAAAACAGCATTGTGTTCCCCCCCGGGTCTACTATGGATTCAGAGGGGACCCCCATGCCAAAATTTTACAAAAATAGTGTGGGGGTCCCCCCCATTACCAGGCCCTTTGGGTCTGGTATGAATATTAAGGGGAACCGCTGCATCAAAATAAAACAAAATTGCGTGGGAGTCCCCCAAAATCCATACCAGGGCCTTCAGGTCTGGTATGGATATTAAGGGGAACCCCGCAACAAAAAAATGCGCGGGGGTCCCCCCAAAATCTATACCAGGCCCTTCAGGTCTGCTATGGATATTAAGGGGAACCCTGCCCCAAAATTTAAAAAAATGGCGTGGGGGTCCCTCTCAAAATCCATACCAGACCCTTATCCGAGCACGCAAGCTGGCAGGCCGCAGGAAAAGGGGGGTGAGAGAGCACTCCCACTCCTCCTGAACTGTACCAGGCCACATTCCCTCAACATGAGGAGGGTGCTTTGAGGTCCCCCCCAAAACACCTTGTCCCCATGTTGATGGGGACAGGGGCCTCATCCCCACAACCCTTGCCCGGTGGTTGTGGGGGTCTGCGGGTGGGGGCCTTATCGGAATTTGGAAGCCCCCTTTAATAAGGAGACCCCCAGATCTCGGCCCCCCCCATGTGAATGGATATCGGGTACATTGTACCCCTACACATTCACCAAAAAAAGCAGTAAAATGTGACAAAAGACAATAGCCGTTTTTTGACAATTCCTTTATTGTAAAATAGCTCTTCTTCTTTCCCCAATTCTTCCTCTGGTCTTCTCCATCTTCCTCCGGATTCCTCTTCCCCGCTTCTTCCTCCATCTTCCTCCGCTTCTTCTTCCGGTCTTCTCCATCTCCCTCCGGCTTCTTTTTCCGGTCTTTCTCCTCCGCTGCTCCCGCTGAACATTCAAAAAACGAACCTCCTCTGATGCTGCGATGGGGAGGATGATGTGACTCCGAGACCCTGCCCCACAAGGGGCAGGGTCTCCTGATGACGTCATCCGACCACCACGCCCCATAGTTATATATGAAATGGGCGCTATGCAAAGCGGACAGATCGGCTGACCACAGCATCGGAGGAGGTTCGTTTTCATAGCAGGTCGGTGGTGGGAGCGGCGGAGGAGAAAGACCAGAGTCGGAGGAAGAAGCGGGGAAAGAAGAAGAGCTATTTTACAACAAAGGAATTGTCAAAAACCGGCTATTGTCTTTTGTCACATTTTACTGCTTTTTTTGGTGAATGTGTAGGGGTACAATGTACCCGATACCCAATCACATAGGGGGTCATGATCTGGCGGTCCCCTTATTAAAGGGGGCTTCCAGATTCCGATAAGGCCCCCACCCGCAGACCCCCACAACCACCGGGCAAGGGTTGTGGGGATGAGGCCCTTGTCCCCATCAACATGGGGACAAGGTGTTTTGGGGGGGGCCCAAAAGCACCCTCCCCATGTTGAGGGCATATGGCCTGGTACGGTTCAGGAGGAGGGGGGGCGCTCTCTCGTCCCCCCCTCCACCACACCTGAAGGGTCTGGTATGGATTTTGGGGGGGACCCCTACATCTTTTTTCTTTTTTAATTTGGCGTGGAGTTCCCCTTAATATCCATACCAGACTCAAAGGGCCTGGTATGGACTGGTGGGGGGAACCTACGCCTTTTTTTCTTTGAGTGTAATTCTATATTGCTGGGAACCGGCAATACATTACAGCCGCGAGCAATTTTAAATGAAATGTTTCCTTTAGAAATGTAATTTTTCTGCGGTACAGTAATAAACACGGGAAAACTGCGCCACTTTACGGGCATACTATAGACACACCTCAGGCACAATATTTAAGGAATTTTTCATTTTTATTGTTTCACTTTAAGCATTATTAAAATCACTGCTCCCGAAAAAATGGCCACTTTAAAAACATTTTTTCCAATTGTTACATGTCTCCTGGGGCAGGACCCAGGTCCCTATACTCTTTTATGGCAAAGAACTTGCATATATGCCTTCAGTGAGAACTTTGGATTTCGCAGGTTCGAGCCCCATTGACTTCCACTATGCAAAAAAGACACCTAATGCTCTTCACTAATAAAATTTGCAATTTTTTTCAACTTTGCTTCCACAAAGTCATCCATCTCATTTAAAGTCCCACTTTTCCTTCTTTTTTGCATACATTTTAGGGATGGAGGCACACCGCATATGTGCCTCATCCAAAGTCCCAAATCCCCCACTTCCATTCGACATTGACTTCCACTATTCCTGCACATGTGATCTGACCGGCATTTTTGCCCACAATAGCGCTGCTTTCCATTTGCATTAGCGCTCAGTTTCTGAGAGTTGAAGTCTTACTTGGCCTTATTTGGGCGCTATTTTCTGGGACTGCAGGATCATTTTTCAGCGCTATAGTAAATGACCCCCATTGTCTAGTTAAAAACATTTTATTCCAAGCACATTCACATGTGCGTTTTAAAAGGTTTTTGAACAAGCCAACATCTTGGTGTATTACATGTATGTTTGCCATTATTTTGCCTTTTTTGGCGCTAAACAGGCATGTTTGAAAACATAAAATACACATCCCCAACTCAGGAACTTACAAAATTCGACTTTGGTAAAGTGAAGGCCATATGAGACATTAGTATCCCAAGACTGTGTTGATGTTGTCTTCCTCAGATGGGGTGATCTCCACCCCTCTAAAAGCCAAAATTTGAAGCCACGTACACGTAGAGGCATAACTGTTAAATCTCCCTTATGATCCCCTGCCTAAAATGTATGTATGTACAAACAGGTTAGTTTCTAAAGCCCCAAAACACACAGTGTGTCAACAAAGTGGATTTGCCTTTCGTAAATAACCGCCATTGTGTCAACATGTGCTATCTCCCATCACAGGATATCAATAGACGTGTTTTGGGGGTGCAACCCTTTCCTCAAAACTAAAGTAGGTGAGAGGAAGGGGTTGCACCCTCGAAACACGTCCATTGATACCCCACGATGGGAGCTAGCACATGTTGACACAGTGGCGGTTATTTACTAAAGGCAAATCCACTTTGCACTGCAAGTGCACTTTCAAGTGCGCTTGCAGTGCACTTGTAGAGCAAAGTGGATTGGCCTTTTCGGAAATAACCCCCCACTGTGTGTTTTGTGGCTTTAGCAAACTAGATGTAGGGAAAGACACACATTTTAGGCATGGGATCTCTAATTTTTGGCTTTGCGATTCTTAAAGATCACAATTAAAACGTTACTTAGGGCAGTGTTTCCCAACTATCCTTCTCCAGATGCATTTCCAGGTCATGTTTTCTATATTTTTTGCTTTTGGCACAGGTGATGATGTCATTTTCGAGGTTAGTAATTCACACAGTCATTTTTATACTGTGGAAAATAAAGAAAACAGGACCTGGTGGTGCACCTAGAGAAGTGGAGTGGCTAAACACTGACCTCAGACACTAAAGCCTAGGTTCACAATGGAGCGATTTGTCATACGATTTGATAGATAAAGTCACAGCCTATTGGAGGCAATGGCACTGTTCAAATTGGTGCGACACCAATTTAGCGGCGCCGCATCAATTTGCAAAATTATTTCCTGCGCTACTTTTTCAAATTTCAGGCACGACTTCAATAGACATCTGGGCATGAAGCCACACAAATGTCTATCAAGTAGCACCTGAAATTGCACTGAACTTGCTAATTAGAAATTGCGCTACTTTAAGTGAAGTAGTGCGATTTCAAAGTAGCATCAATTTGAACCAGGGCTTAAAAGTAATAAAAACATGTGAAATATTAAAACTGCAAACAGGAGCCAACAAGTGGAATAAAACTTCAGGCCAGATGAACTTAAAATTTGGCAAGCATGTCGACATAATCACGTATGCTTCTCTATAAAGCAGTGACAGCCTCCTTTATTTGCTCTAGATCAATCAAAGCCTGCATCATATCTGCACTCATATGGCCAGTTGTGCATCTTGGAAGTTTGTGTCCTTGCAAGAAGAGAAAAAAGTATTAAGGCAACGATGGTCAAGTGACCGAGGCCCTGTATAGTGAATTATGGTCAAGTTACTAGTCAAATTGGGGAAATTCTTACCTACCCAGTCTATTGTTGCTTGCAACCTTCTTGCCCTTCAGACACCTAAACTACTAGGAATGTACACACTGCAACTACTCTGTAATCTTGGCCCTGGTGCCTGGGTCTACAAAACTCGGGTACCTAGCAACACTGTCAGCTCCTTCCACCTCTTCCTTCTCCATGCTAAGGCACTACATACTTTGCTAATGTGTGGAGTGGGTGTTTGGTTTGGACACCTAAACACTTGACATGTATACACATTTGACAAAATGTAGTAAATATAAATACAGGAATCAACGCCTAATTCGTATATTTAACAAGCGCTAATGGGTAAGGTGAAAGCACACAAAGAAGTACTATAGCCAATTAAGGCAAACAGCTGCTACCTTATGGCCTACCAAGGCTCAAACAGATAATAAAATGCACACAAATATAGGCAGCGCTATTAAAGACACCTGAATGGTGTAATCTATATAACCATATATATCTGACATAAATGGTCATGTGATACATAAAGTCAACAAATTGCATAAGTGAAGAAGTCCATAATTAAAATGGTAAAAAGTCCATAGGATAATCCAGGAGATGGCTAAACTTTCACCGACACCACCACAAATGAAGAGCCAGGGGAGTACTCACATCCCCCTCTGAATAAAACTCTTGCCAGAAAATGTAAGATAATCAGCAGGTAAATGGCACTTGTTAACACACGTTTTGAATTCAATTTTCATGGGCCAGCTTTATCATAAGGGCTCGATCACATATAGAGATATTCGTGTCCAATCATGTGAGGAAAAACAGAAACATATTCCATAGTGTAAACTTGTATAAAATTGTTTATTTCCTCATAAAAAGACTCCCCTTTAGGAATTGCACTTACAACAAAAAAGCAAACAGTGAGACACACCCTAACGTTTCTTCATTATTGACATCATCAGAGGGCACGTCTTAACTTAAATTATATAGTTTTTTCTGTTTTAAATTGTGCTATATTAATAATGGTGTTTGCTAATTGTTAATGTTTCATTTTGTTAAACATTGTTATAGGGTCTAATATCAGTCCAGATTGACAATTCATTTTTTCCGGTTTTATTCCGGCAGAATAATGCACTGGAAATGTTGCTTCATTGGATTAGTGGATTCATGGTTGATTGGCAGTGGTATAAAATTTGAGTCGTCACGTCGCTAAGACATGCCCTCTAATGATGTCGATAATGACGAAACGTTAGGGCGTGTCTCAGCATTTTTCTCACGATCAACATTACATTCCAGCACGCTGTTTGGAGACACGGATCTCACCACCGATGTAGATAGAGCAGATTGCGGTAGGAGATACCTTGACATTCTCAATACATGCCTGGCTGTTACTACTGCTTTGTGTGATGCAATGCTCACTGTTTGCTTTTTTGTTGTAAGTGCAATTCCTAAAGGGGGAGTCTTTTTATGAGGAAATAAACAACTTTATACAGGATTACACTATGGAATATGTTTCTGTTTTTCCTCATATGATTGGACACGAATATCTCTATATGTGATTGAACCCTTGTGATAAAGCTGGCCCAGGGAAATCGAATTCAAAACGTGTGTTAACAAGTGCCATTTACCTGCTTATTAGCCTACATTTTCTGGTAAGAGTTTTATTCAGAGGGGTATGTGAGTACTCCCCTGGCTCTTCACTTGTGGTGGTGTTGGTGAATGTTTAGCCATCTCCTGGATTATCCTATGGACTTTTTACCATTTTAATTATGGACTTCTTCACTTATGCGCTTTATTGACTTTATGTATCGCATGACCATTTATGTTAGATACTGTATATATGGTTATATAGATTACACCATTCAGGTGTCTTTAATAGCGCTGCCTATATTTGTGTGCATGCATACACATTTGAAGCCAGATTCAAAGAATTCTTACATGTGCAAACAAGAGGCTCACGAGTAGTCTCTTTCACTCCTGGATCTCTTTGGCCCCCTGTTTGACTTGCGTCAGGGGATGTTACATCAACAAGTGGAAGGTCTGTGCTGGGTCCAGGTGTCCTATCCAACGCCACAAAACCAACATCCTGGTTCAGCTGAACACACTCACTTTCCTCTAAAAAGAACAATACACCATTCATTAAGCCACCCCAAGTCACATCTGTTTCTAGCATACATTTTGCTGCATTAGTTGACCAACTTTGCACTTGGGACAATGTTTGCTCCTGACTAGTGGACTAGTAATGAGGTCCTTTCGACTGTTGGGCCTTTCGTAGTTGTGCAGCTTGCAATCATAGTCGTGCTTCTCAAGGATGCGCACCATCTCCACCATTTCACCCTTGCTCATGGGGGTGGCTTCTTTAAGTTCCACCACCACGGGGCTGCATAGAATTTCCAGAGTTCACAGAATGCAACATGTTGTCCCTCCAGAATGTTCCGCTGTGCGTCATGACTCACTGAGAGCGAAGTTTCACGCATGCGCAGGGTATATAAAGCCACAATGTGAGGTCGATGTAATGGCCGTAGGAACGATCTGGGAGTGGAGGATGAACGATTGACGTTGCCAAAAGAAGATATAAAACGAAGGTACAATTGTAAATTGGGGCATCAGTGGTTAGTGCCCTATACTGCTTAGATTGAGGCCTATATTGGGACCAGATTATTTATGAGTTAAGCCTGACATTATGGTTTGTCTTGTGTTCTGTCTTGCAGGCATCTGCTAATTGAATTGACAATGGTGGATAAATTCACTGCGTCAGACTTTTTGCCTGAATTTATAAAGCAGTACCGGGAGCTGCCGTGTCTATGGAAAGTGAAGAGTAGGGATTACTCTAATAAAATCAAGAGGATGGCAGCGATGGAGAAACTGTTGGAATTGGTGAAGCCTCTGTACCCCACGGCAGACATCAATTATTTGAAGGCCAAAATTGGTAGCCTTCGTAGTACATATAATAGGGAGCACAAGAAGGTCCTGGAATCCTAGAGATCGGGAGCATCAGCAGATGACATATATGTCCCCATGCTGTGGTACTACAACAGCCTGCGTTTTTTGTCCGACCAAACCAAACTATGCCCACCACTCTCAAAGCTTCCTTCCACATGAGCTGAGGCCACAGCTCCTGAGGTCCACCCTGGTCCTTCTACACAGGAAGAAGATGTGGAGGAGCCCAGCTTGACCCAGGTATAGCATTGTTGAACATATTTGTATCCAAAAATAGAATGATGTTAACTAGACGTTATTGATGAAAAATTTCTGCCTTAACAAAGTGGTTTCCATATCAATAGACAGTAGCGGCCAAAAATGATTGGGACAAGAATGAAAAATGCTGGGGTCAGAATGATAGTCTTTTCTATTTCTCCACATTCAATTTGCAACAGTCATTAGCTCAAAATTGTGTGTGATTGATGACCAAAAAACGAAAAATATGTCCCATTTTCATACACAGGAAAGTGTCAGTCAGGAGGAGACTGTGCCCAGCAGCCAGACGGAGCCGCAGATTCCTCCTCTACGCCCTCCTACTAAAAGGCCCACGAAAAGCAGGAACCTGGACGAGGCCACGGCTGCCTTCCTCAGCCATGCAACAACTGCCATCAGTACAGCTCCAGATGCACAGGAGGCATTTGGCTGTATGACAAGTAATAAATTGCGAGATATGGAGGGGGAGCAAAGGAGTATGTGCGAGGAACTAATCCTGCAGCTCCTCAAAAAGGGGAGGAGGGGACAAATTTCACCAAAAACACGCATATGTGATTTGGATGACACACCTCCACCACCTTCACCACCTCCTTAGACACTACAGCAACCCCACCCACCACAGCAGCAGGGCAGACCGTGGCAAATCCAGCCCCAACATCCCCAACAAGCCCGCTGGCCTGGGGATTTTCACCCCTACAATTTCTAATACCGTGTACACACAAGCGGACTGAATGAATCCGTCGGACAATTCGATCGTGTATGGGCTTCATTGGACTTTTGCTGTTGAAAAATCAGACGGAATTTAGAAATAGAACATGTTTCAACTCTTTCCGCCGGACCCAGTTCCTATCGAGAAATCCACTCGTCTGTATGCTGGTCCGACGGACAGAAAAAACATGCATGCTCTGAAACAAGTACGAAACAGAAGCGCTCGGTCTGGTAAAACTAGTGTTCCTATTGGAGCTAGCACATTCTTCAAGTTCTGTGATAGTTTAATGCAGCGCATTATTGTCTTCTTTATAATGCTACAAGAAGTTGTTTTGCTGCTCATATTCACACGGAGTTCTCACAAACAGATTTCTGGATTATTTCTCTTGATCTCATGAATGATATTGTATTTTTTAAAAGCCCGATCTCCATAATAATGTTTGCAAATTATTTTTTTGAGTCATCTTTTATTATTTTTGATTTCATCAAGATCTTTTTTTATGATTATTTAAAAATTATTTTCTAGTGATCTCCATTATTTTTTTTTTTTTGTGTGTGTGTGTCAAGTTACCACAATAACATTAATAATGTTTTATTTTTTTGTGTGTCAAGTTACCACAATAACATTATTAATGTTTTATCTTTTTGTGTGTCAAATTAACACAATAACATTATTTTTTTTTTTTTTTGAACCTCAAGGAGGTTGGTGTCCCTTGTTAATTTGACATTGTCTTTGACTAAAAACACATAGGCAAGTATTTTTAGAAAAGAAAATATCCATTATTCTGGTTAACAAAATAAAGATGAAGGCAACGCTGGAAAAACTTTTGGGATTTGTGAAGCCTTTTGGCCCCAGGGCACACATCAAGTCTGTGGAAAAGAAAATTGGGATCTTGAGGAGTCCATATAATAGGGAGCACAATCTGGTCTGGGATCCCAGAGATCAAGACCAGCAGCAGATGACATATATGTCCCCAGGCTGTGGTACTACACGAGCCTGTGTCTTCTGTCAGACCAGACTGAACCCAGGTAATCACTTTCATCTCTTCATTGCAGCCTTCCCTCCACGCTGCCCTGCAGCCTTCCCCACAGCCTTCCCTGCAGCCTTCCTTGGAGGCTGTGGCTCTGGTGGTGGACTTGTGACAGGAGGAAGAGGAGGGGCTTGCTCGTATATTTGGCTGTTGGCAGTTAACTCGCCCCTCAGCCCCTTGTGAAGGGCATCACAAATAATTCTTTCACAGAGGAGGCATTGGCCCTTCTCCAATTCGAGCAACCTGCTGGCTATATAGAAGCCATAGGCCTCTTCAGCTTCAGGGGGGTCCTGAGGACATTTGTAGCTTCTCTAATGAGGCGCAATGATGCCTCCTCTGTCACCGTCCCCTTCCTGGGCCTTTTTGTATGAAGGCGGAGGGGAGGCACCTGCAATTGGGTGAGGCTCCTACTGGGCCCGGCCACCTCCTGGCTGACACTGGGCCCACCCACCTCCTGGCTGTCACTGGGCTGCTCACCTCCTGGCTGTCACTAGGCCCGCCCACCTCCTGGCTGTCATTTGACCCGGCCTCCTCCTGCATGCCACTTTCCAGACCCTCGTCCTGGCTGAGCTCATCCTGTGTATAAAAAAGGGACATAATTTTAGTTTTTGGTTCAATTACACACACTTTTCAGCTCATGACTTGCAACTTCAATGTTAATACATATAAAAGAGTATCATTCTGACACCAGCATTTTTTCAAGCTGGTGACAAATATTTTTGGCCACTACTGTCCATTGATATGTATACATAATTTTTTGGATAAAATCCTTAATAGGTAATCAATTATAACATCTAGTTAACATCATTAATAGTAGGACACTAAATATGTCTAAAAATAATATACCTGGCTCCAGCTGGGCGCATCCGGTTCTTCCAGGATGGAAGGCCCAGGTTGTTCCTCGTCAGCCCCTGCTGGGGTGGAGGGAAGGCTGCAGGGAAGGGTGGAGGGAAGGGTCGAAAGAAATTCCCTGGCTTCAGTCTGGTCTTCAAGAAAACACAGTTTTTCAAAGTACCACAGCCTGGGTACATACACATCATCTGCTGATGCTCCTGATCTCAGGGAAGCCTGGATCTTGTTATGCTCCCTCCTATACATATTCCTCAAGATCCCAATTTTACGTTCCAAAATCTTCATGGTTGCTTCTGGGATCAAAGTCTGCACAAATGCCAGAAGTCTCTCCAGCGTATCCTTCCTTACTGGTTTATTGTAATATGCACTGTGTTTGACCTCCCACAGATTCCTCATCTCCCTGTACTTGTCAATAAATTGGGACATGAATTCAGGGTCCTTAAACTTATTATTAATTTTTTCTGTAAGTCTAATTTTTTGTCTGTACAATACACAAGACAAAAACACCAATGTTAGCCTAAACTCTCATAATCTTATCCCAACACAAGCCTCAATTTATAAGCAGTATAGGCCACTGATGTTCCAAATTTAATAAAATTTACCTTCGTTTTGGACGCTTGCAACTTTCCGCAGTTCCTCTTTCCTCCGCGCACAGAACGTACGTACGACACATGCGTGCTAGCTTTATATACACTGTGCATGCGTGAAACTCCACCTGCGTCGCCCGCCCCTGACATTCTTTTTCACGAATATCCCCCACCCCTTCTCTCTACAGTGCGCAGTTAGGAGCAAGATGGTGGAGACATAGCAGGTGTTTGGAAATTATTCCAGTAGCAAGGAAAGCCCGGAGCCCCGGAACGTCCCGATCCGGGAAGAAGAGATTTAAGGCCTCCAATATGGCCTTTGAGGAAATGGTGGAGATGGTGTACATCTTGCGGAGGAACGATTATGATGGGAAGCATGAACCGTACACCCAGCCACATTTGCGAAAGGCCAAAATCATGTCCAAAGTTGTGAAGACTCTCCAGCAGAATTTTGGGGTATGCCACTCCAAAGACCAATTAAGGAAACGCTGGTCCAACCTTAAACTGAGGGAGCCGGATCAGTACAGAAGAATAAAGAATGTGCTTCAAAAAGGTAAGTCCTTGTCGTGTGTTCCTATTCTGATTATTAACTTGCATGCTGCTCCATGTGCTTTTCTTTACTGTTGTACAGTTTTAAATGGCTACTTTCAGGCTCGTGGACACAGTATTCATTTACAGGAAACATCGTTTGTAGGAATCATCGTTCGAAAGAAACATTGTTTGACAATATATACGATGTATTTATTTGATACAGGGTTTAAAATACATTTTTGGTCTTGCTAATTTGTCTTATTAAAAGAAGTTTAGGACATTGTTGTCTAGATGTCTTTGAATGAATTGCAAACTTGATTCAGTGGAATGTAAGGAGAGGACACTCAGCAGCTGTTTACACATCTGGACTCAGGAGCACTAGTGTGGGACACCAGAGCACATTTTTTAGGATAACCCACACAGGTGCTCCAGTGGATACTTGGGGTGTCTCAATCTGTAAAACTTGGTCAAAAAAGGTAAGTATTGCAGTTTGGTTAAAAGGGATTTTTAATCATGCCTTCAACTTGGATCTCTTCCCAAATAAAGCAATGTTTCATATTCATATTTCTGGAATCAAATATCTGTGTGCTAAGTATACCTTTTGTTTCATTCTCATAGAGGAGAAAAGACAATAGGCTACCAGGGACCTCCGACCTCGCCAGCCTGAATGGGTAGTTAGCCCCAGCCCCCCCAAGGATGTGGAGGAAGGAGAGGTGGAGGAAGTGGGCAACATGGGCACCCCACCAGGTGAGTGTCTGACACCCCAGCTTCAGGTAATCCATGTATGCCTGTATATTTCTAAATACATGTTTTTTCATCAATTTTAGGTGATGTGCTGTTTGTAGAAGGGGAAGCGGCGGAACCTTTTTCCACCGACAGCGCCCCCCCAAGGATGTGGAGGAAGGAGAGGTGGAGGAAGTAGCTGATATGTGCACCCCACCAGGTGAGTGTCTGACACCCCAGCTTCAGGTAATCTATGTATGCCTGCATATTTCTAAATACATGTTTTTTCATCAATTTTAGGTGATGTGCTGGTTGTGGAAGGGGAAGCGGCGGAACCTTTTTCCACTGAGAGCGCCCACAGACTGATTGGCCAGATCATGGCCTGGAATGGGGAGATTGATGCCATGCGCAATCAGCTGGACATCATGCAGCAGGAAATGAAGAACATGATCGATGTTTTGGGGAGAATTTAATCCCTTTTTCCCTAAAACTAAATCGATCATGTTCTTCGTTTCCTTTTTAGATGCCCATATTCTGGGATTTTAATTTTTTTAAATTTTAAAAGCCAAATTTTGAAGATGCACACAGTGTGTCAACATGTGTTATCTGCCATCAGGGGATCTCAATGTACACGTTTTGTGGGTGCAACCCCTTCCTCATTACGCTAGTAGGTGAGAGGAAGGGATTGCACCCACCAAACACATCCATTGATCCCCCATGATGGGAGATAGCACATGTTGACCCATTTGGAATCCCAATTTGTGTGCATCTTCAAAATTTGGCTTTTACAGGGGTGACATCACCCCATCTGATTTAGGGCAATATCAAGACATTTTTGACACTATAATGTCTGATATTGCCTTAATTTTCTAGATGTTGAACTTTGTAAGTTCCAGAGTTGTGTGTATGTTATGTTTGTTTGTAAAAAAAAAAAAAAAAAAAGAAAAAAAGGTTTTTAAAAAAAACCCAAAAAACAAAAAAAGTTTAAAAAAAAATATATTGTTAAAAAAAGAAATATATGTTTTCAAAAAAAAATATTATAAACGCACATGTAAATGTGCACAGATTAAAAAGTTTGCTAATCAACAATGTGTGGCTTCTTCTTTCAATGCTCAATACCAGTTTTGTAAGTAATTTTGTGTTTACAGTGACAATGGGGCTTATTTACTAAAGGAAAATCCACTTGGCACTACAAGTGCACTAGGAGAACCTAGGAGACAGCCAAAAAGAAAAGCAAGCAATAAATACATTTCGAGATTTTATCTGATCATTATTTTTTTATTAATAAAAATCAGACATTGTCTGGCATTGCAATGGCCCCCCTACCCGTAAAATAATTAACATATTTCTCCCTAACTTCACGGGCGCTTTGGGGGGCCAAGCCAGTACGGCCAGTATCCAGGCCCGTCAGAGGATTGTCTGTAAGTGCGGCCTCAGGCCCAACTGATGCAATATAATTTCTTGCATTTCTTCTTAAAAAATTGTGCAGGATGCAGCATGCTAGGACAATATGATTAAGTCTGTATTCTGCCAGATGGATTGCTGTAAGAAACAGGTGGAACCAGCTGGCCATTATCCCGAAGGCATTCTCCACAACTCTTCTTGCTCTGGCCAGCCGGTAGTTAAAAACCCTCCTCTCTGGGGTAAGGGTCCTTTGGGGAATGGCCTCATCTGGTGCTTACCCAGACCGAAGGCTTCATTTGCAATAAAGACAAAGGGGAGTCCTTCCACGTTATTCACATCAGGTGGAAATCCCAGGCCACCACTCTGGAGACACTGGTAGAACTCCGTCTGGGCGAAGACTCCTCCATCCGATATCCGGCTATTCTTCCCCACGTCCAATTACAGAAATTCATATTGTGCCGACACCACCGCCATTAACACGATACTATGAAACCCCTTATAATTAATATAGTATGACCCCGAATGGGGTGGCAGCACGATGTGGACGTGCTTCCCATCTACAGCCCCTGCACAGTTGGGAAAGTGCCAATAGGTGGCAAAATGGGATGCCAAGGTCTGCCATTCCTGTGGCGTTGAAGGAAACTGGGGAGTGAAATAAGAAAAAAAAATATAAGTACTTTTGCACATAACATTGCAAGCAGATTACACAAAAAACATTCTTGCCTAACATCAGTATAACATTTATTTTAATTATTATTTAAAGAATAAAATATTAAGGCCCACTTATCAAATTCCTCACCCCTTCTGATGGCCCATTGATAAAATTTATGGGGGGAGCTTATAAATTAATTTAAGGACACACAGACCATTTGGAAACATTTTAAGGGGAGGCTTATAAATTAATTTAAGGACACACATACCATTTGGACACATTTTAAGGGGGGGCTTATAAATTAATTTATGGACACACAGACCATTTGGAAACATTTTAAGGGGGGGCTTATAAATTAATTTAAGGACACACATACCATATGGACACATTTTAGGGGGGTGGCTTATAAATTAATTTAAGGACACACAGACCATTTGGAAACATTTTAGGGGGGGGGCTTATAAATTAATTCAAGGACACACAGATCATTTGGAAACATTTTAAGGGGAGGCTTATAAATTAATTTAAGGACACACAGACCTTTTGGAAACATTTTAAGGGGGTGTTTAGGGTAAAGCACTACAATGGAGCTGACAAAATACATTGTTAAGTGACTAGACTAGGTGGATATGGGCCCAGCATAGCATGCTGGGGAGGTTAGTGAAGGAAAATATGCATGAAGGACAAAAAAGGAGCATTAAATGATTACAGCATGCATGAGGACAAAGGGGACATTCACAGCATATTGCAATCATGGTAATTAGGGATTGAGGAAAGAAATACAATACATTAGGAAACATTAAATACAATAAAATGTGATGTTAAAGGATAGATCTTACTTTAATATAGTCCTTCTGCAGGACCTGAATTATAGAAGAACAGGTCTCTGGGATAATGATCCCCAGAGCCTGGGGGGAGATGCCTGTCGAGAACTTAAGGTCCAGCAGGCTTCTCCCAGTCGCCAAGTAATGCAACGTGGCGACTACCCTCTGCTCCGGAGTAATGGCTTGCCTCATGCAGGTATCCTGCCTGCTGATATAAGGGGTCAGCAAAGCCAACAAACGGTGAAAAACGGGGTCCGTCATCCTGAGAAAGTTCCTGAAATCGTCAGGATTATTCTTACGGATCTCACAAAGCAAAGGCATGTGAGAGAATTGGTCACGCGTGAGCAACCAATTCTTGGTCCATGAACTCCTCCCCACCCTGTTCATGGACTGGGCTTAGATCGGAGAATTAACTACAACACAAAGCCCAAGCAAAGCATGAACTCTACGATGAGTATGTACACGCAACATGGCTTCAAAATGGTCGGCTGGTCAGAACGAAATTAAACAGAAAGCACTGAACAACAGCAAGGCCTATGAAGAGCGAGCTGAAAATCAGCAACGAGCGGACAATAACGCACTGAATAAACAATGTGAACTGACTACACGCTCTGAAAAGCAGTGGAAAGGAGTTCATAAAACTCCTGCAAGTGTTATATCGTTGGATTCTCTGCCACTTTTGCTGGACAGCTGATTCTGGTAGAGTTGAATAATAATAATAGGTGATACAACTGATACAGGGTGAATTGGGAAAGCAAAAACTGCTGTGGTAATGCTGTTAACAGACTGCATCATGTGTGTGACACTGATTTGGTACATAGTTCCACCTTAAAGTAGAACAAAAGTCAGTGTAGTTTTGATGGTTGGATAAAGATGCTTGAAGAAGCATTTGTCCTTCATTTTGGTCTGATGTATATAGTTGTATATGTAACAGGCATTCTGTCATTGGCCCATTCAGGACATGCATAGATTATAATGTAAGACTATTTGATCCAATCAAACATGCAGTTTCTCCTTTTGGCCACAAAGTGGAAATAGGGGGATGCCGACCCTTCCTTCCTTCCCGAACATGAGGAGACAGAGAGGACACTGGAAAGAAGGGGAGTTTTCAGGAAGTGCTGAGGTGATTGAAGAGAGAGGAGGCTTCCACACAGCACTACAGAGAGAGTGGAGGAAAGGTGACAGAACTGTGTGGTGAAACTCCATCTTAAAATGAGAGAGCCACACTGTCTAGCGGCACCTGCTAGTGATGCTTTTCTTGAGACTACTGTAAGTGCTGACAGGAGGCTTAGGGGAGTCAGGAACAATGACAACTACACAGTTTGCCACCATTCAGCCCAGGCACCCTGCTCAGCAACCCAGTGCCACCCAGCAGAGACAACCCACACCGTTTCAGGGATCACAATATCCATCCAGGTAGCTAGTCGGCCGCTGTCTGAGCACCTTGCCAGTTTAGCTACCAGCCAGTTTCGGTGCATCCATAAGGGCGAGTATTATCTGTGTACCTGTTATTTCAATAAACAGTCCATGTTCAGCAACCAAATGAGTATTGTCTTGTTTACTGGTTGTCAGCGGTTGGAATATCTGATATCTATATTCAGACTGGGAGGAAGCGGTGTATGACGAAAGCACTCAAGCAGAGTGTGGGATGTTTTGTTACAACAATCAACTTTTTATTTCAACATTAGTATAAACATTTGGTACATTAATGTACTTGGGCCAAAAAAAAAAAAGCATTTGACAATATAGTTAGAAGGGCCCTGCTCAAAAGAGCTTAAAATCTACAAGAGAAGGACACTAAAAATTAGACACATTAAACAAATCACATTAGAAAAGCAGGGATACAAATCAAGCTAACAGTAAGCTTGTCAGTCAGTCAAGATTCTAAATATCATGAGAATGAGGTTCTGAAAGACAAAGCAAAGTCATCCGTGGCTGCCCAAGAAAAGATCTTTCTCTTAATTTCTGCACAGGAGGATCCACCACACTAGGGGCTATCAAATCCCTCAAGGAATACAGCATACTATTTTTCATGTTTTAAGGATTTTATGTTTATTTTTACCTTTTACCAATGGTGGTGATTTGCACACCCACATCTTATATGATACACACACTGGAATAGGTAGTATTTTTGCAGGACTTCTCACCAAGTTTGTTGTGGACTTTGGTGCACACATTTTATATATTGGTATTTTTCCATTTTTCATTTTTTATTTTTATATTCCCATTGTCTGTGAACAGCGCCATTCCCCTATTAGAACATATTGTAGTACGTGGATTTCACTTTGGTGTTTTCCTTTTGCTCAGGGGGCTGCAGTTGCTTGCTGGTATTGATCCTAAGCGCGGAATATTTGATTTTTATTATACTTGCAACAATGTTGCTTCTTCATCATCTATTTTGTTTTTAAGAAAGCTAGATTACATTGTTGCAAGGACAATTTCTTTGATCGAAAGATACATTTCATCTCAACATGAAAAGGATTTATTTGGGGAAGTTATAATTGTACCATTAGAATCAATGGCTATATAACTCTCATTTTCAAACCCAAAAACACTGTTTAAGAGCTCATTTTGGTATTTACTATAACTCTTGGTAAAAAAGGCATGGGAGTTAAAATGAGAGTAGTTTGCATGTTTGAGCATGCTCAGTTGTGCTGGCACCTAGTTGTAAAGAGACGGGGAATTTATCTCTTCCCAGACTTTTAAAGATACTTCAGTGTAGAAATCACGTTTTCACACACTTTAAAAGCAGATTATCTTTAAAAAATATACCACATATTTTAGTATCATTTAGGCTATCACATTATGCTCTAAATATTATTTCCATGTGCAATTCTCAAGGTCCTAACAAAAGTAAGAGTTTGGGCACTATCTGTTTTCTTGGAGCTATAGTAAATTCGATTTTGGGAGTATTTTTGCACCAGCGCTATAGTGAATTCCGTTGTAGCGCTAATTACCGCGATTGCGGCATCTTATTGCTAATTACAGCAGTTGCGGTAATTTTGCCGCTAATTAGCGCTCAGCGCTATAGTAAATGACCCCCACTGTATATTTCATAACTAATGCAAAACATATTCGATCTCCTGCACACATACACTTACTGTATAGTCTTTTTTACTTAATATCAAGGGCATCTACAGAAATATGAAAGGTGAAATCAACAAAGGCATGATTGCTTCATAAAAACATGTTTGTGAAATCACAGTGATAAAAAGTTCATAGTTTCATTAGCCATGAAATGAAAAGCTACCCTAATGACATGCACTGTATACCGTGTGCTCTTACCAACATCTTGTGATCATCATCTGATACCGAGACCATATTTTATTAGGCAATGTTTTTACAGGGACCATGAGGAATTAAAGCTGAACGCCAACCTTGCAATCGATCGCAGTTTTACAGGCTTCTCTCCTGTAAGTTGCTTCCACGGCATTAGAAGCTGCAGCAAGTCAGATAGAGCCCATCTCATTATCTTGCTGAAGGATATCCAGCACCATCAAGCCCCTTCATTTTCAGTTATAGTAAGATTCCAATTGCATCCCACTCAGGAGGGGAAGCTGTGCAGACCTCTTTTTGGAGGGGCATTATTTCCATTCTGCATGGGAGTTTGGAAACTGATAAATGGTCAAACATTAAGGAGATGTGCGGATTGTGCTTTCTTACCACTTGATTTTTGGGCAACACTTATGTTTAATAATATAAATATGATCATTTTACAGTCTGTATATATAAATAATATAATCTTACAATATCATACATATGATGTATAAGAACGAGTAAAATAACAAAAAAAACATGCAAGAAACAGAACGGTGCTATAAACATTCCCCCAAAAAATGTCACTGTATGTGTTTGCATTGTTTACCAAGTCCAGTGACAAGTTGTGCTCCAAACAAATTCAAACTGTGCAATTCTGTGTGCTGTGTCTTCAATGATGCCCCTTTAAGAGGAAAGAGCTCACCATATGGCTCAGACCTTTCACATAAGTAATTGGTCAGTAAGCGTTATGTTGAACCAGGGGCCTCCATCTTTGATCTCAGTTCTCCGGGTTCCAGGGATTTCTATATACACCCCACTGCTCCACACCTCCAATATTAGGTGAAAGAACCAAAAAAAAGGCATCATCATAGCGTAACCAGTTTAAAACGTTATTGCTCCAAAAACCCCATCCAATCCAATAGTAAAAGATTAGAATGAACACTCACATTTTTAAGTGCCAAACCTGACAAACAGTTTCTCCAGCAATGCCACACTGCCTGGCTGCCACTATTCTGAACCCAGGAGCTGACATGCGCGCCACCAGGTGAAACTATCATCACCGGAAGTGACGTGTACATTGTCTAATGCTGCCTCAACATGTTTCACCCTTCTGGGCATCTTCAGGAAGCTAAATTTTACTAAAAGAAGGAAATATAGGGGAAGATAACATAGAAGAGAAGAAGAAAGGAGCATTATAGTTTTAAACAAAAGTTCTTTATTTTCTAGTAACTGGTTTACCAATTTGCAAACTGTCTGCCAAAACAAAATACTACAACCACTGGATGTGATAGAAGCTGCTGTTATTGTTAACTCTTTATTGTTAACTCTTTATTGAAAGACTGGAACCATCATTTTATAGCATTTTTAGCATTTTTAACATTTTATACGAGCACACAGTGCTGCTTGTGTTGTCCCTTATATGACTGATATATATAGCCACATACAATAAAATGTAACTGTACATTTTCCTACATTACACATAGTCCAGATAATGAAATTGATTGTTTAGGTAGGCCCTTTCACTACAGAGCTCTAAGTCAGAATAGATTGTAGTGATGGCAGACCATGCCTGCAAAATGTGTGTTGGCATGGCCTCCTGTAGTCTCCACCAGGGATGCATGTGACAGGGTGACAAAGAAGGAGCAAACTGAGAGACAGGGACAGAGCATTGTTACCCTATTCCTGGAAGTATCTACACAGTGACCTTCATTGCAGGATCACCAGATATTCTTTTAATGAGGCTATGTATATCGCTAGATTTCACATTTACAGACACTTCTGGATTGCCATTTACTTGGTGATGCCATGTCACCACACTGCCATAATGCCAAGTCAGTAACACTGTAGGAAATTCTCTTATCTCTTTCACAATGCCAGGCCCATTAGTAGCCTGGTTAATACCCTGCTAAATGAGATGCACTAGGCAACCACCTTATGTGCCACATTGCTCAGATATGTTTTGTGATTTCATGCTGAACCTCTGATTGACAGCCAGTATTAGCAAAAGTCAAACCGAGGGTACATCCCAGCTGAGCAAAGTATTGTGGTGTGTTACTGTACTGAAGAAAATAATAACCGAAGTGCAGATATACACATAACTTTATGTGCGGATATGCGCATAAACAGTCAAATACTTTAAGTACAATTTCAGGGGAAGGTGTTTTTAAAGCCATAAAACTAGGAGTGGTACTTATAGATATGGCGTTACCATAACTTATCATAAATCCAATCCTGAACATAATATGAATCATTACAAACCTTCACCTGGGTAAAGAACCTTCTATTTAATCCAAAAGCTATACAAAACTTCATTTGTCCTTAGTCTTTAATAAAGACATTTTTCTATTTGAACATTTGCACAGCTATATCTCTAGAAAATAATGGCCTTATCATATACGCAATTGTAAAATACTTAGGGGTCTAGTATTACAATTTCACATAGCCATTCATCTAACTAATCGGCAGGTACATTTGCTGTGTGCAAATTGTGCAAAAACAAATGCTTTTTAGGCTATTTTCTCTTCTGAAGCAATGTTCTTTTTTTCTTGTATTATGGTCACTAGATGGAGCGGTGGGTTGAACAATAGAAATCTAACAGATTCCTCCTTTCACCCAAACGTGTGCATGGACAAAGTTCCAATGCCACGCTATTGTTTTCTGATAGCTGCTAGCACCGGCTATGAGAACATTTGAACAGTGCCTGCAGCTGATAACTGTTAACTAACTATTTTCAGCCTGGCTCCTTCAATGAAAGTCGATTGAGTAACCAGCTCTTGTTGAGTCGTTCGGGTCACCCACTGTTCAGAGGAATCAGCAAAAATTCTAATGCTGCATACACACGGTCAGATTTTCCGACGGGAAATGTTCAATGGGAGCTTTTTGTCGGAAATTCCGACCGTGTGTAGGCTCCATCGGACATTTTTCGTCGGAATTTCCGACAAACAAAATTTGAGATCTGGATCTCAAATTTTCCGACAACAAAATCCGTTGTCGGAAATTCTGATCGTGTGTACACAATTCCAACACACAAAATTCTACGCATTCTCGGAATCAAGCAGAAGAGCCACACTGGCTATTGAACTTAATTTTTCTCGGCTCATCGTACTTGTTGTATGTCACTGCGTTTTTGACGATCGGAATTTCCAACAAGATTTGTGTGACCGTGTATATGCAAGACAAGTTTGAGCCAACATCTGTCGGAAAAAAAAACATGGATTTTGTTGTCGGAATGTGCGATCTTGTGTACGCGGCATAACAGTGTATGGCTAGCTTTAGATGGACATATGGTTTTAAATAGAAAACAAATTAAAGCCCAACCAACACTATTTAAGCAACCCTTTTTTATTTTCTGGAAAAAAGGTTTAAACCATATGAATAAAATATGCCCATTCATAAAACTCCTACAAGTGTTATATCGTTGTATTAAACTCTGCCACTTTTGCTGGACAGCTGATTCTGGTAAAGTTGAATAATAATAATAGGTTATACAACTGGTACAGGGGGAATTGGGAAAGCAAAAACTGCTGTGATAATGCTGTTAACAGACTGCATCATGTGTGTCATTACTGATTTGGTACATAGTTCCACCTTAAAATAGAACAAAAAGTCAGCGTAGTTTTGATGGTTGAATAAAGATGCTTGCAGAGGAAAAGTCAAGGAGGGACATGGGGGGAGTGGAAATATTATGAGCTCCGTTTTTGAAAGATGGAGTTTTAGGAAGTGGTGTGACATCCATACAGATACATAGCTCCCAACTGTCCCTGATTTCAAGGGACTGTCCCTGATTTGGAAGTCCCTCTGTCCATCTTTCCTCTTCATTTGTCCCTCATTTTGGTCTGATGTATATACTGTAGTTGTATATGTAACAGGCATTCGATCATTGGCCCATTCAGGACATGCATAGGTTATAATGTAAGACTTTTTGATCCAACCAAACATGCAGTTTCTCCTTTTGGAGATAGGGGGATGCCGACCCTTCCTTCCTGAACATGAGGAGACAGAGAGGACACTGGGAAGAAGGGGATTTTTCAGGAAGTGCTGAGGTGATGGAAGAGAGGGGAGACTGAGGTGATTGAAAGAGAGAGGGACAGGCTTCCACACAGCACTACAGATAGAGTGGATCAGAGGTGACAAAACTGTGTGGTGAAACACCATCTGAAAATGAGAGAGCCACACTGTCTAGTGGCATCTGCTAGCCACGCTTTTCCTGAGACTACTGTGAGTGCTGACAGGAGGCTGAGGGGAGTCAGGAACAATGACTACATGGTTCGCCACCATTCAGCCAAGGCACCCTGCTCAGCAACCAAGGTCCGCCCAGCAGATACAACCCACCCTGCTTCAGGGATCGCAGTATCCATCCAGGTGTCCAGCCGCTGTCTGGTCACCTTGCCAGTTTAGCTACCAGCCAGTGGCGGTGCGTCCATAAGGGAGCATGGGCGCCACCCCCCTCTGTGTACTATGTAATCTATCCATGGCCACTGTAGACACCCCTTTTTAGGCGTCCGGCCCCTTTTTGATCACTGGACATCTGAATTATAGCGGCGGGGGGTGGGGGTGTTTTTGATGCACCTGATTAGGCGTATCCTGAATAAGTACTGGCACCTACTAACGATGGATTCATTGCTTGCTCCATATGTCTCCCATATACCAGCTGTCGCCTACAGGAGGGCTCCCTCTGTGGGTGACAAACTGGTAGCAAGCGAATACAAACCTTATAAAGGTGATATATGCAAAACTTTGGGAACCTTTGCGTGTGGTGGATGTGCCTATTGCCAATACATGGATAGACACATTGATTTACCCAATGGATGCAATTTTCACCCTAAACACTATGTAAACTGTAGCTCTCCTAGGATAGTGTACCTACTTACGTTTGAATGTGGGTGCTACTATGTCAGGAAAACTATAAATGAATTCTGGAAACTAATATATCAACATTTATCCACCATACGTAAACGAGACCTTGATGTGCCTATTGGCCGCCACATGGTATTAGTTCACCCAGAATCTATCCCTAAGTTATACTTTCTGGCACTTGATCGTATCCACTTCAAATCCAGAGGCGGTGACTTTAACAAGTGTCTCCTCCAATGTGAGTTGAGATGAATATTTAATTTACAGGCCCCCTCACCACCTGGCCTAAATGAGGCTTTCAACTTTAAATCTTTTCTTCCGGGCTTTGTTTCAGGGAGATGTAAATTGGATCTATAGCTTCTTTTTTCAAGTTCCAGATGTGGCATAAAAATGCCACATCCCTCACACTATGGCTTCACAAATTTATTAGCTATGAAGGCGCCTCCTTTGACAGTACGGGTACATTGCAATTGGTGACACCTTAGCACCTCTACACTGCAATTTATTTCTCACAGTACAGCTCTGTGACTATATCACTATCTCCATTATTGCATGCGTGCAATGTGAATGATTCATTTCATTGTTAACCTTGTCCATTTGATATTTAATCGCCATGTTTCTTTTCTTTTTTTTCTTTTTCCTTTCCATTTTTATTGTTTGTTTTTGGTTATCTTTATGCATTTTTCATTGTACATATGTTGGCTGTTATTGTCCTCTTTGTCCACTTGGTGGCTTATAGTGTGCTCCCTGGACTGCTCTGTTTTTTCACAAACACCCGATGGGTAGGCTCCACCCATGCATGGCTAAATGGATGACGGGGTTCACCTTGTGTCCATGCGGGCCATATGTGCGGGGAGGAGCTCCTACCTATCCGCTCTGTGTTTTTCTAACACAGGGGGTGGGCTTTCTCTTCGCCGGTGATGCGCCAGCGCATGACGTCACCACGCCCTGAGGAGAGGGGCTACGCCGCGCACCTGTGCGTCAGAGAGACGCTCTGAATTCTGCCCTCAGCTGTTTTTCATACAGCTAATGGGGCAGACTAACCAGCATTACTCAAACAACCTGTGAGGATTGTCTCTCTCATCAGCTGACTCACTATTTAGAGCGCTCAGACACAGCTGGCACATCTCAGTCTGAGGACTGCCGCCCTGATGTCTGCACCTCTATCAGTACAGTGAAAGGTAACATACTAGTTTATATAGGCAATTCTGGGTAATACATGCCCTTGTCCTGTTGTTACAGCACACTAGTTGTGTTTGTATATTTATTCTAAAAACATTGATTCAATTTCCTTTGTTCATTTATGGCCTTTTAGATAGCAATACTCCTTTGCTGGTTTAACATTGGGGCGTTCCTTGTGGATGTGAATCAGTGTCCTGCTCTGGGTTGCATGCTTGTCCATCTTTGTGTCCATGCATACTCTTTCAGCCAACGTGGATTCCCCCCATTTGCTTTTACCATTTCCCCATGTCTTTTCAATGAACCCTATATGTAAGTACCTTTAAGGCTAAATACTATATAGCTTATTATGTAAAACCACTTGGTTTTTATGTACTACTGTACAAATACTATGTAACTATATCTACATTGCAGATAAAGCTAAAGTCAGCCAAGTATAAATCTTCCCTGATGAAGGAAAATATGTACCAATAAAATTCCCAAAATGTCGGGATGTATGTTAAAAATCTTCATGGACTGACCTCAGCTTGACTCTGGCAGTGCCTGGATTATTAGCTTTGAGTTTGATATCTATATCTATGTATTAATTGGTTCACTGGTGTACTTTCTGTATATTGTGATTGTTTATGACAACAAAATTTATCAGATACTGTGTACTCAATAAAAGTGGCACATGGTTGCCTTTTATTTACTCCATTTACCTTTATTTCTGCCTTAAAAGTCCAAGAGGGGAGGCACTTATTGCATGCTCCTTTTTTCTTATGTTTCAAGGATGTTGGCGGTCCTACACATCTAATTCCCAAAAATAACCTTCTTCTCACCTTGCCAGTTTAGCTACCAGCCAGTGACGGTGCGTCCATAAGGGCACACGGGCACCGTCCCCTCTCTCCAGCCATCCCCCTCTGTGTACTATGTAGTCTTACTATGGCCACTGTAGACACCCCCTATTCAGACGTCCGGCCAGTTTTCGGTCACCGGGCTCCTGAATTATAGCGGTGGGGGGGTTGTTTTGATGCACCTGATTAGAGCCATAGGCTCTAATAGGCTTCAAAAAGGTAAACTGCGAGCGCAAAGCATTGCGCTGGCAATTAACCCAGGTGGGTTAGAAAAGCAAATGAATATTTGCTTTGCTAACACTGAACCACCTCTCAGCCAATCAGGAGGCGCAGATCTAATACCCGTCACCTGCCGGCTTAAGGCACAGGCGTCCTGATTGGACACAACAGAACAGAAGAGAGCAGAGGAACGGAGCAGGAGAGGACACAGAGCCATGAAGGACACAGGAGCTCGCCTTCATCTCCTGCTGCATATCCCACAGCTCACTGCCGTCACCAGGATGGGGTGTGTGCCGGTCAGACGGCGAGTGGGGGGGTCACAGAGGCTACATATGATGGGTCACAGAGGCTGCATATGATGGGCACACAGTCTACATATGATGAGCACACAGGCTACATATGATGGGCACAGAGGATACATATGATGGGCACAGAGGCTACATATGATGGGTCACAGAGGCTACCTATGATGGGCACACAGGTCACATATGATGGGCACGAGCTGCATATGATGGGCACACAGGCTGAATATGATAGGCACAGGTGCTGCAATTGATGGGCACAGTGGCTGCATTTGATGGGCACAACGGCTGTGTTTGATGGCACAGCAGCTGCGTTTGATGGCACAGTGGCTGTGTTTGATGGCACAGTGGCTGCGTTTGATGGGCACAGTGGCTGCAATTGATGGGCACAGTGGCTGAGTTTGATGGCACAGTGGCAGCGTTTGATGGCACAGTGGCTGCATTTGATGGCACAGTGGCTGCATTTGATGGGGCACAGTGGTTGCATTCGATGGGGCACAGTGGCTGCGTTTGATGGAACAGTGGCTGCGTTTGATGGCAGAGTGGGTGCAATTGATGGCTGTAATTGATGGGTTTTTTTCAGAATTTTTCAGTTTGTTTGTGCCCCCAAAAATTTTGAGCACCAGCCGCCACTACTACCAGCCATAATGATCGACCAACGAGAGGCGATCCGGTGCCTTACAACATTGCCAGGAGCTTGAACCAGCATTGGGAATCTCTGTTGTGTCATCGCACAGAGGATTGGTAAGCGGGTGTAAAACCAAACATCCTGCTAAACACAGTACAGACACTGCATGCAGACATCTATTTACCTTTCTAGTGTCAGAGGATGATTGTTTGGAGCTGCCACCTTTAGCCACTACCTAACGGAATATCCTAGATAATTACCGTATCCATTAAACATACTCTCTTTACAAAGGGCCCCAACATTTGCTAGCAGAAGATTCACTGTACTGTTAACCCATTTCTTCATTTTTTTTGTGTTGTTACTTTCAATGGTGATTGTGGCCCAGAAGGAGCTGAGAAGTTGACAAACCTCTCCTCCCTCTCAGCACCCATGCAATAGACATGTACTGTAGATTACTGTGCTTTGTTTTCTATATTTACAGTTGCTAAATATTAGATGTTGTCATTTCTATTGTATTGATACTTTGCAGCAAGGTTTAACAGTGCTGTAAGTTTCCACATTTCTTTGGGTGATAATATACTCAACTCATTTATCACTACCAGGTGTGTCTGTCTGTTTCTGGTAAGATATCAGTATTTTCTTCTTGTATCCTTGAAAGTTTTTTTAGTGATTGTATATCTAACCAGGTGTACCAGAGGGGCTGAGGCCATTCTTGGAGTTGAGGCACAGAACAAAGGGCCCAAAAATCACCAAGCAGCTCCTTCGGGGGTGGTGATATATATATATATATATATATATATATATATATATATATATATGTATAAAATGCACTGCTTACAGTAACTTTCAGAAAGTGTTTCCTAGTGCTAAACCTTTTTTGTAAATTTCAAAAGCGAATAGGACGGAATTGTAGTGGTAAAAAAAAACACTTGTGGGTTTAACTAATAATTTGTTTGTGTGTATTTTTCCTTTAACCTTTTCCCGATCGCACCACGCAGATATACTGTGGCAGGGCAGCTGTGGCACTTACGGGTCTGGGGCGGATGCCGCTGGTGACCTGCTCCTGCTGTGATGTCTGCCGGGACCCGCTGATCATTCGGGAGCCAGGCAGAATGACAGTTTGCCTATGTAAATAAAGGAGACTGCTGTTCTGTGAAAAGGGAAGGCATTGATTTTGTGTTTCTGCTAAGCAGAAACACGGATCTCTGTCTTCCCACAGCACAAGCACCCCCCACACAGTTAGAAAGCACTCCCAGGGAACACATTTAACCCTTTTGAGCTCCTCTGACCTTTTGACCTCTTCTCTGCCAGTGTCATTAGTACAGTGGCAGTGCATATTTTTTAGCACTGATCAATGTATTAGTGTCACTGGTCCCCAAAAAGTGTCACTTAGTGTCTGATTTGTCCGCCGCAATATTGCAGTCCCACTAGAAAATATCCCACAGTTTGTAGACACTATAACTTTTGCGCAAAACAATCAATATACACTTAATGGGATTTTATTTTACCAAAAAGATCTAGCAGAGTATATATATATCACACTCATTAACACCTTCTCATCCAGTCCACCTCAACTCTTCTCTACCTTCAACACTCTACTCTGTCCTCCACTGCCTCCACCCACCAACTCACTCACTGCCCAGGAGATCGCCAATCACTTCAAAACTAAGATTGATACAATTCATGAGGAGATCTCCAATGTGCAAAAACCTCCCCCATGCAACACCCCATGTCCACAGATACAATCATTACTTCCCTCATTCAACCCTGCTACTATTAATGAGGTTGCTAAACTTTTATCTAACACTCATCTAACCACCTGCCCCCTGGATCCTGCTCCCTCGCAAATGCTACGCTCACCCTCTGACTTGATTCTACACTCTCTAACTCACATTTTCAACCTCTCCCTCTCTTGTGGCATCTTCCCAAACTATCATCCTACCTATCCCACCGCACCTTCAGTGTCACTTACAACTCTACTTCCTCCTCTCCTCTTCCTTTCTCCGTTGGGGTCCCCCAAGGTTCTGTTCTTTGACCTCTCCTTTTGTCAATCTACACCACCTCCCTGGGTCAGTTGATTGCCTCCCACGGCTTTAAATATCATCTCTACGCTGATGACACCCAAATCTATCTCTCCACCCCCCAGCTCTCTCCATCTGTCTCCTCACGCATTACCAACTTACTAGCAGACATATCAGCCTGGATGACACATCACTTCCTCAAACTCAACCTATCCAAAACTGAGCTCATGATATTTCCTCCCTCAGGTGCCACTTCCCCTGATTTCTCTGTCAATATCAACGGCTCAACTATCAACCCATCTCCCCACGCTAAAGTCCTAGGTGTAATCCTGGACTCTGAACTAACTTTTCAGGAACCACATTCTATCACTATCCAAAATTTGCCGCCTCAACCTTCGCAACATCTCCAAGATACGCCCCTTCCTAACCAATGTCACCACAAAGCTTCTAATCCACTCCCTGGTCATCTCCCGCCTCATCTCCCGCCTCGACTACTGCAACTCCCTCCCTCTGATTCCTACTGTATTAAAATGTATTGTATTTGTACTGTCTACCCTCAAGTTATAAAGCGCTACGTAAACTTTGGCGCTATATAAATCCTGTATTATAATAATAATAATAATAAAAATTGGCCAAAATTGATGAAGAATTTAGATTTTTCTTATCGCATATGTTTTATAGCAGAAAGTAAAAAATATTGTTGTCGGGGTTTTTTTTGTTTATAGCTCAAAAAAAAAAATGCAGAGGTGATCAAATACTACCAAAAGAAAGCTCTATTTGTGGGAAACAAAATAAAAAACATTTTATTTGGGTACAGCGTCACACTACTGCGCAATTGTCTGTAATAATAACACAGAGCTGTATCGCCAAAAAATGGCCTGGTCGTGAAGGGGGGTAAACCTTTCGGAGCTGAAGTGGTTAAGGTAGCGTGGCAGGGGGTGTGTCCTATGCCTACACACTTTTGCTAATAGGTGTCCCTCATTCCCTTCTCAAAAAGGTGGGAGGTATGCAGATATTTCAGTTAGTAAATTAGTGATGCGCAGGGAGACTGAAGGGGTGGGCAAAGAGTGAAGTTATACATTTGTGTGTCGTCAGCATAGGGATGGTAATGAAAGCTGTGCAAGGTTAACAACTATACAAGGGAGGAGGTGTTGATCGAGAATAGAAGATGTCATGTTGAAGCTTATCTATTGTACAAATGTTTGTTTGTTTAGTTAGTAGAACCCGTCAGTTTTTTTTATCTCTTTGGGGAGATTTCTCCTCACTTCCTTTCCAAAAGAAAGTAAGTGGAAATTTTCCAAAATAAGGGAAAATATAGTTGTCAGCAAAACAGGTTTCCTGTTGGAAGATTTCCTCTCACCTCCATTTCTCTATGTCCAGTCATCTCAAACTGAGAGGTGTGAATCTCCCTAGCAGGGGCATAGACAACAATAAAATCATGATAGATGTTTTAACCCCTCACCACTTAAAGCGGAACTTCCCCCTAAAAAGGGAAGTTCTGCTTCCCCCCCTCCCCCCCATCCCTCCAACATTTTTGGTGGTTGTTTTGTTTTTTGGGGAATGAGAACAAGTACCTATTTCTGACATATACCTGCTCCCACTTCATCTGGGATCGTCTAGGCCAGGGATGCCCAACCTTTAGAAGAGTGAGGGCCACTTTAGCGACTTGGCAGCTGGTCGCGGGCCACAATGAGCAGAGCGGGCAGATGATAGGTCTGTGTCCACTCTGCATATGCAGAGCAGACAGGGACACAGCCCACTCTACTCTATGGGCCCTCTGATCCACCCAGACAGAAGGGGACGGATTCCCTTTTCTTTTTTAAGCATATTGGATTGGAGATAGGCGGGTGTAAAAGGACGTAGGTCAATTTAAATCTGCCGCTCTATAGAGGTGATCATGTGAAAGGAGCCTAAGGCGGCTTTCACACTGATGCACTGTGGTTTACCTGCATCTTAACTGACCTCAATCTTCACTTCTTCCTCAGGATTCCTGCAGGTATCGCTGGCTGCTGCTGTCTCGCAGGTGGGTAAGGCTGGTGGCTGCTGCTGGCTGTCCTTCAGGGTGGGTACGGCTGGTAGGTCCTACTGGCAGGTACTGTTGGTTGGTACTGGCTTCTCCTGGTGGGTACTGATGGCTGATACTGATGGGAATTGCTTTCTGGTACTGGTAGGTACTGCTGGCTGGTACTTGTGGGAACTGCTGGCAAGTACTTCTGGCGAGTACTGGTGGGTACTGCTGGCAAGTACTGGTGGGTACTGCTGACTGGTACTGGTGGTGACTGCTGGCTGGTACTGGTGGCTGATACTGGTGGGTACTGCTGGCTGGTACTGTTGGATGATACTGGTGGGCACTGCTGGCTGGTACTGGTGGGTACTGCTGGCTGGTAATGCTGGGTACTGGTGGGTACTGCTGCTGGTACTGCTGGCTGGTACTTCTGGGTACTGGTGGGTACTGCTAGCTGGTACTGCTGGGTACTGCTGGCTGGTACTGGTAGGTACTGCTGGGTATTGGTGGGTACTGCTGGCTGGTACTGGTGGGTACTGCTGGCTGGTACTTCTGGGTACTGGTGGGTACTGCTGGCTGGTACTGCTGGCTTGTACTTCTGGGTACTGGTGGGTACTGCTTCTGGGTACTGGTGGGTACTGCTGGCTGGTACATCTGGGTACTGGTGGGTACTTTTTGTTACTGCTGGGTGGTGCTTGTGGGTACTGCTAGCTGGTACTTCTGGGTATTGCTGGCTGATACTTGTGGGTACTGCTGTGTACTGGTGGCTGGTACTTCCGGATCTTCCTGCTGATGCTCGGGGATGGAGGGTCGGGAACCCGCAATCTGGGCTTGCCGAAACGCCATCCCAGAACAGGAGGTGCGGGCTACATCAGAGGACGCCGCGGGCCACATGGTCTAGGCTATTCCATGGGAAGTTCACCCGCCAATCCCCATCACAGGTGCAAGGAGGTTGCAGGTCCATTCACAAAGTGCAGCGCGACTCACGCCCGCGCAGTGGGAAGCCAACTGTGAAGCCGCAGGGAGACACACCTGGCTTCCCACATCCAAGATGGCAACACCAGGGACCCAAAGACCGGCGAAGAACTGGCTCAGGTGAGGACAGTGTTGGATCCCAGGACAGGTAAGTGTCCTTTTATTAAAAATCAGCAGCTACAGTATTTGTAGCTGCTGACTTTTAATTTTTTGTTAACGGACTATAGATCCTCTTTACGCCAGCTATACATGGATCAAAACTTGGCAGGAAGGTTATACAGAAGTCAATCAACTCCTGTACAACCACCCTGTCAGATTTTCCCTGCTACAGGCTATAGCCGGTAATGTTGATCAGTGTACTCTGACAGCAGGGAAGTCTCCCCTCTGTCAGAACACAATAGCTCACCGGGGAGGATTTCCCTATCCACATCGAGTGCGCGGATGGGGGAATCGAGTCAGTTCTTTTTGTTCAACTCGCTGGTTGAACAAAAAAAAAAAAAAATGTTTCTGCTGTGGGCTGCTTTAGTTTTGGCTATAAATACACTGCCATTAGGAGAGAAAACGTGAACATTTGGTGATGCTTTAGGCCTGGTTCACACCTATGCAGGTGGCAATTTGCATATTCCAGGTGCATTTTCAATACACGATTTTGATCCATTGAAGTAAATGGAACCAAAAACTAGAAAAAAGTCCCTGGCTCTTTCCATAAATTGCACAGATGTGAACATGACCCATAGGAAAATATGCTAACCACTTACGGACTCCCTGCCGTCATTATACGGCATCTAGCTGCCATAACCCTGGTATCCACTTCTTCAGCAGGCCAGTCCGCTTTCAGATAAAAGGAGCCGCCGGCAGTAGCAGAGGAAATTGTGTCCTGTTCCGTGTTAGGTATGGAGCTGAGGGAAGGGAAGATGGACCCCACTCGGCTCCATACCATTGCAGGGCAGAAGCGACGTCAAAACGTCACTTGCACCCATAGCTCTTAAAGGGACTTTTTTTATTTTATTTTTTCAAACAACTTTTTTTTTATTGCATTTTAGTGTAAATATGAGATCTGAAGTCATTTTGACCCCAGATCTCATATTTAAGAGGTCCTGTCATGCTTTTTTTCTATTACAAGGGATGTTTACATTCCTTGTAATAGGAATAAAAGTGACACAATTTTTTTATTTTTAACGTGCCCCGTCCCGCCAAGTTTGCGCGCAGAAGCAAACGCATACATGAGTAGCAGCCGCATATGAAAACGGTGTTCAAACCACACATGTGAGATATCGCCGCGATCGTTGGCTCAAAACATGCAACCTGTAGAATTTTTCCAACATCGCATATGGAGATTTTTAAAGATAAAAGTTTGTCGCCATTCCACAAGCGGGTGCAGTCTTGAAGCGTGACATGTTGGGTATCAATTTACTCGGCGCAACATCATCTTTCACAATATAAAAAAATTGGGCTAACTTTACTATTGTCTTACTTTCTAATTCAAAAAAGTGTATTTTTTCCACTTGTAAGACCGCTGTGCAAATACGGTGTGACAGAAAGCATTGAAACAACCGCCATTTTATTCTCTAGGGTGTTAGAAATATATATATATATATATATATATATATATATATATATATATATATTATGTTTGAGGGTTCTAAGTAATTTTCTAGCAAAAAAAAATATTTTAACTTGTAAACAACAAGTCTGAAAAATAGGCTCAGTCTTAAAGAGGTTACAAAAACTGTAGTGTGTTTCTGCAAAACGGAGAATGCACTTAAAAAATGCATAGGTGTGAAGCAGGCCTTAAGTAGAATACAAGTGCTTTTACTTATTTTGCTGTCAAAATTGAGATGTGGTGTCTTTTAGATTCATTATAGTCACCTCTAATTATTCTCATATACAATTGCAGGTGCACTCTAGGTTTTATTGTCATAGTGATATTTTGCAATGTGCATCTGATTTGGTGTCTTGTGTTCCCAGGAGAAACTGCCAACTGTTACTTTGTTCTCTCTCCTTCCCTCGCCTGGCTGATAACATGAAGCTATAAGCAGCAAAGAAACATGGTGTACATACAGTATTAATTATCTCATTACATGCACAAGTAAGGGCAGTTTTTTAAATTATTTTTAAAAATGATATATACAGTATCTCACAAAAGTGAGTACACCCTTCTCATTTTTGTAAATATTTTATTATAATGACAACACTGAAGAAATGACACTTTGCTACAATGTAAAGTAGTGAGTGTACAGCTTGTATAACGGTGTAAATTTGCTGTCCCCTCAAAATAACTCAACACACAGCCATTAATGTCTAAACCGCTGGCAACAAAAGCGAGTTCACTCCTAAGTGAAAATGTCCAAATTGGGCCTAATTAGCCATTTTCTCTCCCCGATGTTATGTGACTTGCTATTGTTACAAGGTCTCAGGTGTGAATGGGGAGCAGGTGTGTTAAATTTGGTGTTATCGCTCTCACTCTCTCATACTGGTCACTGGAAGTTCAACATGGCACCTCATGGCAAAGAACTCTCTGAGGATCTGAAAAAAAAGAATTGTTGCTCTACATAAAGATGGCCTAGGCTAAAAGAAGATTGCCAAGACCCTGAAACTGAGCTGCAGCATGGTGGCCAAGACCATACAGCGGTTTATTAGGACAGGTTTCCTTTAGAACAGGCCTCGCCATGGTCGACCACAGAAGTTGAGTGCGCGTGCTCAGCCTCATATCCAGAGGTTGACTTTGGAAAATAGACGTATGAGTGCTGCCAGCATTACTGCAGAGGTTGAAGGGGTGGGGGGGCAGCCTGTCAGTGCTCAGACCATAAACCGCACACTGAATCAAATTGGTCTGCATGGCTGTCATCCTAGAAGGAAGCCTCTTCTAAAGATGATGCACAAGTAAGCCCGCAAGCAGTTTGCAGAAGACAAGCAGACTAAGGACATGGATTACTGGAACCATGTCCTGTGGTCTGATGAGACCAAGATAAACTTATTTGGTTTAGACGGTGTCAAGCGTGTGTGGCGGCAACCAGGTGAGGAGTATAAAGACAAGTGTGTCGGGGGCGTGGTTTGACTGGAGTCCGAAATGGCCGCTTGAATACAGAGCTCCGGCCACTCGAGGATTAAAATCAGCTTTTTATTGGGGACTGACGCAATATTCCACGATGGGAAAACCTAATAGGAGCGCCTCAGCTTCCCGGACACCGAAGGAGCCGATAACCCAGCTCAGTCGCAATATCCCGGAGATCTTCCGTACGCTCCGGTCCGGCGACCACGAGGCCTTGCAGACGCCACAGGCCTCAGGCTCCATTTCACCCAGCCATGACTCGGACTCGCAGCTGACAGACGGGGATACGCGAACCCACCGACACAGCCAAGCGGTCAATCTCTCGGACCTACAACATGTTGCAGTGGACATTACCAACAACATTACAGGCACCCTGAAAGCAGCCATATTAGACCTCAAGATGGACATTCAAGCAGTGGCGGCCCGGATCACAGACGTGGAGCAAACCACGCAGCTCCACACAGCAGCTATCAGGGAAGTGCAACATACATACGATGCCCAACTATCATATCTATATGATTTACACCGCCAAGTCGAAGACCTCGACAACCGAGGACGGAGGCACAACATCCGTGTCAGAGGGGTCCCGGAGAGCTTAGAAGCGGGTTCATTGCCCCAAGTAATTTGTGCCATCTTTAACGATCTATTAGATCGCCCTCCGGACTACCCAATTGAGATGGAGAGATTACATCGAGCCCTCAGACCTCCTCCCTGAGACAATGAGCCCCCGAGGGATGTTATATGTTGTGTGGTGAACTTTCCGTTGAAAGAGGAAATCTTGAGAAAGGCTAGAGAGAGAAGCCAAATACACCACAATGGCACTGAGATCAAGCTTTTCCAAGACCTTTCCCCAACCACTCTGCAGAATAGACGGGCACTGCGCCCTCTGCTGGACCAACTCAGAGCGCGGAACATACAATACCGCTGGAAATTTCCTTTCTGTCTGTCCGCCACCGCCAGGGGCCGCACAGCGCTCCTGAGATCACCAGACGACCTAGCAGCCTTTTGTGATCAGCTCGATCTACCGCTGACGGAGCTTCCGGACTGGTGTGCGTTCCACTTCCCGTCCGAGCCATGGAGACCACTCTCACACAACCCCTCGCCTAAAGCACAGAGGCATCGCTCCAGACGAAGAAGATCGGTGTCCCCCTCTCCCGGTGCTCACACTTCACGCCGAGATTCGACATACCGCGACATGGGACAACCTGTAACCCCCCGAAGGAACAACCATGAAGCCTGAAATACACAATACCTGACTCTACCTGAGTAGGTCGGTTTTTCCAGAGAAACTCACACCACTGTTACTGACTTTTAATTTGCCTGGTGCGTTCTCTGCTTCCCAGCCCCTTCCACGCTCTGTTTTCAGCATACATGCAAGGAAGTTCTATAGCTTGCCCTATGAGTAGCAGAAAATAACCCATTTACCAACCACAAAATAGACTCCGAAACACTCAAACGAACATAAGGAGCCATTATGCTGAGAAGAATTGAGCACACTCCATTCACCCAAGAACAGCAAGGAGAAACAGAATATGAGGAGACAGCAAAATCAAAGAACTGACCGCGGCAGCCAAAGGGTCTCGAGACGAGATCATCATTTGGACACCACGGGCTGCAGGAACTACCCAACAAGCTACAGAACCAGCACTACGTCACCGATGAAGCAACCCATACAGAAGACTCTTAGAACAATCTCTTCCCATTAAAGCTACCGAAGATGATCACTTCAGGTGATGAACAGACATACTGTTCTTAGTTTAAGGAGAACAACCATTGCAATGTCACTGAAGTAACTGGGTCACCAATTAACTTCATTGGACCTTCCCCTAACCCCTTCTCCCTATATTTTCTCCCATGCCCTCCCACTTCCACTCCTGACCTCCCACCTTCCCGATACCCTTCCCCTTTCCCTTCTCACCACCTCTCCCTCCCCTACCCCCTCCCCTCTTCTACCGACCTCCACCCACTGCACTCTCCTCTTTCCCTCACCACCCCTTCCCAGCCCCCCCTTTTTTCCTTTTCCTTTTCCTTCCCCTTCGTCCCGTTCCCCCAATACCCCATTAATTTTCATTAGGGTCATCTGTATTAAATGATAAAGTGCATAGATAGTAGGAAGACATGTGAGCATGTGAGGGACCTGGAGTCACCAAGGCAGCCACAAGCGGACCCCCCCCCCCCTTTTTTTTTAAATAATGCAGACGCTTTTTAATGGTTTGCACAGTAAAGGTCAGTAATACTTTAACAGACTGGGAAATAGCACCCCTTAATACTGCCTATTAATACTGTCCACTTTTCCCCCAACCATATAAGGTACATCATTTAAAGTGCCTTGAGGACTCCTAGGACCATAGTTACATCAAAACTGACGAGATTCGCTGATTCAGAGGCTTGATCTCAGATCTCCTTGAAGAGAGGGGTTTTTTTTTTCTTATAATACATGGGATAAAAGCAAAAGCTATAGACCCACACCACTCCACACTTACATGTAAAAGGTTTAGATTACGTCCACTTGTGGCGAAGCAGTCACCATGCACCCACAAAACGAAGAGGCTATCGCATGGAAGCATGAGTCACGACACTTAGGCTCATATTTATATTAATGTTTACGTTATTGTTTACCACATGGTTTGAATTATTAGTTATCTCTGGATGTTTATGTTATTATATGCACTTACTCACTAATGACAGATACCCAGGCTGTGTAACCTCAGGTGTCCGAGAGCAAAAACCAAATGTACTACTATTAATACTGCTCTATTCCCCATTACACTGCTATCTACTCTAAATCCTCCCCGTGGCCAAGGAGTAGGATCCCAGACACTCTCACCAACCCCCAGCAGCGGCACTAGATTCTAGTCTGCTGATCATCCGGCCCTCTTTCTAATAGGTGAATTGGCATTTCCATTTTCACCTCTGGTACCTCTCTCTTCTTCACACTTCTCTTGCTCTCTCTGACTTTTTTCTTTATCGGTCTGTCGTGCTTGGCGCGGGACTCTCCCCCCTCACTGATTAGTATTTACTCCCTAAATTCTACATAAGAACCGTCCCATCACTCCCCCTTTTGTCGTTATTATCAGGTACGCCCCGTTGTGAGCTGATCTTCATAAAAGAAGATAAACAAACTCCCGGGCATTGAACCTCACATCAGAAACTAGTTACTTGATTACGTAGCAAAATGCCTTCTCAAGCTCCTATATCATTAAAATGTGTCTCTTTAAACGCAAGAGGCCTCAATGTGCCTGAAAAGCGTTCGCAGGTCCTATCCTCCCTCACTAAACAAAAGGCTCATTTCATTTTCCTTCAGGAAACCCACTTTAGATCTAATTCCATACCAAAAATGACCAACAATGTATTCCAAACCGTTTTTCATGCTACAAACCCTATTGCAAAAACTAAAGGAGTATCTATACTCGTTTCTAAACATGCCCCATTTAAGTATACAGACTCCTTGCTAGACCCGGAGGGGAGATTTGCATTCATCAAGGGTACCTATGCCTCTAGACCGATCACACTGGCTAACGTATATGCCCCAAACGAACACCAAGTGTCATTTTTTAGGAAAGTGAGCGATCTTTTGCTCTCCTTCAAGGAAGGGATAGTTATTGCGGGAGGCGACTTCAATGTCCCCCTCAACCCAGACCTAGACACTTCCTCAGGCACCTCAGCATTACCCTTCCGGGCCCTGAAACAAATTAAATTACAACTCCAAGCCCTGGAACTGCACGACACTTGGCGTACATTGTACCCATCCGTTAAAGACTACACATTTTATTCCACCCCCTTTCAAAAATACTCACGACTAGACTATCTTTTCCTCTCCCAACCTGACCTAACCTACCTTACGCAAGCCACAATTGAACCCATGTTCCTATCTGACCACCATTCTATATCAGTCACACTGACTTTCCCAGACTTGATCTCAAAGACAAAGACTTGGAGACTTAATTCCTCCCTATTAAAAGATGACATTTTCGCTACTCATCTGACAGCTACCATTAACACCTACTTCAAGGAGAACTCTACTCCCGACATATCGCCCACCATTCTGTGGGATGCTCACAAATGCGTGATCAGAGGGGAGTTGATGGCCCAGGCAGCGAAAGTCAAGAGAGCCCATCAGACTATCATAGATGACCTGATCACCAACATTAAAAGGCTGGAAGCCACACACAAAAAGTCCCAATCACAACAGACCTTACAGGAGTTGACGCATCTACGTACAACGCTCCTGGAAGAACTAGGTAAACGCGTTAGACGTAGATATGTCCTTCACCAACGAGTCTTCTATGAACAAGGCAACAAATGCGGTAAATTGCTAGCCAGGGCAGTACGAGCCTCTAAACCATCTAACACGATTCACCATATTAGAACCCGGCAAGGCACTTTACTGTCTAAAAATGAAGACATAGCCCGTGCTTTCGAACAATATTACAAGAAATTATATAACCTAGACCCCCCTAAGACGAACTCTGCCCAAGCCCTAAGCAGAAAGGAAGACATACAAAACTTTTTGTCCCAATACAGCCCACAACCACTCACACAAACACAAGTGGAAGACTTAGAAAAACCCCTCTCCACAGAGGAATTACAATTAGCTCTGAAACAAATGAAAACAGGTAAAAGCCCGGGCCCAGACGGGTTTACCCTACAATATTATAAGTGCTTTGTCCAGATCCTAGCCCCTAAAATGTTAACCGCCTTTAACTCACTAGCAGATCCTACAATGAACATGGGACGCATGCTGGAGGCACATGTCACAGTAATCCCTAAGGAAGGAAAGGATGCCACACAAATACAAAATTACAGACCAATCTCATTATTAAATGTGGATATTAAGATCTACGCCAAAATTTTAGCTAACAGATTGTCCACCCTACTACCAGGACTTATCTTATTAGACCAGGTGGGCTTTGTCCCCGGCCGAGAAGCTAGGGACAACACTATCAGAGCGTTAAACCTACACCATTGGCTCACGACCACAAAAACGCATGGCTTCTTCCTGTCTTTAGATGCCGAGAAGGCGTTCGACAGAGTGGCCTGGGACTATATGCGTGAGGTCCTAAAGAGGATTGGCCTCCACCCGCGCATGCTGTCCCACATCTCAGCGCTGTACTCTAACCCGAGCGCAGCTGTAAGAGTAAATGGCCACCTGTCGAACGCCTTCCCCATCAGTAACGGCACACGCCAGGGCTGCCCCCTTTCACCCTTAATTTTTGTGCTATCTTTGGAACCCTTCCTTAACAGACTAAGGGCCAACCCTGATATTGCAGGCATTACAATCAAAGGACGAGACTACAAAGTCTCAGCGTTTGCAGACGACATTCTGCTCTCCCTGTCTTCCCCAGTCACCTCTATACCCAACCTGCTCAAGGACATTGAACACTTTGGAACTCTATCACACTTTAAAATTAATTACGCAAAATCACAAGCCTTAAATATCACGCTTATGCCACAGGAACTTGAACGGTGCCAATCCTCTTTCCCTTTTCAGTGGAGTCAACGCCAAATAACATATCTAGGCATTCAAATCCCTTCCAACCTAGACAATCTCTACAAGACCAATTTCCTCCAGGCCTTGAAAAAAGCCCAACATGACTTAACAGAATGGGGGCCCCTCAACATTTCCTGGTTCGGCCGCTCAGCCCTCTTAAAAATGATAACTCTACCAAGATTCCTATATTTCATCCAATGCATACCTATCAACCTACCGTCCGCTTTTTTTGCTACATATAGGAAGATGTGCAATCTATTTTTGTGGAAAGGTTCCCCCCCACGCATAAAATTCACTCGACTTACGCGTCCAAAACTTAAGGGGGGCATAGGTCTTCCAGACCTCCATAAGTATTTCCTGGCAAGCCATTTGGCTCGGGTGGTAGACTGGAATGTCCACGAGTCGGGTAAAACTTGGGTTACTCTGGAGAAATCATTCTCCCATCTTCCACTGGAATCTCTACCCTGGATTCTATCTGGACAAGCTCCACAGCAGACATCAGCACACCCTCTGATATCAGCTTCGCTCAACTCGTTCAGAAGAGCAACCAAACTCTCTCACATATCCTCAATACCGGGCCCCTTGACTCCCTTGAGGGGGAATCCTGGCTTCGTACCTGGGCTATCACATTCCTTCCTTAAACAAATATGGCCGTACGATAAAATACTAGCGTATCAGTTCTTTGCTGACAAAACCCCTAGATCATACGAGAACCTAGTCGACCTTTCTCTGCTCAAATCCTTCCCCTTCTGGACGTACAGACAGATTCGACATTTCCTTTCTACTCAAGGAACAACCCCAACCTGGACCAGACAACTAACTTTATTCGAGGACATATGCACCCGCACCTCTCCACAGAGACATCTCATTTCCCACATATACAATACACTCTCAGAAGGCGCCACATGCGCTCCTGACTCAGCACACAAAGCTTGGGAAACGGACCTCCAGATGACCTTGACAGAGGAGGACTGGACACGAATCAATGAATACATACACAAGGGCTCCCCTAATGTAGCCATCCAGGAGAATGGATACAAAATCCAAACACGCTGGTATAGGACTCCATCACTTCTACATAAGTTTTGCCCTACTATCCCAGACACTTGCTGGAGGTGCGGGAAAGCTAAAGGGACTATGTTACACATATGGTGGGACTGTGACCTATTACAACCCTTTTGAAAGGAAGTACACGACCTTATCTCACATATCACAACATACACTTTGGCCTACTCGCCTGCTCAGTATCTTCTCCACCACACTCACCTGACTAAAAGTGAGTATTTTAAATCTCTGGCTATGCATTTGGTGAATGCGGCTAGGCTCTGCATACCAACACATTGGCGATCCACCTCCATCCCCACAATAGGGGAATGGTTCCGGAGGGTCTCCAGGATAGAGGAGATGGAGGAGTTAGTACATATCTCTCAGGAACGAATTCAAAAGTTCACGACCACGTGGTCTTGCTGGACTTACTTCAAATCAACTCAGCGATACAGAACATTCCAACCTTGACAATTACGCTGGCCTAATCAAAAAGTTAAATAGATATATAACTGTATTATCCAAAATTATTACAATTTGAGAAGCATGGGGGGGGGAGTCCCGCGCCGAGGGATTGGGCGGACTAAACTTTTTGCTACTCTTCCCTCTGTTTCTTTTTCTTTTTTCTTTTCTTTTTTCTATTCTTTACCTTTCCCACTAAACACATTCCCGGCCACCACAGGGGGGCTATTTACACCCTCCTTCGAGCAGATTATGAGAGGTTACGTTCAGTACCATACGATTGCACCAAACAAAGAATGTAAACTTGTCTATGCATGTACCTATCTATATTAATGTAATACATTTGTAACCTGGATCAATATGTACAAAAGGAATGTAAAATACCTTTAAATAAGTGCAAGTTGTTGTATAATTTCATCTGCTAATAAACATTATTATGGAAAAAAAAAAAGACAAGTGTGTCTTGCCTACAGTCAAGCATGGTGGTGGGCATGTCATGGTCTGGGGCTGCATGAGTGCTGCTGGCACTGGGGAGCTATAGTTCATTGAGGGAACCATGAATGCCAACATGTACTGTAATATATTGAAGCCAAGCATGATCCCCTTCCTTCAGAGACTGGGCCGCAGGGCAGTTTACCAACATAACGACTCCAAACACACCTCCAAGACGACCACTGCCTTGCTAAAGAAGCTGAGGGTAAAGGTGATGGACTGGCCAAGCATGTCTCCAGACCTAAACCCTAATGAGCATCTGTGGGGCATCCTCAAACGGAAGGTGGAGGAGCGTAAGGTCTCTAACATCCACCAGCTCCATGATGTCTTAATGGAAAAGTGAAAGATGACTCCAGTGGCAACCTGTGAAGCTCTGGTGAACTCCATGACTAAGAGGGTTAGGGCAGTGCTGGAAAATAATGGTGGCCACACAAATTATTGACACTTTGGGCCTAATTTGGACATTTTCACTCAGGGGTGTACTCACTTTTGTTGCCAGCGGTTTAGACATTAATGGCTGTGTGTTGAGTTATTTTGAATGGACAGCAAATTTATACTGTTATACAAGCTGTACACTCACTACTTTACATTGTAGCAAAGTGTCATTTCTTCAGTGTTGTCACATGAAAAGATATAATAAAATAGTTACAAAAATGAGAAGGGTGTACTCACTTTTGTGAGATACTGTATTTTCTGTGTGAGAATGTGTTTACATACATCATTTTTCAATGAAGCATTGGGATTAATTTCACAGACTGTAAATGTTCAGTACTGTGGGTTTTTGGGGAGCATTTTGTTTGTAGGTGTGTTATGGGATCATATGCTATATCTATAAGGAAGTAAGATATGCATGGCATATTTACTCTGAAAACCTTGAATACCAGCAAAAAATGGATGATACATTGATGTATTCAAGAGAGTTAGGAAGTACAGCTCAAAGATACAGCTGCTAAAGTGTAAATAGTGTTCAGCTCATAGAGACTCTATTTCCATTATAAACATAAGGATTATAGGTGGCATAGATAAAGTTCCTCCAGAGCTTTGAAAACTCTTTAATTAGTCTCGTGGACTGCAGGATCCAAGGAGATGTTAGCTTGTGCAAAAGATGAGATTTTCCAGAGACTATTTCCCCTGTGTATGGTTTATTTACATGTACATGTGTGGACTTGTACATTGTAGCAAAGTGCCATTTCTTCAATGTTGTCACATGAAAAGATATAATAAAATATTTACGAAAATGTGAGAGGTGTACTCACTTTTGTGAGATACTGTATATATATTTATGAATACAGTGTACCCATCTTCTGATGGCTACTTCCAGTAGGATAATGCACCATGTCACAAAGCTCAAATCATCTCAAACTGGTTCCTTGAACATGACAATGAGTTCACTGTACTCCAATGGCTTCCACAGTCACCAGATCTCAAACCAATAGAGCATCTTTAAGATGTGGTGGAACAGGAGATTTGCATCATGGATGTGCAGCCGGCAAATCTGCAGCAACTGCGTATGCTATCATGTCAATATGGAACAAAATCTCAGAGAAATTATTCAATACCTTGTTGAATCTATGCCATGAAGAATTAAGGCAGTTCTGAAGCCAAAAGGGGGTCCAACCTGGTACTACTAAGGTGTACCTAATAAAGTGGCCAGTGTATATATACAGTATCGCACAAAAGTAAGTACATCCCTCACATTTTTGAAAATATTTTAGTATATCTTTTCATGTGACAACAATGAAGAAATGACACTTTGCTACAATGTAAAGTAGTGAGTGTACAGCTTGTATAACAGTGTAAATTTTCTGTCCCCTCAAAATAACTCAACAGACAGCCATTAACTACTTTAATACCAGGCACATTCCCCCCTTCCCGCCCAGGCCAATTTTCAGCTTTCAGCACTGTCACACTTTGAATGACAATTGCGTGGTCATGCTACACTGTACCCAAACAAAATTTTTATAATTTGGCTCTCACAAATAGAGCTTTCTTCTGGTGGTATTTAATCACCTCTGGGATTTTTATTTTCTGCTAAACAAATAAAAAAAGACCGAATTTTTTTTTTAAAGTTTTGTTTAAAAAGTTTTTTTTCGTTTCTGTTACAAAACTTTGTAAATAGGAAAGTTTTCTCCTTCACTGATGGGCACTGATGAGGCTGCACTGACGGGCACTGATAAGATGGCAATTATGGGCACCGATGAAGTGGCACCATTGAGGTGGCACTGATATGCAGCACCGATGGGCATTGATAGGTGGCACTGATGGGCATGTATAGGTGGCACTGATGGGCACTGATAGGCTACATTGCTGGGCACTGAAAGGCGGCACTGATGGGAATGGATGGGCACTGATAGGTGGCACTGTTGGACAATGATAGATGGCACTGATGGGCATCACTGATTGGCATGCACTGGCAGGCATTAGTTATGGGCACTAATTGGCATCAATTGTGGGCACTGATTGGCATCCCTGGTGGCCATGGGTGGCATACCTGGTGGTCACAAGTGGTGGGCATCCCTGGTGGACTTGGTGGTGTCCCTGGTGGTCCTGGGTGGGCATAGTTTGATACGGCAGCCTTCATTCTCAGCAGCATATGCAGGAGAGGATTGTGGAGGGTATGAAAGTGGACAGTATGTGCGAGAGAGGCGTGGAGGGTATTAAGGTGGTTGGGAAATCATGCCTGTCAGGAAGGGGTGTGAGGTAGCTACAGAGGATATATGTTAGAAGAAGGTATAACACATGCAGTGAGCAATGAGTTAGTGGTGGTGGGTGAGGAGGCCAAGGAGGGATGTCTGTGGGGTGAGAATAGTAGTGTGTGTATGCTGGGAGAGCATGAGGTTGCATTTGGTGGTGATGTCTATTAATGTCGAAAGGCACTAGCATACCTCCCAACAGTTAGAGATGGGAATGAGGGATACCTACCAGCAAACGTATGTAGGCATGGGACACACCCCCCTGCCACACCCCCTTAAAGGAGAATTAACTCCCCAAAAAAGGTTAATTAAATCCACAAGGGCTTTTTTTACCACTACTATTCCTTTATATCGGCTTTTAAAATTTACAAATGAGGCAATTTAGAATTTAGATGAAAGGTTTGACACTGGGCAACACTTTTTGAAAGATAAAACGTGCATTTTATATACAGCTATTTGGATCAGACCAAAATGAGGGACGAATGAGGAAGAATAAGGGACAGAGGGATATTGCCCCAAATCAGGGATAGTTCCTCGAAATTAGGGACAGTTGGGAGCTATGCATGAGGTACAGCAGGAGGGGGGTGTCTGGCTATTGTGGAGATGTCTGTTAGCAGAGGGTGTAGGGGGCCCTGTAGAGATGCCTGCTAGCAGGGGCGTACTACAGCTTTCAATAGGAGGTCATGGGGTGGTGAGGGAAAGGGGTAATCCATCAACCCTTGATGTTAGGTACCTGAGGGAATATATCAGTCGGGAGTGTGAAGTATACATGTGCGGTTTGTTTTGTTCCAAATTAATATTCGGACAAATTTTTCGTTATTCAGGGATTTGGCTATATCTGAATACCCAAATTACAATATAAACAAATTTTACTGAATGCTCCGAATAACGTAACGAAATTTGTCCGAATTTTGGAAGTTCGAACTGAAATTCGAATTGAATTTTACATTGAACTCCAGTCTAATTCTAACTACACATAATGCTGAAATCAAAGACTGTGTGTGTTATTAGAGTACCATTTTGAAATAAAGCAAAAGATTGCCACTCCAATCTCCCAAGTCTGTAACAAAACACCCACCATAATAGAACTCACAGGTGCTGGCTCTGCACAAGCTTGAGGAAAAAAATAGCTTTGAATAAGCGCCACAAAGGGGAGTGAAACGCTTTAGCTATTTTTCCTGCTTTTCCCTGTACATGAAGTGACTGCATTTGGATTTTACTTTTTCATATCAATAAAGATGCCTTCTATGGTGTGCGGCCGTCCAGGATCCTCTTTTTTCACCATTTTGAAATAATGCTGTTTTTGTATAACATTTTCACTTCGACCTGATTCGAAAATTTACCTTTGTATCTTTTTATCGATTTGAACAGTTTGAATCGAAAAAAATCGGTAAATTCGAAGAAAATTCAAAAATTCGGAATACGAACTCCGAATACGAATCGAACATATCAACCGAATTGAACTAAACTAAATAACTAGATTAACAAATCAAAACTAAACGAAACAAAACACATTTTTTTGTCATGCACATGTCTAGTGTGAGGCAGGAGGTGGGGGAACACCCTCCTGGCCAGTGTGCATCCCCGAGAGTAGATCAGATTGCCTAGGTACCACCCCATTAATTTCAATGTCATGCCATTCTCCCTGAAGCCTCATCTCCCCCCCTCTCACACATCCCTTATGGTAGCCTAACAATCCTGGGCAACTCCCCGCAGCAATCACTGATGACTCTTATCCCCACTGTCTGCAGCTGTCTTTTTGTGTACACCTCTTCTCCCCAGGTCTAATCCCCATCTCCTCAGTAACTTGTGACCAGCTCTCTATGGAACCAGTTCACAAATGTCCATGGCGGCTGCAGGGCGGATTGCACAGAGGTCCTGGGCATCTTAAGCGCCATTTCAGGGCCGAATTCAAGCAAAAATGTGGTCCTGATTCATCCCTGAAACGAAGAACAGGGATGCACCGGACCCCTGCTTCAAGCCGCATGCTGCTTAGATGTGAACCCAGCCTTAGTCAGCTCAGCAACTCCTGAAACACTTGTATCTCAAAAGCTAACAAACGCTTTATGCTGATACTGGCAATAATCAAATCAATTGTGTACAGCCTGTATATAGCCCTTTCTTTACAGTCCATTTTTTCGTTTCCAGTACTGTGATAAGTTGACTGACGATTACTCGGTCATGCAACACTGTACCCAAATTAATTTTATATAATTTCTTTGAGAAAGATAGAGCTTTCTTTTGGTGGTATTGATTAAGCACTGGGTTTCTTTTTAATATTTACTGCACAAAGAAAAACATTTTGGGGTAAAAACAGTTTTACTTACTATATAAAAAATATCAAATAAATAGTCTTTCTTCATAAATGCAGAACAAAATACTTCCACCTGTACATTCAGGAGGGGGTGAATACATTTAATAAGGAGGACTTTCATATTCACACATGTCCAGGCAGGAGGTGGTGTATATAGATTGTATAGGAGGCATATAGGTATAAGGTCATTCGGTGCCCAGGGCGAAGATGAAAACCTGCAACCCCCCCCCGCTGTGAAAAGCTACAGCACCTACAGAGGATGGGATCTATACCAATGCATCAGTGACTGTGCATGAACCCCCTTCCTGCAGCATATTACCAATACCATTGCTAATTAAGCAAACTCCCCACAGACTGCAGGAATAATATAAGACAAGAGATGGTTAGAGACTGAGGACATGATGCAAGCGATGGTTAGAGACTGAGGACATTATACTAAAGATGGTCACAGACTGCAGACATGATACAAGAGATCAATGAAGCCCATCAAATGCAGCCTACCGCTGTGTGCATCAATGCCGTCTCAATGTGCCCATAATTGCAGCCGCTCTGTGCCCATAATTGCAGCCTCACTGTGCCCATCAGTGCCGCCCCACTGTGCCCATAATCGCAGCCTCACTTTGCCTATGAATGCAGACTCACCATAGCCTGCCCTGGATCACACAGTGGACATCTCCCACAGCACTGTGTGTAACATAGCTGGGTCTGTGTGTGTGTGTGTGTTCGACGGTGCTGTAACAAGGTCCCGCCCCCCTAGACCGGCTTGTGTGATAGGCGGAACACTGATTCAATCTGCTACCACATGAGCCAGTCTACTGGGGCAGGACCTTGTTACGGTGCCGCCGAACACACACAGACCCAGCTCCCTGAAACACAGCGCTCCCGGAACTGTGTGACAAACAAGAGGAGAAGGTGGGAGGGGAGCGGTGCAGCCACAAAGCGGCCCCAGGACAGGCGGCCTGTAGCGTGGCCTCTACTGTGCCCCCCTTCCACCAGTAAATGGTCCCGCTCAGGGCATCTGCCCCTTCTGCCCACCCCTTGTACCAGCCCTGATAGGAGGTATCAAATTCACACGTGTCCAAGCAGGAGGGGGTGTATATAGATTGTATAGGGGGTGTCATATTCACTCATGTACAGACATGAGGGGCTTTGGCATAGAAACCAGTGGGTAAAGCTATGATCTGACTCTTATGGATCATATTGTCCAGAATAAACCACTTATTAATTTGTAATAATAAAAGAGGCAGTGTTTACATTTGTTATTTCTGTCAGTGGCCATCACATTAATCACAAGGCACAGAGCCAATCTCATTGGCTTTGTAGAATTTGCCTGTCTAATGACAGCCACAGCATTCAATGGGCACACTGGCCACACGTGTATGTTTCTAAGTCCACCTACACACTGTTTGTGCTTCTGCAATCTAAGCACTGAAAGTGTGATCCATATAACTGATCCAGTTGTGGTGAGATAGATTAACCTACAGTCTCAGTAACTTGGAAGACGGTGACTCATTCCAAATTACATCTTGCAGATTGTAGAAAGCTTTAATCCAAAAATGTGTGCAGATCATAACAGATTAACATCATAGTGTCAAAAATCATAATGTGTCCCAGCAGAATACAGTACAGGTGGTAATTTGAGCCTAAAGCATGAATCAGAAGGGTGGGACTAACTACATAGGACATCCCCTAGCTATGGAGTGAAGTAGGGACAAAATTATTTGAAGCCAAACAAACAATAAGGCACGTGTAACATAATACTCTCCATCAAAATCTAAGATTTTATAACTAAAACAATTGAAAATTAAGTCCAAGCGTTAAGTGAAGACTCTCTTCTAGGAACACCTGAAAGATAAGGAAGGGGGTGAACATGGAAGAATAATTTAAACATTAACATACTGTACAGATTCTAAATTCATTACTGGTGTCTGTAAGATGGCACAGAAAACAGTCCAAAAGTCTGTCTTCAGAGGGGAAGGCAGCAACATGCACCATTCCTCCTTACCAACCTTTAAATCAAGTTCTTCAGAGGGGAAGACAGCAACAGATGAACATCAGATAAACCTCAAAATTTATAGTACGTCTAGCTCCAGCAGAATACAGTACATGTGGTGATTGGAGGCTAAAGCATGAAGAAGAAGGGTGGTCCTAACTACATAGGACATTTCAGCTATGGAGTGAGGTAAGGACAAAATGATTCACAGCCAAACAAACAATTAGAGCCCTTTCACACTGGGGCGCGGACCATGTTAGTGGTAAAGCGCTGCTAGTTTTAGTGGCACTTTACCGGAGCTGTGCGGGTGGGAGCGGGGCGCTTTTAACCCCAAAGAAGAGGTTAACAAGCGCTAAAACACCTGAATTTCGCCTTCAGTGTGAAAGGAGCCTAATGCATGTGTAACTTGATACTCCCCAATAAAATCTAACATTTCAATACTGAAACAATTGAAAATCAAGTCCAAGCTTTAAGTGAAAACTCTATTTTAGGAACACCTGAAACAGAAGAAAGGGGGAGAACATTACCATACTATAAAACTCAAGTCATTACTGGTGTCTGTAAGATGGCACAGAAAACAGTCCAAAAATCTATCTTCAGAGGGGAAGGCAGCAACATGCACCATTCCTTCTTACCTCCCTTAGAATCAAGTTCTTCAGAGAAGACAACAACACGGATAAGTCATGAGTTTGTACAATAGAAGACAACTTTGAAAAGAGTTCAAAACAAGGAGAGCTCAGCTCTGATTGCCTTGTAGACATGTGCAATTCGTTTCAGTCTGAATATAAATTCCACCAAATTTTTGGTTATTCGGAGATTTGGATACATACATATCTCTGAATGAAATAGTAACGAATTTCATTGAAATTTGTTTAATTTTGTTTTGTATATTAGTTTTTGGAACGATTTGGATCGGTCACAAAATGATCGACTGATTCGAATTCTGTGTGAAGAATAGCTGGTTGTCAAGAAGTTGGCCGGGAAGCGGGCTGCCGCGTCCTTAACAACTGATGACTCATCAGCTGTCAGCGGGCTTCCCTACTGACAGCTGAAATGTAAACAAAAGAATGCCGGCACTAGGAAATTCAGAAAAAAAAAACAGTGTGGGGCCACCCCTCCCAATCCATACCAGGCCCTTTGGGTCTGGTATGGATTTTAAAGGGGAACCCCATGCCACAATAAAAAAAAACGGCATGGGGTCCCCCCAAAATTTATACCAGACCCTTATCCGAGCATGCAGCTCGGCAGGTCAGGAAAGGGAGGGGACGGGCCAGCGCCCCCCCCCTCCTGAACCATACCAGGCTACATGCTCTCAACATAGGAGGGTGCTTTTGGCAGAGCCCCCCTGCCCCAAAGCACCTTATCCCCATGTTGATGGGGACAACAGCTTCTTCCCCACAACCCTGGGCGGTGGTTGTGGGGGTCTGAGGGTGGGGAGCTTATCGGAATCTAGAAGCCCCCTTTAACAAGGGGGCCCCAGATCAAGGGGGCCCCAGTGACGTCAATGACCAAGCATGCCTGTAGGCAGAAGAGAGTTGAAGCTCCAAGAGAAGGTCACTGAGCTCTTGAAACTTTAGATTCTCTGCTAGATATTTTTGGGAAGGTTAGAAACCTTTTAAATAAAGTATCCTCAATGGCTTATGGGCTGGCGAAGCTACGTTCAAGTCTGTCCCAAGCAGTGTTAAGTCCTGCGCAAGGGTTGTCGATGTGAACAGCATTGACCCTTTTGATACATTCACCAGATTAAGGACCTAGCCACCAGACAAGCATATCTAGTTCTTCTGTAGTTGTGACATCTATTTCACGGATGGTGGTTTTGAAGGGGGATTTCCAGTCTCAGTTTCAGGTTTGTCATCAAACTTAGTGAGACTTGTCTTGGTGAGCTCCTTGCAGAGCTTCTATTTAGCAAACTTTGACCTCCTCTGTGTTTACAGATTTTGGATGCACAGCTACATGTGGAAAAAAGTTAGTTACATTTATTGGTGTGCTGAGATTGAACGACAGTTAGAGGTATGGTGGTACAAAGTCGTTTATGCCTGACGCTGTCTCAGAGCTGATTGCCATGTGGGCTTGCAGTTGTGGAGCAATGTACTTGGTAGGAGGTTGTTGACTAGCTTCATGGTAAGATGTATTGTCGATTATTTGCATACCGGTGTCTACAGTTTGCTGCTGTGAAAAAGCCTGGTTTACTAAGGGATGAGCAGGCAGATTTTTTTGAGAGATGACAGGCATGATGTACCGACCTTGGTTGAGAGATACAGTTGAGGTGGCTAGGATGTAAATTTTAGCTGAGAGTGGAAGAACTTGATTGTAGAGACTTTGCAGATTTGGAGGAGTGTCTCTTAGAAACAGAGTGACGAGCTTTAGATTCATGAAGTTGTGTGGTTCTCACTTCTGTCTTTGTATTTATGTTGTACTACTGTGAAGAAAACTTAAGTCCAAAAACTTGTGCAGATCATAACAGATGAACATTAGTTAGGTCAAAAAATCATAGTGTGTTTAGCTCCAGCACAATACAGTACATGCGGTGAATGGAGAATTAAAGAAGAAGGGTGGAACTAACTACACAGAGCATCCCCTACCTACGGAGTGAGTTCGGGACAAAATGATTTAAAGGCAAACAAACAGCAATGCGTGTGTAACATGGTAGGAGTAGCAAGGAGATTTATAACTAAACTGAGCCCTAACACTAATTAAAGAGAAACTACCCTACCAATAAAAAATGCACACGTCCCTTTGCACAAAATACAAAAACATATACTTACTAGTCCATGAAGTCCAGCTTTGTCTTGTTTGAAGGCCATGTTCTCCCTACTCCACTCTTCTGCCATGCTGCCACCTTGAATCCACAATCGGCACATGCACAAACATGCCATTGGTCAGTGCCTGGTCCATGGGATCTGGCAGGAAGACTCGCAGTGGGTCTGCACATGTGCTGCATTTTCTGTACATGTGCAGAAATGTCTTGGGTCCTTGCTAGTAATATGCCAGAGACCTGCGGCATGTCTGTGTATGCACAAGAACTCATACACTTCCTCCTGGGATGTCTACGACAGAAATCCCAGGGGGCAGTTCTTGAGATCTTTCACATGCACAGACAAGCTGTGGGATCTTCATCATTTTACTGTCAGGGGCTCGAGCTGTTTCTATGCATGCACAGAATGCAATTACTGTATATCACTCTTGCATTGGTAAGAACATAGATCGAAAAATAAAAAATAAAAACAAGGTATTTCTTTGTTGGATTTTTTATTTATTTATTTATTTTTTACAATTGTGTAAGGTGGGGGGTGGGGCAGACAGAGGACCTTAGGGAAGGGCAACATAATAAACTGATTGTTCAGTTTCCACCTAAAACAACAACAACAAAAAAATCAACTGGTAAATCAGTTAAACATTTGCACAATTTTTGCTTATACTTATGCAATGTTTATGCAGTCAACTATGTATTTTTTTAATTATTATTATTAATTCCTTTAAATCTCTTTGCAGAGATCTGATTTCAGGGAAGAGTCTGATTCTATTGATCACTGTAAAAAAAGACACAAAATAAATATGTAAATAAATAAATCCACTTTGATTCAAAGTTTAAAGACAATAAAACATTAAATTCTGCAAGGGGTTAAATCCTTTTTATGGTCATTGTTTATAGAAATAATGTATTGTTTTACCTATAATTGCTATTTAAAAATAGTCCATTAGATGGTGCTCAAGCAGTATAAAAGTATAAATGATTCAGAGCCTAGTGACACTTCTACAAGAGTGGTTTTGTTCCTTTTGCAAAGGCCAAAGCATTTTTTCTTTCTACGGATATACAAAGTTTGCTCTTAACTGTCCAAATATTGATAAATCATTATAGAAGTGTTAATTTTGTTCCTTTGTGTAGAAATGGTGTATTTTTTTGGAATGTTAGGTAAAAATTATGTATTTTTTTGGTTATGCTTGTTGATTTTAAATCATATCTAAACTAAACAACATGCAGCATGTAATATGTTGCAGCTAATCAGTTCTTAGATGTGGTGGCTGCATTATTTTTCTTCTTCCAGGATTTAATTCTTATTTTTCAACACTCATTCTCCCCTAGGGTGGTTACACTCACTCACTCCACTGTATCTGTGGAAGGAGACATGGTTGTCACCCATGCTGGACTTCAAACATGTCTTCCTTTCATCATCTACACTACATCATGGGGTGGGGGGGATTAGTAGTAAAAAAAAAAAAAAAAAGACTGTCTGTAGTTTAAGTTCAGTTACAGAAAGTGACACTGCATTTCTGAGAATTTTTTTTTTTTTATTAGAGGTGTTTATATAGCACCATACATACATTCACATCAGTCCCTGTCCTTATGGAGCTTAGCCTCTAAGGTCCCTGTGACAGGAGGGCCCGTGGAACCCAGAATCCCTAGGAGAGGTTGGGGGACCCTTGTTTCAGCTCCCCATGTACCTCCTATGTCTAAGTTAACCTGTGTCCATTAGAGGCGACTGAGAAAAATGATGAACAGCTGTTTAATGGACAATCACAAAATCTCCCAGGATATATATAAAGACTATTCCTGGTTTCTTTGATTCTGAACTCAACATGTTAATTGAATGAGCTGATCACAGGCCTCTAGAACTGTGTAGGAGCCAGACAGTCTACTCCTACTATAGTCTGTTGCCTACTAGGCTGAGGAGGGAGGAGATCACTGTATATTGTTAATTGAAATAAGCATCTGCTATTGTGTAAAGGTGTCCTGTGTTTATATTTATGATAATGTGTGTTGTGTCTTCTAAGTTAAAAGACAAGTCTGTCCTGAAAGGTCATGCCTCGGAGTCACCTAGGCTGTCTAAACAAGTAGTTAATTAGCTCATGTTAATTAGGTTTCTGGTTACGGTTTGTTTTGTCGTTCTGGTGTATATATTTGTGTGAGATCTCAAATAAAACAGTTCATGTTCCAGCTTGCCAAACGAGTCCTGCCTTGTTCCTGGTTGTAATATGCGGCTAATATCTAATATCTATATTCAGACTGGAGGAAGCGATATCTGACAATCGCACTCAAGTAGAATGCGACAGGGATCCGTTACATTGGTGGCAAGCAGTGGGACGCTTCCTGCAGTCTGGGACATCCAAACCTCCACCTGGATCCAAGGTCCAGATAGCAGGAGAGGAGAGGAGAGGTAAAGATACCAGCCGCCATGGAAGAGGAATTTGGAAGGAGGTTGTGAGAGATGCAGATACAGCACAGGGGACCAGTATCAGAGCAGGTCCTGCTGGGTATGATTCTATCCACTGCAAACTCTGGAAGAAAACGCTAGCCCGTGAGCAGCTTCACCAGGGAAAAATTTTCCCCCCCATCCAGGAAAAGTACTGGTCGCAGTATGGATTGCGGGTGCTGTTTTTGGGAGAAAAACCTCACAAGGAGCAGACAGCTGAATTAAGCAGGCTGGTCTGGGTAGATGTGGCTGGACGAGAGCTACAGAGTCCTCCGGTGGCATGTATCCCAAGCATGCCCTTGGACAGAGTATGACAGCCCAACAAAAGGCTTTGGCTACAGCGCCTGGGACTGTCGTATGTGAAGCTGACAGGGGACCATAACTTTGGAAGTGATTTGGAGTGGCAGTTGGAGGAAATCATGGATTTTAGAGAAGAGATACTGAACGTCTCAAGTGCACTGGGCACTGGAAGATATTGAGTTTCTGGCCGTTCAGGAATGGGAGCTGGAGATCGCCTACAGACGGCTGCTAGACTCTTCTCAGTGCCAGGGCTGGGCTCCCTTCGCCTGGGACTATCCAGAAGTACCAGCAGACAGCTCTGAAATCCTGGCTGAAAAGTCGGCAATGTGGCAGAGTAACAGGGTGCTTTGCCCACCTGCACCCGCAGCTATGGACTCGGAGGTCTTATGGCAGATGCAGCAAATGCTGACTGACCTTGATGATCCTGTTTCTGCACGGGATGATCTTGGATGGAGGGATGCGTCTATTTAGCAGCTGGATGAGGATACGGGAGATGGAGCAGTCAGCTCATCTCTCCAGCCACAGATTACAGAATGTATGGACTTAATGGACTGTTCATCGGAGGATGTTTTAGATTATGCATCACCTGCCAAAGTGTTGGCACTGGGCCCAAGTGTCACCAGCCCGTGCCCTGGATTTTCAGCAATTCCAGAGACCAGTGGTTTAATCAACTTTTCTGTAGAGGAGGAACCATCTAACGAACCCCCAGCAGAAGTATTGGCAGCAGGACAGAGTAGTCTGCTATTGTGTAAAGGTGTCCTGTGTTTATATTTATGATAATGTGTGTTGTGCAGACCCCTGCTCCACAACCGTGGCGGTTTAGGAGGCCTTAGTTGAGAAGGTGATGGTTCCTCTTCCCCAGTGGATTTCAGAGATGCAGGGAGGGGAAGCAGCCATTCCCCCTCCCCAACTAGGGTTCGTGCACCTGGAAGATAATACCAGTGAAAGGGAGCATCAGACGGCACCCCAGAATGATGACACCAACCCAGCTGATGTGCTGGCAACTGGAAAGAGGGTCCAAGACCTCTGCCCCACACCTGCGGCAGTTCTGGAAGCCCATGGTGAGGAGGTGGCGGTCACTCCTGAGCAGCAGATCAGGACCCAAGGAGAGAATGCAATTGGCACCTCACAACTGCAGCTTGATGTGATGTCGGTGGATGGGCCTGCGGTCTCCAGTAACAGAAACCCTGCAGAAGTAACAGAAACTATCGCACTCTGCCCAGCACCGGCAACAACTGCTGAGTTCCAGGGAGCCAGGGTAGTTGGCCTCCCTCCCCAACAGTTAGCCAAAGCAGATGGTGTGGAGTTCCCAGCAGAAGTACTGGCGACAGGGAAGAGAGCTACTAGCCTCTGCCCTCAACTAACAGAGGATGGATTTCCTGTGAAGGTGGATGGGACTTCAGTCTTCACCTGTATACCCCAGGGATGCTGGGGTATACAGGTGAAGACTGAAGTCCCCCAGGGTGTCTGGGACATGCTGCCCGCATTAGAAGATGTGTGCCAATGCGTATGCGTGAATCACAGACATTGTGCATGCACTTTGACACCTAGTGGCCTATAAAGATGCTCCAGGGGAGCTAGGTCCTGGCAGTTTGATCTGCAACTGTCCCCTGAAACCTGACTCTGTGCTTGTATCCTGTTCCAGTGTTTGACCCGGCTTCCTGACCACGCTACTATCTCCAGTCCTGACCTTTGGCTTGTTTGACCCTGCTTTCTCATGTCTGCCGGCCTGATTACCTGTTGCCAAAACCCAATCTAACAAAGGGAAGGGTAAAGATGACTCAACGGCTACACCTATGTTTAGTAATGATTGGACTCAAGGAAGTCCCCACACGTCGTCACCTCAGGAAATATCTTCCTAAGAAGTCTGAGATGTATTCCTCTGAATTGAAACAAGCATACAGAAAAAAGGGGGGAAAGAGAATTTCCAAAAACAATTTTTCATTAAGGAACAGGCAAATTTATCATAAAATATAAAGTATTTATTACAAAAATTCACTTAACACTATTCGCCTATTAAATGGAAAGACATACCTCCACCAAATACACTAAAATTAGACAACATTGTCTAAAGACTCAGTTGGCCACCATACTCAGACATTCAATCCTCACCAATATCATTATTTACTGATGAATATATTGGAATCACTGTGTTGGTATGAATAGTAGTGGTTTCAAAGCAGTTCATTTACAGAGGATGTTCAGATACCACACACAGAGAAAAAATCCTGTCCATAACTCTGTTAAACAATGACAGTGGACAGAAGTAGAAGCAATTGACCCGGGTGACCGCTCTTCCGATATCCACCACGTCCACAGCATCAGTGTAAAGCCAGTGTTCCGCTTATCTCTGGCTAAGGAAAGAACCTTCTTCTGTCCCTCCGGGTCTCCCAGATACGACCAATGTTGATGGATATCCAGGGGAGTTTGTCAGCTCTGAAGAAACTCGGGTCAAGAGTGAAACGCAACAGCATGATGCCATCACGCTCCCTGTAGCGCGGGCTCAGATCCACCCACCAGCTGACAAACTCCCCTCTGCATTCCCCGGGAGATCCGAAAAAGCCATCGGAGTGCTTGAGCCGCAAGTAGGCTCTTAATAAACAGGACATTCCATTGACATTGGTCTTATCTAGGAGACCCGGAGGGGCAGACGGAGGTTCTTTCCTTAGCCAGAGATAATCAGAACATCGGCTTTACACTGATGCCATGGACATGGTGGATATCGGGAGAGCAGTGAGCTGTATTGTTTTTCACTTCCCAGCTGGGAGGAGTTCATACATACACACACTCACCTGCCCCCTAGAGATTTATTAGCCCTTCCGCATCTGCTGTTAATAGCCTGAACAGCCGCTATACATATATGCGTATTAAAGGAATTTTGAACACTCATCTTCTGTCTACCTCCCAATCTGTATTGCCAGGGACTTTTTCCTTCACTCAATTACCAGCTTTGTGAACTGTCTATGATCCATCATTATTTGATGTCACCGGGGTCAATTGCTTCTTCCTCTGTCCACTGTCATTGTTTAACAGAGGTATGGACAGGATTTTTTTTCTCTGTGTGTGGTATCCATGCAATATTAAGCAAACTGCTTTGAAACCACTACTATTCATACCATCACAGTGATTCCTATATATTCATCAGTAAATAATGATATTGGTGAGGGTTGAATGTCTGAGTGTGGTGCCCATCTGAGTCTTTAGGCAACGTTGTCTAATTTTAGTGTATTTGGTGGAGGTATGTCTTACCATTTAATAAGCGAATAGCGTTAAATTAATTTTTGTAATAAATCATTTATATTTTTTTATCAAATTGCCTGTTTCTTTCTGAAAAATTGCTTTGGGAAATTCTCCCCCCCCCCCTTTTTTCTGTTGCCAAAACCCAACCTGGACTCAGACTACTCTCTGCCTGCTGTTTAGGCTGATTGCTCTTCTGTGTATGACCTTGCTTTTCTGACACTGCTCCAGCCTGCTGTCCTGCATCCTCTGCTCTGCATCCGCAGCATACCTACATCCACTGCTCTGTATCCACAGCATAGCTGCATCTGCTGACCTTCATTCGCTGACCTGCATCCGCAGCACTCCTGCAACAGCTGTATCGGCTTCTCATTTGGCACCACCACTTCCAGCTAAGAGAACCCTGCAGGCACTCTTACACCACCATGCTCTTAGCACCACTGTCTCAACTCCAGTGGTCTCCGAGCCGGGGTTGTATGAGAGGTCTCCCTCTGCACATCAGGCTCACACCTAAGGTACATGGCAGTATCAAACCGCCATGTCTGAGCCTGCAAGAGGGGCCTTGTCTATGGATGACATCTGCCAGCACCCCGCAGCTCTCACCCAGGCCGTAAAGTCTCTTCAGGATGGCTAAGTCCAATTGGAAGAACAGATGCAAACCCTGGCCACCGCTGCAAAACCTTCTTCGGTCTCCACACCTTCCACTGGGGAGGCACCATTCGCAACTACTAGCGCACCCACTGAGATGATGTTGCCTCCTGAACCAAGGGTCCCCATTTTAGAGAGGTTTTCTGGGGATCAAAGCTAATTCCGGGCGTTTCGCAATGCATGTGAACTATACTTCTCATTACAACCTAAGACTTTTTCATTAAAGGTCACCAAAGTAGGGTTCATCATCTCTCTGCTGCAGGGTGAACCTCAGACCTGGGCCCATGATCTGCTTGAAGAACGCCATGTAGTTCTGGTCTCTTTTCCATCTTTCTTCAATGCGATGGCCCAACTTTACAATGACCCCCAAGGACTACCACCGCAGAGGCTGCCCTCCACACGCTCCAAAAAGGTCGCAGAGCAGTCAAGAACTATGTGACTGACTTCAGACACTGGAGCGGGGATACTTAGTGGAACGATGCAACCCTGCGGCACCAGTTCCATCTTGGTCTATCCGAAGGGTTAAAGGACACACTAGAGAGGGTCGGTGTTCCTAATACCCTAGAGACTCTAGTCACCTTGTCTATCCAGGTAGACCATGTGTAACGTGGGTAATCCACGCTACCCCCAAAGTGATGATGCTAATAAAAAATAAAAATTATAGTATGCTGGCATCAAACCAGTAAAGTGACAGTGCTGCAACTAAAAAAACTGTAATATTCAGCTCAAAAACGTGTGTAACCTAAAATTAGATGCGCAACCAAAAAAGTGAACAAACCAATGTGTGCAACCAGAAGTGCAAATGATTGTGTGCAGCATAAAATGCCAAATAGCAAATGAACAAATCAGTGCAAGAAAAAACTTGCACAGCTGGTGTAAATTAATGAATAGAACAAAAACGTCCATATATTGTGTCATTCAATATAACTCCATTCGGTATCCTTCAATAAGTCCTTCAATAAAAACTTCAATAAGAGGACAGACAGTTCCTTCCACAGTATATGCCCACAGAAGAGCAAAACAATAAGGAGCAAAGGATAATAAATGCCAGATGAGCGCTTACCCAATCTGTAGGATCTCTGTTACGAAGATCGAATGGGCATATACAGGAGGGATCGTTCAGGCAGGAGGAGCTGATTCACACATGCATCGAGATCCTTTCCTCCGCCGGCAAATTCAAATGCTACAATGTACAACGTAGGACCCGTTCCAAAAGAATACACTCATGGAATTTGTCACGAAAAGAAGAGAGAGGGCTTCATAGTGCAGTAGGGTTTAAAACAGCAGTTCCTTTATTCTGTATCATGGACAACTGACATCAAAAAGCATTAGCAGAAAATACAAAACGAGAGACACAGCTGCAGCTTGAGCCAGCCAGCTGGTGTGTGGTGACGACAGGTCCTAAAGCTCCACCCAACACTGCGTTTCTTCGTACTGGGCGTCAACAGGTAAAGGAGGCTTTCTTTTCTAGCCTAGAAGTAAGGCCTGGGGTCTGCTCAGACCCCTACCAATTATCGACAGACCCTGGAAAATGATTGCCATGGAATTTATAGTGGAACTTCCCCCATCAGAAGGTTGCCCAGGTCTTGTAAGGCTACATGGGGTCCCAACAAACATTGTTTCAGATAGAGGGGTGCAGTTCACCTCTCGCTTCTAGGAACTGTCTATGTCCTCTGCCTATCACCCTCAGACTAATGGGCAAACCGAGAGGACGAACCAAATGCTTAAGCAATATCTCAGTTGTTTTATTTGTCCAGGATGACTGGTTAGCATTACTGCCCTTAGCGGAGTTTGTCTTCAACAATGCCAGTCACTCGGCTACAGGTCAGTCTCCATTCTTCAACTATGGATTCCACCCAACCTTCTTACTTGATCTCATTCCCGATTCCACGGTTCCAGCAGTTCAGAACACCATTGATTTCCTGAACCGCAACAACTAATTATTACAGGAAGCCATGATCAAGGTACAGGCAACTAATAAAAGGATGTTTGACAGGAAGAGGAGAGGGGAATTGTGCCTTCAACAGGGCGATCAAGTATGGCTGTCTACCGCTAACCTCAGAATGACTTGCCCCGCAAGGAAACTGGCACCCAAATTCATTGGTCCCTTCCTGGTGAAAAAGGAAATTAAATGAAGTTTCATATGAACTTTCTTTACCCGATTCACTGATAATCCACCCAGTATTTCAGTATCACTACTAAAGCCTGCAGTACCAGATCCCTTCCCAAACAGGGGATCGGGACCACCTGAACCAGTAATTATCAATGGGGATGAGGAGTTTGAGGTGGAGGCTATTTTGTATTGTAGAAGAAGAGGAAACCAGCTTCAATACCTGCTCAAGTGGAAGGGGTATGGTCCAGAAGAGAACTGGGAACCCAAGCAGAATGTCCATGCCCAAGAGTTAATCCAGGCCTTCTTTCGCAGCCATCCTCAAAAGAGCATTCTCCTGGGCACCCAGAGGTTCCCCTTAAGGAGGGGGCAATGTCAAGGACATGCTGCCCTCATTAGAAGACGTGTGCCAACACGTATGCGCAGATCATGGACATTGCGCACGCGTTAGACTCTCTTTGGCACATAGTGGCCTATAAAGATGCTCCAGGGGTCATAGGCCCTTGTGGTTTGATCTGCAGCTGTCCCCTGAAACCTGACTCTGTGCTTGTATCCTGTTCCAGTGTTTAACCCGGCTTCCTGACCACGCTACTATCTCCAGTCCTGACCTTTGGCTTGTTTGACCCTGCTTTCTCCTGTCTTCCGGCCTGATTACCTGTTGCCAAAACCCAGCCTAGACTCTGACTACTCTCTGCCTGCTGTTTATGCTGATTGCTCTTCTGTGTATGACCTGGCTTGTCTGACCCTGCTCCAGCCTGCTGTCCTGCATCCGCTGCTCTGCATCAGCAGCATACCTGCATCTGCTGCCCTGCATCCGCAGCATACCTGCACCCGCTGGCCTGCATCCGCTGTCCAGCTGTACCGGCTTCTCATCTGGCACCACAACTTCCATCTAAGAGAACCCTGCAGGCACTCTTACCCCACCGTGCTCTTACCACCACTGTCTCAACTCCAGTGGTCTCTGAGCCGGAGTTGTACGAGAGGTCTCCCTCTGCACCTCAGGCTCACACCTAAGGTACGTGACAGTTGGCCCAGATGCCCAACATGAGCCCAGCCACCGTGTCTTCTCTCCAGCCGCTGAAGGGACTCCAGGGGGAAGGACCAGTCCGCACTTCCCCCCAGCAGTGGGTAGGTTATATGAGAGAGGCAGAGTTTGGCTGGGTGAGTAATGCTCTGTTTGAAACAATTTGTTTGGGGTACTGTGTGGGTACAGGCATTGGGGGACTGGAACTATGGACTAACTTCGGAGTCAACCCGTCTGGGGTCTCCTCCTGTGTTAGTCTTCTGCCGAAGGGGAGAGATGTGACGGGAGGGCCCGTGGAACCCAGAATCCCTTGGAGAGGTTGGGGGCCCTTGTTTCAGCTCCCCACGTACCTCCTATGTCTAAGTTACCCTGTGTCCATTAGGGGCACAGGGTGACTGAGAAAAATGATGGACAGTTGTTTAATGGACAATGAGAAGGTGGTTACTCAAATGTAACAGTAATATTTATCCACAATATCTCCCAGGATATATAAAAACTATTCCTGGTTTCTTCGATTCTGAACGCATTAAAGGGCAGTTATAAGGCTTTAACCACTTCGCGCCCGCGCTATAGCCGAAAGACGGCTGCAGCGCGGACGCTAACTGCCGGGAGGCCGTCCCTGGACATCCTGCTGTTTACTTCTGAGATGCGCGCTCCCACAGGTGCGCATCGGGGAAGTTCTATGCTGGCCGTGTCCCTTGGACACAGCCAGTCACAAACCGCCGTAAACGGCCAATCACAGCGGCTGTTTACAGTGAGATCGGCGGTGCCAATGAGAGATGATCTCATATGTAAACATATGAGATCATCTCTCATCGCCGGCTCTCCCTCCTCACACAGAGATAGCATGTGAGGAGGGAGAGCGAACCGCTGCGGCCTGAGTGTCAGAAAAGAAAAAATGGAAAAAAAAGTGAACACAGTACCTGTCAGTGTCACGTGCCATCTGTTATCAGTGTCACATGTCATCAGTGCCATGTATCAGTGGCATCTGTCATCAGAGTCACGTGTCATCAGTGCCACGTATCAGTGCCCACTGTCATCAGTGTCACGTGTCATCAGTGCCACGTATTAGTGCCATCTGTCATCAGTGCCACGTATTAGTGCCATCTGTCATCAGTGCCACGTATTAGTGCCATATGTCATCAGTGCCACATATAAGTGCCATCTGTCATCAGTGTCATGTGTCATCAGTGCCACGTATTAGTGCCATCTGTCAGTGCCACGTATTAGTGCCATCTGTCGTCAGTGTCACGTATTCGTGCCATCTGTCATCAGTGCCACAAATTAGTGCCATCTGTCATCAGTGCCACATCAGTGTCATCAGTGCCACGTATCAGTGCCATCTGTCATCAGTGCCACATCAGTGTCATCAGTGTCACGTGTCATTGTCCTGATACTCCAGGGCCTTCAAAAGTGTAATAGGTAGTCAACAAGTTAGATGTGTAATTTATGCTCCTGGAACACGTGAAGGGACTCCCTGCATGTTGTAACTAGGCTGTGAAAAAGTCCCACACATGTGGTATTGTAATACTCAGGAGGAGTAGCAGAATGTATTTTGGGGTGTTATTTGTGGTATATACATGCCATGTGAGAGAAATAACCTATTACAATGACAATTTTGTGGGGAAAAAAATAATAAATAAAAAAATCTTCATTTTGCAAAGAATTGTGGGAAAAAATTACAACATCAAAAACCTCACCATGTATCTTACTAAATACCTTGGAATGTCTACTTTTAAAAAAGGGGTCATTTGGGGGGTATTTGTACTTTCCTGGCTTGTTCGGGTCGCAAGAAATGAGATAGGCCACCAGTACATCAGGTGTAATCAATTTTTTATGATTTGCACCATAGCTTGTAGACTCTCTAACTTTCACACGGACCAAATAATATCCACTAATTTGGGTTATTTTTACCAAAGATATGTAGCAGTATAAATTGTGGCCAAAATTTATGAAGAAAAATCAATAGTTTGCAAAACTGTATCACAGAAACTAAAAAAAATGCGTTTTTTTTCAAAATTTTCAGTCTTTTTTCATTTATAGCGCAAAAAATAAAAAACCCAGAGGTGATCAAATACCATCAAAAGAAAGCTCTATTTGTATGAAAAAAAGGACAAAATAATCATTTGGGTACAGTATTACATGACTGAGTAATTGTCATTCAAAGTGTGAGAGCGCTGAAAGCTGAAAATTGGTCTGGGCAGGAGGGGGGTTTAAGTGCCCAGTAGGCAAGTGGTTAAAAACAATGCTTAAATGCAGTATAAACAAAGAGTATTGATGTACATGTGAATAAGCCCTAAGTGTACAATTTATAAATCTTATGCAATGCTCAGGAGGCTGAGAGTTCAATCTATTTTTAGATCTTGGGTTCAAGAGTTCAATCTATTTTTAGATCTTGGGGTCAAGAGTTCAATCTATTTTTAGATCTTGGGGTCAAGAGTTCAATCTATTTTTAGATCTTGGTGTCAAGAGTTCAATCTATTTTAAGATCTTGGGGTCAAGAGTTCAATCTATTTTTAGATCTTGGAGTCAAGAGTGCAATCTATTTTTTTGGCCTTGGGTTTAAGAGGTCAATCGAGTCAAATTTTTTGTAGATAAAAACAAACTGTGCAACTTTGATAAAAGTTAAATAATCCTTGCTATAGTTGTAGACCATTTAAAAATGCTCCATTTAATATGCCATAAATGCTATAGGTGCAGTTACAGCACATTTCAATTGCAATGAATGGAAGTGCCTGACAAATTTTTGATGCCTCATGAAAGCAACATGTTGCTTAATTTTTAACATTATCACACCTGTGTGGTTTCCATTGAAATATTCATGGCAGGCGTTGAAGGGCAGTTATGCCCTGTACACAAGGTCGGACATTGATCGGACATTCCGACAACAAAATCCATCGGATTTTTTCCGAGGGATGTTGGCTCAAACTTGTCTTGCATACACACGGTCACACAAAGTTGTCAGAAAATCTGATTGTTCTAAACGCGGTGACGTAAAACACGTACGTCGGGACTATAAACGGGGCAGTAGCCAATAGCTTTCGTCTCTTAATTTATTCTGAGCATGCGTGGCACTTTGTGCGTCGGATTTATGTACACACGATCGGAATTTCCGACAATGGATTTTGTTGTTGGAAAATTTTATAGCAAGCTCCCAAACTTTGTGTGTAGGAAAATCCGATGGAAAATGTGTGATGGAGCCCACACACGGTCGGAATTTCCGACGACAAGGTCCTATCACACATTTCTGACCGTGTGTACAGGGCATAACAATGCTTAAATGCAGTATAAGAAAAGAGTATTGATACACATGTGAATAAGCCCTAAGTGTACAATTTATAAATCTTGTGCAATGATCATGAGGCTGACAGACAGTTATCTGACAATAGTGTACACATTTTGAGTAAACAGTTATAGAAACAATATGTAGATCAGTAGTTATTTGGGCTACTTTTAAAGCCAATGCTGAAAAAACTGGTGCATAGGTATAGAACAATTTTTTTACAACTGCCAGGAGACATGGCAAATACCACATTGGACTGCTATCTCCCCAATGTAGAGTGTTAGTGTAGAGTTAGTATAGTGTCAGTATAGTGTCAGGCGTTGAAGGGCAGTTATGAGGCTTTAAAAACAATGCTTAAATGTAGTTTAAACAAAGAGTATTGATGCACATGTGAATAAGCCCTAAGTGTACAATTTATAAATCTTGCGCAATGCTCAGGTGGCTGAGAGTTCAATCTATTCTTATATCTTGGGTTCAAGAGTTCAATCTATTTTTAGATCTTGGGGTCAAGAGTTCAATCTATTTTTAGATCTTGGGGTCAAGAATACAATCTATTTTTAGATCTTGGGGTCAAGGGTTCAATCTATTTTTAGATCTTGGGGTCAAGAGTTCAATCTATTTTTAGACCTTGGGGTCAAGAGTTCAATCAAGTCAATTTTTTTGTAGATAAAAACAAACTGTGCAGCTTTTAACGTTACCGCACCTGTGTGGTTTCCATTGAAATATTCATGGCAGGCGTGGAAGAGCAGTTATGAGGCTTTAAAAACAATGCTTAAATGCAGTATAAACAAAGAGTATCGATGCACATGTGAATAAGCCCTAAGTGTACAATTTATAAATTGTGTGCAATGCTCAGGAGGCTGAGAGTTCAATCTATTTTTATATCTTGGGTTCAAGAGTTCAATCTATTTTTAGATCTTGGGGTCAAGAGTTCAATTTATTTATAGATCTTGGGGTCAAGAGTGCAATCTATTTTTCGACCTTGGGGTCAAAATTTCAATCAAGTCAAGTTTTTTGTAGATAAAAACAAACTGTGCAGCTTTGATAAAAGTTAAATAATGTCCTTGTTATAGTTGTAGGCCATTTAAAAATGCTTCATTAACATGCCATAAATGCTATAGGTGCAGTTACAGCACGTTTCAATTGTAATGAATGGAGGTGCCTCACAATTTTTGATGCCTCAGGAAAGCAACATGTTGCTTAAGTTTTAACATTACCGCACCTGTGTGGTTTATATTGAAATATTCATGGCGTTGAAGGGCAGTTATGAGGCTTTAAAAACAATGCTTAAATGCAGCATAAACAAAGAGTATTGATGCACATGTGAATACGCCCTAAGTGTACAATTTATAAATCTTGTGCAATGCTCAGGAGGCTGAGAGAAAGTTATCCCACAATAGTGTACCCATTTTGAGTAAACAGTTATAGAAACAATATGTAGATCCGTAGTTAGTTGGGCTACTTAAAGCTAATGCTTTATAAAACTGGAGCACAGGTATAGAACAATTTTTTTTAAAGTGCCAGGAGACATGGCAAAATACATTGGACTGCTGTCTCCCCAGCTTAATGATGAAAGACCATTATAACCAAACCAATTTCTGGTTTAATTTTGGCTTAATTTTACCATGAAATGACCAGAGCGATTTCAAATAAGTTGATTCCAGGCTTTAAAAGCCCAACAATAACTGGGAAACTGTCATTTTTGAAAACAGAGACTTAGCTTCCAAAACTGGAAGTAACCTTTGAACCCCTTTTTCCATGACTTTTATTGCATTGTAAGCATTGTTGCATCCCTACTTGGGACTACTGACCCCATTGGTTTTTCCATCTCTGAGCATTTTGTAGATGTATGAACATTTATTATATTTTCAGATCCTGGGCTCAACTGTTCAATCCATTTTTAGATTGTGCGATCCATTGTTCGGTCTAAGTTTAGATCCTGGGAACAACGGTTCAATCTATTTTTATATGTTGGGTTTAAGTGTTTAAAGGGGCATTGCCCTAAAAGGGAACAACTACTGCCCCCCCCCCCATCTCTTAGCTTTTGTAGATGTGTAAACATTTTATCTAGTTTTAGATCTTGGGGTCAAGAGTTCAACCTATTTTTAGATCTTGGGGTCAAGATTTTCAATCTATTTTTAGATCTAGGGGTCAAGATTTCAATCTATTTTTAGGTCTTGGGGTCAAGAGTTCAATCTATTTTTAGATCTTGGGGTCAAGAGTTCAACCTATTTTTAGCTCTTGGGGTCAAGGGTTCAATCTATTTTTAGATCTTGGGGTCAAGATTTTCAATCTATTTTTAGATCTTGGGGTCAAGAGTTCAATCTATTTTAGATCTTGGGGTCAAGAGTTTAATCTATTTTTAGCTCTTGTGGTCAATTGTTCCATCTATTTTTAGAACTTGGGGTCAACAGTTCAATCTATTTTTAGAAGAGAGAGGGAGGGAGGCGCACCTAAGTGCAATATTATAAAGTTATTTTAATAGCGCAAACATAAATGCACTTACAGAAATGAAGGTATCATAGGCATATCTGTCAGGTAAAGGATCCTCCTTGAGGGGTGCCAGCAATCCATTTTTTCCCCAGCGATCAGCTGTATTTTCTCACTGCACAGGACGCTGTATGCAGGGCAGGAAGTGAAGGAAATCTCTGCTGCCTGGCTTGGATTGTACAGGGGAAATTACGTCATCTGGTGGGCAGACCTCGATGTGTGGAGTAAAGGAAGAGAGACACAAAAGGCTACGTGCTCGGGGCATACAGCTCCTTCTACTGGCCTGTCAGTTTAAATACGGTCTGATCATGCCTAGGGGACTACAAGTGCCAGCGGATCAAACACGTAAAAAAGGCATATTGGAGAAACACACATATTTAAAAGTCACAAGTACAGATTATAGGGAAACATAAGTATAAAAAACCAACAGTATTAAAACAACAACAATTGATAATAACGTACTGATCTTAAGACATTGAGAATGTGGAAAACAATATTTCCTGACAGGCTCCATGGCAGCATACATGTGGGTTAGCTCCACCTCCATAACTACCCTATAGGACACCTCTCCCATAAATCTTTGCTCTGGGCTCCCAGACGTGTACCTTTTTTGTCCTCCTCCGTAGGACCAAGTCGTTGGTTCTCCTACCTGAAGATGATTTGCCTGCGATCAGGATCGGCCGAACGACACAGTGTCACATCCCTCCGATAAGCCTTGACTGTTAAGCCGGTATGGAGTGTATATGCAGAGTAGCGCTGAATAGCTGGAAGCCTGGCTGTCAGCAGGAGAGTGTGCACAGGCCTGATTGCCTAGCTGTGAGCAGGCGGCCATTATCTGCCATAAAGTCCGGTGTGTATATGGGATTCCCTTGGCTTAAGCGATCCTAGGTGGAGGGGTAAGATGGACATCACCTTCCATAGCAGCAGTGTTTGTATATGTTGTATTGGTTTTTACCTTTTGATCCTGTGTCTGTTTCCCTTCCTTTCCTGTTGGTGTCCCTGTGCATGACGGCTGGTTCCTTCTGCGCTCCAACCGCCGCTCTCTCATACGCTCTGCTCATGCGCAGTCCTGGAACGAAAACGAGGCCTGGTTCATGCATGCCCATGAGCGTCTCGTGCCTGGCACTGCCGTGATGTTACACGGTGTCACTTTTAAACCTGGGGAAAGCCTGCAGAGCCTCGGGAATGATTGTGGGCATGTGTGGCGACTTCCCCAGGCATCTGTAGCGGCTACCCCAGGTAAGTATTAACTTTCAGGGGATTGAATAATCCCTACCTGATGGCTGATCCTTTGTTTTCCCACCTGCAGTAATCTACCGTGGATAGTCCTGCCAGTCCTCTCGCAGCAGGTATGAATGTGGGACTATCCCGATGTTCTGCCTGCTGGGGGGGGGGGGGAGTGGGGTACAGGGCACAAGCTTTAATGTATTTGTTTTCTCTTTTCCTTTTCTTTCTATAGTAAATGGGGGATTTGCGCTCTGTTACTGTCACCATTCCGTAAATATGAAAATGTGCGTTGCTCCTCGCCATGCCACGGCTTTCGGAAATCACCCCCTATGGCTGCTATCTCTGTGCTACCTCTTCTATAGTAAGAGAGCTGGCTTATCCAATAGTTTGAAGACTACATAGTACATTATGGTTAAAATTCTCCTGGGCAAACCTGGACTGGGAATCTTGAACCTGCATTGCCAATGTACAATTAGCAGACATAGTCCACTATCGTCAGGAAGCTCGTCTGGGACAATAAACTAGAAGTGACTGGAGAGTGGCTGGAGTAGATCAGCAGAACTGAGATTTAAAAAAGGTAGAACAATGTTTCATAAAAAAGGCAGTTGTTTATGCTAGTTAGTGCTTTAGCAAATGGTTTACATATACAGTAAAACCTTGGATTGCGAGCATAGTTAGTTCCGGAAACATGCTTGTAATCCAAAGCACTTGTATATCAAAGCTAATTTCCCCTTAAGGAATAATGGAATCTCAGATGATTCGTTCCACAACCATTTATTCATAGGTCTTGTTTATAGTCCATATAAAAAGATCATAGCAATGTGTTAGGTTGAGTAACCATAAAATGTCCATTTACAAATGGCAGCCTCCACAAGGGGATTAGAAGCAAAATCCAGCAGGAGCTACAGAGTATAAAAGAGAAGAGAGGCACCTTTAAGTGTAGCAATATGGTTACATTTAATGAAGGTACAACATTTAGCAACTCACATGGTTGATGGTTAAAACTGGCACATCTAAGTATGCAGGCATCTGGGGTAAAGCTGTTCACATAGACCATACTCAGCACCACAGGCTCTCACCGCTGTCAATCTGCAATTGTGACCAGGAAGACTACCCTGCAGTAGAGCGATCTGAAAGCGAAGCTTGAAGTGCTCGTGGAGTGCAGCTTGGAAGGGATGACGTAGATGGCGTTGTGGAGGATGATGAGTTGGGAGGATGTGAGTTGCTAAAAGTTGTACCTTCGTTAAATGTAACCATATTGCCACACTTAGAGGTGCCTCTCTTCTCTTTTATAGTTGTGACTTGATGCTACTCGTATATCAAGACATCGCTTGTATATCAAGTCAATATTTGTTAAACTTTTTTGCTTGTCTTGCAAAATGCTCTCATACCAAGTTACTCTCAAACCAAGGTTTTACTGTACTTTAAAGTTCTTAAAGGAAGGTACTATTTTCTGCAGGGTCTTCAAGCAAGATATGAATTCCAGATCTTTTCCTACCTTTTAGAACTTTGCAGTTGGCAGGGCAGTGTTGGGGAAGCACCATATTTTGGCTAAAGTTTCTATGTAATAAACCTTGTATTGCTCATTTGCGTTCTTCATTTGCTTAGCTATGCCTGCCTACTTCCCAAAACCGTCTAGCTGGAATTCAGTTATTACCAAACAAGGAGTATACATATCAGCATTAAAGCAGGATATGTATCATATCTGGATTTTATCTGCCTGGTTTAAATTTGAATCACTGTTATTGTCCCAGACAAAATGCAACAGGAGAGCATTTAGAGTAGTTTGGCATATGGTAAGATTACAATTTTGATGTTGAAAGCAGCTTAAGGGATTTCAGAGAGATAGTAGGCAATGCAATGTAATTTACAAGAGGAAGTTTCTATGCTTATGTAAATTAATCACTGTGTGGTTCAATTTCCATTGCATGGAGTGGTAGGCTGATCTACAAAAGAAATTGACAGGATAGAGAACAAAGCAGTATTGAAATCATAACATTATAAAGTATTCTACATATTGTTTCATGTGCAAAGGGGAGGTAAGGAAGATTGCCATATAAATTAAAGAGAATACATTCAGAAAAAATATTTGAACGCTGTTTTCAGAGTTGAGATAACTAGTGATCCATGCAAGTTAAATTTTGTGCAGAAAATTGTGAAAAGTGATTTGAGCCACTGCCATTTGTGCCATTTTGCTGCCATGCTTTTGTAACATTGGCAGGACTTCCCATCAACTTGCCATCTCTCTGACCAAGAAGAGAGCTTTTCCTCCATCTGCAGCAGCCAGTCACAAACTGGGAAGAGAATGAGCATTCCTACATATAAAGTGGAGGGAGAAGGCTAGGATACAGAAGTCTATTGTTATGCAATGATTTGTGCATTACAGATGCCTGGTTACAGTGTGTCATTTCAATTTTATTTTACATATTTTGTAATCTGCATCTCATACACTATTAACTACATTGCTGGTGCATTAGCAAAACTGCGGATCACTCTGCCAGACTGTCTCTTTTCTGTACTTGTAAGTAAAGCTAACACTGATACAATTGCAGATTATTTCTGCAGAAAAAAACACCATTCTAATTCAGTGTAATACTAGGCCATGGTGTCAATGCAAACAGATTACTCTGTTGGCTGCCTTTTTTTTGTAGCAGGCAGAATCCTATCTGAGTGATGCTGCTTGGTCCACATGGGTGATTTATGCTAGAGTGATCATCGCCTGTGATCACCTTGTGAGTTATTGCTAGTGATAACTATACATAGGGAACAATGGAGTGTAGCATGTAATAGCAATAAATTGTAAATAATAGCATATTGCTCCAAATGGGTGCAAATGATTGCTACTACATGCAACTGCATGTAAAATAATTGCAGGGTGATCATGGGCCATGATTGCTCTAGCAGCCTTATGTATTGAACTATATAAATCATATGGAAACAAAAATGTAACTTTTATATTCAAGCACACATACCTTAAACATGATGCATTAAGAGAACCCTGAAAAGTAATAAAAGCGATAAACTGGGATCTAGAAGGCAAAGCAAACAGTCTAAAATTTCAGCATGTAGCACTTGGTCACCAAGCGAGCCCCTTGTATAATGGTTTGGAGAGGCTTAGGATGGCTTATTCACTGTGCCTGCTTGCTATCATAATGATCGAAGCATGTATCCTTCTCTCTTCTGTAGCACCCTGGATGATGCCTCCATGCACCAGCTGTAGTAAGCTGAGATATAAATTAGCTAATACAGGCTTATATACTAAAGTGACCCAATATATCTCAAAGCAGGTTGCAAAGGGAAGAATTCTATGAAAGAAGAGGGGTTAGCATCATTTTGGTTTCAAGTCATGTTGCTGAGTAATTACTGGGCCAAGTTTTGCGCTCTTGGGTGCAGTAAAATGTCACTGGTTTTCATTTAAAAAAAAAAAAATGTCGACCTTACCATAATTATACTACATAGGCTCTTATGTACAATCATTCTCATCACATTTTCCCACTAGCTTTTTCCCACGGGTCATTGGATAGGTGTAAATCTGGAACAATGTTCTCCTTAACTTGGGGCTTGTTCAAACCAGAACAAATGTGCTAATGTGTGTTATTTTGACAAGCCTTTCCAAGCATTTTAGACTTTGTTTGGGAAAGACTCAATATAAACCGATCTGGATGGCACACTGCAGATCAGTGAAGCAAAATGCATTTAGTCTGCACTGGAAAATTAAGAAAAATGCAGGCAACAAGAACAGGTCCCTAGGCGGGGCCAGACAAAGGGCAACTGCTGCCCTAAGCACAGCCCAACAATGATTCCCTCCTTTGATCCCACCTCCCCTCCACAAGAGATATACTTACCGAAACTGGACTGCTAGCCTCCATTGTTTATTTATATTAAACACCACAAGTTATGCTATAGTTTGCATATACCTGTACCAAGCTGTGAATATCTATCCTAAACTTTAAGCAGTTACTGAGGTGCCAACTACTAAAGGACCTGTACAATTATAGTTGTATACCCCTCCAGTTAGAATACTTGGAAAAGTACAAATAGTGGTAGCTTAATGTACTGTCTCAAATGGTAGAGCATAGCTTTGGAAACTTATGTAAGCCCTATTAAACTTACTCTTTTCTGTTTCGACTGAATTTAGACATGGCTCTGTTATCTTTTCTGCTGTCGTAAAAGCACCAAAACCTGGACTGTGCTGAACATGTGTAGATGTGTAAATTGATGTTCAAAATGATAAGAAATTTAATAAAAACATAACTGTGCAGTGCCTGAGAACAAAAACATAACATACCTATAGCTATTAATTCTGCCTTGAAGATATAGGAAATCTAGCCATGGTATAAATTGTCCTTTAGGGCATGCCCTCACCCTGCTAGGTGTAGCCCTTGGTCCAATAGTTACCCCCCCCCCCCCCCGCCCATTCCAGTGATCTTTGACTGTGCATTCTCCCTGTAGCCACCCAGCCTTTTTCAGAAAGTGTCCCTGCTGAGTCCCCTCATCCTGTTCATGTACACCATGGTCCCTTTAATTTTTATGCAGGGCAGCTGGAGGCCACCATGAGTACGGCTCCCCATAAAAATGAATAGGAACACAAGGCGCATGTCCAGGATGAGGAGGAGTTGGTAAAAGGCACTTTCAGAGGAAAGCCTATGTTGAAAATAAGTATTGGACTACATGGGCTGCATTCAAGGTGGTTGGAGCATGCCTTGAAGACAACTTGTACCAAAAATACAGTTGTCCTTTAAAACATTTGTGTAGTTCAACCATTTAGGTATTTACCTGCGCTTCTACATTAATGAGCTAGCATATTTATATTTACCAACAGCTCCGCTGCAATGATATATCTATAAAGTAAATGGTCCATAACTGTAGCAACCCCCCAGTGGGAAAGTGAACCCCCAGCGCAGGGGGGAGTGGGGGGGGGCTGACATTCAATGACTGTAATAGAGGGTGGAAATAAAGTTGTGTGCCAATTACTTTTTGTCCTTTCCAGATGTTTATTTGCTTAAGGCTCACAGAGAGAGAAGTTTAGGATGTAAGATACTTCAATATATTTTGGGGACTTTGACCACACTCCTACTGTCGCAGTCACTAAAGAACAGGGACCACAGAGTATTGCAAAAATAAGGACAATCAAGCAAACACTGACAGCACTGTCTTCAGAGCTCCCAACCAGGAAGTGAGTACCTCCATGCATCCCCTCCAAGGGATGTACCAGGATCCTCTGAGGGTCATACTACTTCTCCCTCCAGCAGGACTTCTTCCCCTGTCTGTCCACCTTGAGTGCTGCATCCTCCCTGACCAGACAGGACAGCTTTATGATTGTGCTAGGCCCAAACAGGCTTCCAGCCTAGCCAGCCCACACTTCTACACAAACCTACACAGAACACAGTCTGGGATGAAGAGGACTCATCACATCACTCCCCAAATATTTATATCCTTTATCTAATTTTCCCAGCATGCACCATTGTCAATAAACCTCCTAGTGGTTGGCCAGGAGAAACATAAATATTCATAATCCAGCATTAACAAATCTCCCCTATTACCAAAGGTGCCTGTGATACCTATTGGCAGTAGCCAGGAACAGCAGTAACACCAAACTTAGGGAGCCAACTGAGGTGCTACAAATTAGCCTTGGCAGATTACCATCTGTAAGAACTACATTTAACTAATCATCTCTGTTTATGGCAGTGTGGATACATAAATGTAAAGTGTATGTAAACCTTTACCTTGTAAAATGATCTAATCGGTCTAAATAGAAATGCAAGGCAAAACATGTAGGCATGGCAGTACTGCCCGCTGAGCACGATGGAGGGATAATGTTTGCATCCACTGCCTTTGCAGCAGAACCAGGAATGATTGGGGTGTGATAAGGGAGGTCTAAAGTTACCCACAGTTGAGGAAGTTGAAAGATAGCACTGAAACTGTAGGGTTATCTCCCTGGTATTGTTATCTTAAAGTATTGATGTTGATGTACATGGTCTGATTCCTGGGCAGGCAGCTTCTATACTACCATACCACTGGTGCCATACCACTGCTAAAAGGTCCAGATACAGCTTTATTCTGATAAAAGTCAGGGATACAATCCAAAAAGTCTCCAATGAGTTTTGGGTCCAAGGGCACCCCCATTATCTGGGCCAGAAAGACCTCCATATCAATCTGATATCAATACAACATCCTCTCCATGGATACCCACAGACATTAGAGAAAAGTAAGAAAAAGAGATAAGTAAATCGGTTCCCAAATACCTGCAAATCAGGAAGTTTAAGGGTATGCTGGTAGCTACATTAGATTTACTTTCCAAGTAAATAACAAATTTGAATAATCAGATCCACAGTGAACTGTGCAATAAATGGATCAAGGCCATGGATTTATGAATGATATGATTCTGCAAACTGAGCAGGCACAGGAATATTTCATCAGTAACGTGCAGTTTGGTTGATAATCCAACTCACTGAATGTTTCTCAATATGTAGTATATGATTCACAGCAAATCACAGATCTATTTTTTTTTTCACTACTTGGATGTTATTAACGAATTCAACCTGATAACTTAGCAAGTGTAAACTTTGCATGTTTGACTTTTGCCATCTGAGAAAGACATTCATCCAGGATTATTTTTTTGTATGACTGTACTGAAATGTTAGATGTGAGCTGTTGGGCGAACGTTTGTGTCTATGTTTATAGAAAATAAACATGACAAGGACTCTCACAATCTGAATCGGAAACCTCAAAAAAGATATTTCAATACTGACAATATTTGATCGTTCTTTAAAAAGCATTTGCATTTAGATCAAAGGAAGTGATTATTCAGGATGTATGCATGCACAAGGAAATAAAATAGGCAGCTGTCCCTCTCCATTATATCAGTATATTGCTCAAAAGACATGTTGATCATTACTTGCTAAATAATAACTTCCTCTTTTGTATGGGAAACAACGAACAGTTGCTTGAAAACAACTGTCTGCTTTACAGAACATATTCACCTAAAACATAGGCTGGGGTGGGTGGCTGGAGTGAGGGAAGGTAAAAACAGCACAAGTGATGCCTGTCAAACTCAGCCATTCAAGTAAATGGGGCTGTGCCGCAACCTTAAGACAAACTGTTGGTTCGTGGTTGTGGTACATTAGCCAATAGGTGTACACAGCCTATTGCTTTAGGGTGTGCACCTCAAAGCTCAAACACGTATGTGTGTCTATGCATTTATACTGACGCTGTCAGTAGAGCAGTGAACGGTGTCAGTAGGGCAGGGATTGGTATCAGTAGGGCAGAGGATGGTGTTAATAGTTTTTATTTTTTTTTAATTTTACAATTTTTTTTTTCAATGAGTTTTAAAATTTTTTTAGGAGACCATTAGGGGGCTTTGGTGAAATATCAGGGGTTTAAACAGGGGGAATCTGCATCACACAGGGTTATTAGGGTGTGCCCAGGCACACCTGGCACACCCTGTGTACACGTCTATGCATCAGCCCCATCGTAAACTGCCATTCAGCACCTGCGGCTTTCCTGTGGGTTAACTGCACTTTGCCATAGACTTCTATTATATCTTGCAAGTGTGGTGCACTTCCTGAAAGCACACCAAACCCGTAGGATATAATAGATGTTTACGGTGTGCTGTGCTGCACCTATGGATCAGTGTGAAAGAAGCCTAATAACCATTGAAAAACTATGGCCATTGCAAAGTTCACATAATAAATATGCCCAGTTCTCAAACTGTTATTTTTGTTAGCTGACCTTTTATTATCCCCTTCTGCAGGCATCACTGCCTGTTGGATTCCTGTCCGAGACGGAGTGATATCAAATGCACTCTGCCTGGGACACAAGCTGGCGCTATAAAGGAAGCTTATTCGGCTCTTGCTCCCCCCGCATTCGCTTGCATCCTCCAGTGCCGGCTCCATCCACAACAATGATGCTCTGGGATGGGCAGTCAGCCATTGGCGTGCAGACAAGCTGGGATCTGAGGAAGTGGGATGCGCTCCCCCGAAACGTGTCAGCTTATACCCTTGCTATGTCCGCACCGTGTAACAGTTGTATGGCTCATTATGAGTCGCCACTTTTGTGAGTATCTACTTTTAACCTTTTAATACCTATTGAATGTGTTTGGTAATGCACAAGCTGTGCGCGTCTCCCTTGTTCTGTTTTATAGTTTTTATCGGATTACCTCATCCGAGGAGGGCAGCATCCGCCTGGTTTTGGAATACTGATTTCCTTGTTGCTGTTTAAACCACGAAAGACCTTTTTTTTTTTTTTAAATCAAGAATATGTTTTATTAAGGAGTCAAGATCGAGAAACAGCATTACAGAATTCAAACAGTCTGTTACATGCAACAATGATATGCCCGTGCCCTTAATACAACAAATAGTCAATTGCCCTCTGGGGTGGCCAACACATGTGAAGTAGCATAAAACATACAAGGCGATGATCTTGCACCCGAAGAAACTGACATATTTATGCCTTAGCACAACAGGGTTACCACAACAAACTATTCAGAACTAGTTCTACCGGGGATAGCCCAGGGGTACCCAGCCATGGGTCCCCTAGGTTATTAACTTGAGCGGACTCCCTCTGTGTTGGTAAATGAACTTTTCCAACCGCAAGGTATTGCCCATCTGTGAGATCCATTCTTTAAGTGTAGGGAGTGCAACCGTCTTCCAGTGCCTGAGTATAAGTAAGTGGGCCTGAAAAGCATAAAAACTGCTTTTGTTGAGGATGACAAGCACGCCATGGATCCAAATCTACAAATTTTAACAGTGCTGTACGGCAACCGCCGACAGCCAATGGGGGATGTTTATCCATCTGTTGGTTGAGATAGCAGTTAAGGTCGCCAATTAAGATCAAGGGGACATCTGGATTGCCCAGCTGGTACGTCAGAAGAACTCTTAGAATATCTGATGTGAAAGGTGGTGGGATATACACAGCAACAATTATACACTTCAATTGAAATAGTCTGCAAGGCAAAATAATGTAATGACCCTCACCATCTATCAATTTGTCAAACAATTGGAAGTCCAGGGACCTGTGCACCAGGACACTCACCCCCCCCCCCCCGGAATAGGAGGTGTTAGTGGAGTGGATTGCCCAACCCACCCAGGAGAAATTCACAGAGACTACAGTGTCAGGAATTAAATGAGCCTCTGGTAGAGTGCAGATTGCAGCCAAGTATTTCTTAAGGGAGGTAAAGACCATAGTGCGTTTGAGTGGATTTTGAATGCCTCTAATGTTCCATGAGACAGTGGGGACTGTAGACATCATTAACAGTCAAATATAAATAAAAAGAAAGTGTCAAAGTCACACATGTAATGCATACAGTCCAGGCAGAGCTCTGCCTGGGTACACACAATGAACACAGGAGCCCACCCGCAGGAACAGGGCCTGTTTTCTGCTTAAACACCTTGTATAGTAGCATTGAGTGTGACTGCCGCCAAACTGTTTGGACCCGGAGACTCTGCAACCATACTGTCTCAGACTTCAGAAAAAAATGCTGGTTATCAGTGAGAATATACAAAATAAAACGAAAACAGTCTCTGCCAACGGGTGGGATCTTCCAACGAAATAACTTTTTAGCGCTAGAAGTGATTGTTTTTTCTTGTATTTTTACTATTACAGGCTCCCAATTATCTTATCTCAACAGTTGTTGTTATTGTAGTAGCTAAACTGTTTTGCATCTAGAAGCTTATCTATAAAGAGAGAAAAAGCATGTAAAATGTGAAAGTCATTACTCCTCTCCCACCGCTGAAACAGGAAGAAACATTTACGGATATAATGGTGGGGGGCAGCCACCCCCTTCATGGCCCACGCCAGGCGCCTACAGAAAGCCCTCCCCATGCAGATGACTCGACAGACAAAGACCAAGTGACCCAGCAAAGACTGAAGCTGTTTTAACTGCAGTTTTTTAGCCCCTTTTGCCAAGTGGACCAGGGAGAGGAGCCTGGCCAGCTTGTCACTGGGCAGCCGAAAAACCGTAGGTCTTGTCAGCTGACAGCGGGGATGGCAAACCGCTCACATGTGTCCTGAAAAACAGACAGGAGCTGCTCTCACCCACCGCTATCAGCTGGGCCGACGAAAAGGAAGTCATCCAAATAGTGTTGAATACTGAAGGGTTCAAAGAAATAACAATAAATGGCACAGCCCATGGGAAGGTCAAAAAAGTAGCTTCCGGGGGCGTGGCCTGCGCTTGAGCTAGATGGCAGCATAAGACCGGAGCTCCGGCCTTACACAGGGATATAGCGGCTCAAATCACGCCATCGGGTCCCGTTTTTGCGCTCCATAGCTGGCGATCCACCTTGGGACAAGGCAGAGAGGATGTCCAGAAAAAGAAAAGAACAAAGGAAGCCACAGCGCCTGACGGACTTCTATAGCGCGAAACAACATGAAGGTAGGCAAGATGGCGCCGGGTCATCCTCAACCCCAGCAAACATCCCCGCCGGCCTAAGCACACAGAACAGCCACAGGCAAAATAGACTCCCTCCAGGCAGCCCACATTCATACTCTCCCTCCCCGCCAACGGGTAGCCCTGCTAAGGCGAAGTTTAGGCTGGATGGAGAGGGATCTCTCAGTGCAGCAAGCCCGGGCCTGGACTCAGGGGATGATACACGTGAGCTCCCTGACTCCATAGAGACTTTTCCTACCATGCATCAGCCAGTGATAGACACAGTGTTGAAAGATATGCTTTTATCACTGAGAAGCTCACTACAATCAGATATGATGAAATGTATGCACAAGTTCAACACTAACCTTCAAGCTGTAGAAACACGGGTTGAGCATATAGAGCAGAAGATGGGAGAATATGCAGTCACCATCAATGACTTAGTGGACTCCCATGAGGAAAGAGAGGGAGACACAGACTGGTTAAAAGATAAAATCGCAGACATTGAAGACCGCAATAGGAGGAACAATTTGAAAATCAGGGGGATCCCTGAAACAGTCCTGCAAGCTGACTTAAGATCCTACGCCACTTCGCTGTTTAAATCTCTCCTACCTGACCTATCAGATTTAGAGATCACCATAGACAGAATACACCGTCTGCCAAAACCGACATATCTGTCTGAGCATATCCCCAGAGATGTGATTCTGCGCCTGCATTTCTATCACGCCAAAGAACAATTGATGTTGTTCATGCGCCAGAAAGATCAAATACCAGCGCAGTTTCAGCATCTTCAGTTCTATGCTGATCTTTCTCAATACACCTTGCAAAAGAGGAAGAACCTAAACACCATCACTAAAGCCTTGAGAAATCACCACATCACATATAGATGGGGGTACCCTACCAAGCTCACAGTCACTAAAGATGGACGCACCCATGTAGTGAATTCGCTAGAGAAGGGCCTCTCCCTTTTGAAGGAATGGAATATAATTCCAGAACAGGAGATGACATCGGCTAAATCTCCCAGATCAGTGGAACCTGCGTGGAAAATGGTCACTACAAAAAACGCAAAATCACACTCTTGACCTAAGATGGTTACCTATAACCAACCAATCCCTGGAAATCTGTCTAAGAGCTCTCAGGCTTGAACTCTTTCCCCCAAACACCTGAACAGCGATAAGCTGTACTTTAACGCTTGTGTTTTCAGGTTTGGGATCGGCCCTTGAAATTGCTGACCCCACACCAGTTTGGCGATTATATTGCCTCTCAATTTATGTTTCTCTCTTTTTGTTCCTTTTTCCTTTTTCTGTTCTCTTTGAAAATGCAGCAGACAGAACACGTGCAAGTATCGCAAAAGGCATGCCTTACTTCAACAAAGCCACGAAGATGGAACTCTCCTCACCACCCATCTCGCCATCTAAAAGTGAGTACTTTACAAGTCCTATTTTGCCATATAGCACTTATACCTTGCTATACCTGAAGAAGCCACTAGAGAGCAACATTGCCTCAAAAATGAATACCTATCAAATTACTCCAGATAACATACAAACCCCCCAATTATGGGTATAAAACTTCTATCCATTAATGCAAAGGGCCTAAACCACCCCGCTAAGAGGGGGTCAATGTGGAAAGAGGCTCTTTCCAACAAAGCTGACATCATCTGCGTGCAGGAGACGCATTTTTCCACAACGGCTACCCCTTCTTGTACCCACAGGAACTTTCCATATATATTTACTGCCAATGCCCAAAATAAAACAAAAGGAGTCCTCACTGCTATTCGGGACACAGTGGCATTTTCAGCCCATGAAACTATCAAAGATCCTGGGGGTCGTTTCCTAATATTGATATGTGACCTCAACTCCATCACATACACTATTGTCAACGTGTATGCGCCCAACCAACGCCAAATACACTTCCTACATAAACTCCTACGAAAGATCAAGGCCCATCAAAAAGGAAGATTGATAATATGCGGAGACTTCAATACAATCCCTGATAATAATCTAGACTCTTCATCTAGCACTAGACGCCCGGGTATGTCTCTCCTGGCCACATTACACGCGCAAGACCTATACGACGCTTGGAGGTGCCTGCACGCTGGCGAAAGGGATTACACCTTTTTTTCCTCTCCACACAGAGTTTACTCTCGAATCAACCTTTTTCTTGTGGATCGTAACACTTTAGCCCAAACATCATCTACAACAATAAACAACATCACGTGGTCTGACCACGCGTCCATTACTTTATCTATAAAAGATGACTCAAATTGCAACGTACCGAACATGTGGAGATCCAACACCTATTTAATGCAACAACCAGACTCAAAAAATGTTATAAACCAGCATTTGAAAGAGTTCTTTAGTATCAATGAGCCCTCGGTGCAGGATCAGTTTACACTGTGGAACTCTCATAAGGCATATATGCGTGGTATTTTTATACAACTGGGGGCGAGGGCTAAGAGGCAGCAGCAACAACGAGTAAAAGAATTAACAGACAAAATATTTTCGCTCGAAACTAAGAACAAACAAAACACGACCCCCATAGTATCCCAGCAACTTACACAATTACGTAATGACCTCAGATTACTACTGCTTGAGGGCTTTGAAAGATCATCAAAAAAACTCAAAATGTCATATTACGCTACAGGAAACAAAGCTGGCAAAACCTTAGCATATAGACTGAAAGGCCTTAGACACAAATCAAAGATTCCTTATATATTGCATCCTACCACTAAACATAAACTTTATCATCCTCAGGACATAGCGGATACTTTTAGTCACTATTACAGCACATTATACAATTTAAAAGACGATACAAACACTACACAACCCAGCATCGACTCAATTAACTCTTTTCTACAACACTTAGACATACCTTCACTCACACAAGACCAAATACAATTTTTGAACCAAAAATTTAAACCAGATGAACTACATAAAACCATCGATTCACTCCCCAGTAACAAATCACCAGGCCCTGACGGCTTCTCTGGGGAATATTATAAAACTTTTAAACACCTATTAATTCCATATTTGGAACGTACCTTTAATTCTGCTGCTGCCTCTGCTTCTTTCCCACCAGAAATGTTGAGGGCAATAATTGTGACTCTGCCAAAGCCAGGGAAAGAACCCAATACCCCCCCTAACTTCAGGCCTATTTCATTGCTCAACACCGATCTGAAAATATATGCCAAACTCATTGCATCCCGTTTATTAAACATACTCCCCCTCCTCATTCACCCTGACCAAACCGGGTTCACCAAAGGCCGTCAAACGTCAGACGCTACCCGCAGGCTGTTAAATATCATACATCTAGCTAAGACGCAAAGGAGGCCTTCTCTGCTGTTGGCGTTGGATGCAGAGAAGGCCTTCGACCGCATACACTGGCAATACCTCACTCAGGTCTTGTGCAGGTTCGGCTTTTCTGGTACCATTCTCTCAGCAATCCTGGCTTTATACTCTAAACCCTCAGCCCAAGTATTTACTTCGGGAGCTTTATCCAAGCCTTTTAACATAACCAATGGTACTAGACAAGGATGCCCCTTGTCCCCATTAATTTTTAATTTACTCATGGAACCCCTGGCTATATATTTCCGCTCCCATCCCGAAATCGAAGGCTTCTGTATAGATAAGTCCACACATAAAATAAGTCTATTCGCGGACGACATAATCATGATCTTGACCAATGTGGAAACTTCCCTGGCTTTGGTACATAACGCATTAAATATGTTTAATAAATTATCCTACTACAAAGTAAACGAGAACAAATCCTATATAATGGGAATAGGTATTGACCCTGGCATACAAGACAAACTTAGTTCAAGATTCCCTTATTCCTGGGATAACAATGGGATAAAATATCTGGGCATAACCCTAACTGCAAACTTAGACAATCTAGTCGCTGCTAACTACACCACATTTTTAGGAACCTTCCAGAGAAAACTTGCAGATCTTGCCAGAGCGGAGATATCATGGACAGGTAGACTGGCAGCGTTTAAAATGATGGTTCTACCACAGCTACTCTACTTGTTTAGAACGCTCCCAGTCCCTGTCCCTAATCCCTTCTTTACTAGTGCACAGTCTCAAGTCGACAGATTCCTCTGGCAGGGCAAGAAGGCAAGATGTGCATTCATGAAACTCACTAGGTCTAGGGATGCTGGGGGAATTGGACACGTTATACTAAAAGACTACTATTTAGCAGCAATTCTGTCACAAACCAGATATTGGATAGATCCATAGATGGATAGAGCTAGAGACAGCACAAGTGCCTAGGACAAACCTAGCTGACTTATTACTTTCTTCCAGATTTCAGGCATACACTCAAACACACCTATCTCCTACAATGGTTGCTACTCTACTAGCTTGGAAGACATTCATAGCATCCACATTCACGAATCAAACAACCAAAGGTATCCCGATTACTGTATCCAGCTTAACACTGATTATACCAAACCTACGCATATCACAATGGATGTCTAGAGGCATATCATCCCTAGAGGACCTTATGAACGGTCCCATTCCTAAAACATTTGAGACCTTACAAACCAAGTACAACTTGGAAGATCACGACTACTATAGCTACATCCAGATATTGCATTTACTTCAAAGTTACCCCTATATTGCCATTACAGTACCATGGCGAGTATTCCTATACCTTACAAATCCTAACACTAACATAAAGGGTATATCCTTGTTTTACAACTTACTCAACAACAAACTAGTGTTCACCAAAACTGACAACATCATAGCATGGGAACATAAGCTGGGCAAAACCTACTCTGAAGAACAATGGCAAACAGCATTACGCAACACAATTGCAGCCACAAAATGCGTTAGTCTGTGGGAGACAACCTATAAATTAACACTTAACTGGTATTTAACGCCATACCGAATTTCTAAATTCGCAAAACAAGCTTCACCTCTATGCTGGAGAAATTGCGGACGAATAGGTACACTTCACCATATTATCTGGGAATGCCCAAGTTTACATAAATTATGGCAAAAAATATTTAAACTAATATCAACAATAGCAGGACTTACAGTTACCCCGAAAGCAGACCTAGCCGTTCTATCATTAGGTATAGAAAACATACCGGCAGCAACCAGAACTATAATTCTACATATCTTACTTAGTACTAGGCTAACAATCCTCAGACATTGGAAAGATTCTAAACCCCCCACCTTCAGTGAAATTATAGAATTGACGAACACACACGCCACTTATGAATGTATGTTTGCAGCAACCAAGGGTCAATATATGAAGTCACTAACCACTTGGGATAGATGGAAAAAATGGTACACACACACCCATCTGGATTAAGTTCTTTTCGTTTTGAATACCTGCAACCTATACTCAATTGAAGTAGGCAAAGCTGCATTTAGTTTGTTTTGTTTTAAATTAATTAATTACTAATTAATTATTATTATTTATGTTACCCTAACAATGTTATTACCAATACGACCAACCCTGCACATTCGGAATGCTGGTCCTTTAACTAGCTTACTTCCGGAATCGTTAATAGATGTGTATGTATGTTCATGTCAAACTTCCAACTGACAACGATATCATTATATTAAAGATGGTCCACAAGGGCCGATATCTAACTAACTTTCTATACTATCGGAAATGTAATGTCGCAGAATATTCATGCACTAAACTCTATATGTACTGTACTATATATACTATGTTTGGTTTATGTTTTGTATTATTTACAACCTGTACAGTCTGATTCCTTCAAACTAATAAAAATATTGGAATTAAAAAAGTAGCTTCCCTGAAAGTAGCATCCCAGCAGAAGGAAGCATTCCGGGTGGACCGGGAGGAGGCAGAAGGCAAACTCAATGTCCGCCTTGGCCAGCAAAGCCGAAGGACCAGCTGTCCTGACCAAGTGGAGCGCCTTGTCTTAAAAGAGGCGTAGTGGACCCTGGATTCCTCCTTGTCAATGCTGTCAAACCCTCAGGTTGTGGAAAGGGGGAAGATCAAACGGGCCCGCCATATGCCCCAAATCCAGTTCCTTCTGGAGTTTCCACGGACTCAAATTGAACAGCCGTTTTTAAATTAGGTGCCATGGTCGGCACATCCGAAGGAGTAAAGGGGATCCAAAAACCGTGGTCCAAACTGTCCCTCAAGATTAAGGCCTCTATATGAAGGGGGTACCGATCTAGCCAAGGAAGCATCACTGAGACGATCACTGGGGTCCTCCAGTTTAGTAAACGTCAGGCTTGGCCCCCGGCCAGGAAAGAGGTTGTTTTCGCTTACGGAAGCACCGGCTGGATGGGTGAGCACCCCCTTGCAAAGTGAGCACTTGTCCTAGAAACGGCATGCGGTGTACCGCCTTCATTGGCTCTCGTTGAACAGCCAGCATAGACCTTTTTTTGGGGCAGCTGACGCTCGGGAGGGAGCGCTGGCTGGGGACTGAAAGGACGAAGGACCGTGGGGGCACATGAGCAATAGCCACAGGCTACTGTCCTGACAATCAAAGCGGAACTCCTTCCTGGACGCCATTTTTTGACAAAACTGTGTGTCGTAGTGGAACCAACACTGACCCCCGTACACTTTGTAGGCACCCCAAATGAGATCAAGATAGCAAAAGAGTGATGCAGCTAACTCCGGAAAATGCTCGCAAAGCACTCCAGCGTAAGCACAGAACCCCTGCAGCCAGTTCCCGAACATCTGAGGAAGCTGCTGAGATTTTTCGCCTTGCGCCGCAACGTCAACCTGACGGGATTTGTTGATTGTCTCTTGGTTGGGAGGAACTAAAGTGAGGAAATCCATAAATTCGCAACGCCAGATCCTATCCTTGAAGTCTTCCGACAAGTGCATGCCGGTAGATGAAACCAGCCACAAAGTGCCACCCGCAGAAGAGGCCGGACTACTTGCCGGACCCGACACACCCATGCGAGACAGGACGAATTTTACGACTGAAACAATGCGTTTGTCCAGCTGACCCGATACCCGACACCCCAAATCAAATCAGAATCATACTTACTGAGGCAGCCGAAGAAGGGCGATCAACCGCAGGTCCAGGAGGAATGCCCAGGGCAGGATCGTCCGTGGGAGGAGCTGGCAGGGGGCCACGACGTCCATCACCTTAAGGAATGTTGATAGCTGGCGAGCCCGAAGGATGCTGGCGGAAGGAGAGGTCCAGGGGCGGCAGTCCAGCCACTGACCCTGAGGAGCCCGGGGGGGTCGAGGATGGCAGCCGAGCAGCATTTGGAGCAACTGGTGACCCTGGGTGTGGGACTTGTAGCAGGTGCAGCCCACATCCCAGGCTTGCGCATCTCCCGCCCTGCCAGGCGCAGGGAGATGGTGCCAAGCCACAGGCAGGGGCAAGGCAGCAGCGGCAGGCATCCAATGGGAATCTCCCACCCTGCTGGGTGCAGGGAGATGGTGCAGGGTGGTAAACCAGGGCAAGACTGTGGTGTGGCACAGTAGACGTCTCCCACCCAGCCGGGCGGAGGCAGCTGCCAGTGGGCAGAGGCAAGTGATAAAGGGAGGGGAGCAGGCGACCGTCGGCTATCCCCTGTCCAGCCGGTCACAGAGAGATGTGAGAAGGCAGGGGTCTGAGGCAGGGGGCAAGAGGCCTGAGCAGATCTGCCATCCCCCACCCAGCTAGATTCAGGGGGATGCGGGACGGTAGGTGTCAGTGGCAGGGGGTGAGCGGCATGTGCCGACCTGCCATCCCCCACCCGGCCAGGTGCAGGGGGATGTAGGAAGGCAGGGGTCAGTGGAAGGGGGTGAGTGGCTTGTGCAGCTCCACCATCCCCCACCCAGCCGGGTGTAGGGGGGGATGTGTATGCAAAGGGGACATTGCAGAGGCTGTGAGGACTGGAGCCAAATTTGAATCTCCCACCCAGCTGGGTGCAGGGAGAGACGCCGGCTGGGACATTCCGGCTGAATCATGCAGCGTGGAAGAGGGAGGAGGATGGGCAACCAGTGCCGCAGCTCTGGGCTGGTGTGCCCGGCATCTGGCACCGCAGGACAATCTACATGCAGCTCCCCACTCTGCTGAGCGCCAGCGCAGCGGTGTGGGGACCAGGGACGGCAACTGCCTGTGACTGCGGGGGGTGGGGGGCGGGGAGCACCGCAGCTCCCGTCCGTGCTGATGAGCGCCCGCTAGTGGGGGGGCAGCCGGTGGGGCCCAGGCGGACCGCCAGTGGGCAGCAGGCCGAGTGAGGCAGAGTTGTGGAGAGCAGAGGCCCATGACAAACGGAGCTCCAGAGGAAGGTGGGGGGTTGGATGGCAAGTAGGAAGGCCTGCAGGGACTGGGGCTAAGGCGGGAAGGCAGACGGGTACGTCTCCTGGCCCTAGAAGCCTGAGGCCCCGCAGGTGGCAGTGGAAATGGGGGAGGGGGGCATCTCAGGGGTAAGGAGGGAGAACAACCAGTCAGCCTGGCCTTGGAGAGCCAGCTCGTGGACCCTGGCAAGCAGGAGTTCAGTGTCCATGGCAGAGGTGCAGGGTCCACAGCAGCTCTTCCATCCGATTCCAAAAGACCCAGAATTCCCTGGGGCACACATTCCCTGAGCTCAGGCCCATCCCATCCCCCATGTTTCTACCAATCATTACCCTTGTCCGGCACCTGGCCATGCCCCCATCAGTCAAGGCTCTCCTTCCCTAGGGAGGGGGCTCAGTTGAATTGAACAAAGTTCGGATAAAGTTCAAAATTTACCTTTTCAATACCGAAATGGTTTAGGACAGTGTCATAACATGTAAATTAACTTGCCCGTATGCATATTACGGCGAGGGCAATTAGGTGAAGGTCGATGACCCCAATAGGGGATATATAACTGTGTCAGCTTTTGTGAGGAGGAAATTGAAACTTCTGGAAGGAGCTTTAATGCCGCTATCCACTGGTCCTCATCTAAATTGCCTATGCATTACTTAAATAAAGCCGATTTTTAAGGATTTTACACCAATGGATGTTTATCTTGATATTGACACATCCCACTGGACATCTTGCTTCGGGACCGGAGGAGTACCACTCAGAGGTGCTCAGAGGTGCCTGCTGGAAGATTACTCTTGTTCTTTGATGTGGAACAGCAAGCGTAGATGGAACATATAAGATACACAAGCCTTATTTGACCCCCTGTAATAGGTGGCCAATGCACTCTGGTAAGAGTACATCCTTTATTATGGTGGTGGTTATCACAAGGTGGAGGAATTGAATGAATAATCGTTTGTGCCCTTTTTATCAAAGTAAAGGCATTACACTGATGTCAGTTGGAAGACATACGGACTCATTGTTTTATAATTATATGTATATTTATATTTTTGTTTAGCGCAACACATTTGCTATACATTCATTATTTATGTGATCATATTTCACATCAGTGGTGCTGCTATACACAAGTTTAATGCGTTTAGACAAGCGCAGTTTACTTTCATTTTACTATAAAAATGTAACATTTTATAAGATGGTTACCAAAACCAAATCTTTGTAATATCTGCCAAAGAGAGTTCCATTCTATACTATCAAAAGCCTTGGAGGCATCTAAGGAGAGAATTGCCCTGTTGCCCAAATTAATGACTGGAATTTGCAAGTTAAGAAACAAGCAGCGAATATTGGAAGCCAGGGATCTATTTTATATAAAACCACATTGATCCAGATGGATCAGCTTTCCAATAAGAGTAGACAATCGATTAGCTAATACTTTAGCTAAACTGTTCACATCAGCCATAAGTAAGGAAATCGGGTGATATGATTCTGGTTAAAAGGGATAAGATATTGATTTTAATAGCATGCAATTTACCAATGTAAATAGTTTGAAGAAGCACTGAGGTCAGTGTGAAACGCACGCGTTACCTCCTGGGTGAGTTCGGACACTCTGTCTTTGTTGGCTGTCATTTGCTATTTTTGGAATAAAATCGTTGGAACGTTCCTGTGGTGTGCAGCTGTTCTTTTCTTCCTATACAATTTACCAAACCAAGGAGGCAGAGACGTGAGCCATCGATCCATATCTGCTATTAGCTGCTTATGGATGGGAGGATAATTCTTTTAGTAAATAGTTGACAGGGAAGGGGTCAGGTGGATGCCTAAATAGGGAAGAGAGTCAGATTGTCAGTTTTTCTGCACAGTCTGGACCATCTGATCATCTAGAGCCTGGGATTTCGCATGATTCACCCTCAGTCTTGACACCGCAGAGAATTGTGTTACGAGAGCTTGCAGATTGAGAATAGTGACAATCTGTGAAGTTTTTAGCAGCAAGCTATTGTCAATCAGCTTCTATCTTTAATTTTTTTTAAGCTTAAAACTGAACTAAACCCACTCTTTTAACAGTTTCCCAACCTTTTCTGCAAAATTTTAAATGCCCAGTTTAAACCCATCTAAAAGCAAAAGGAGGACACATCCAAGGGCCGACTTACTGAGCGGGCACCCCTGGGCACTGCCCGGGGCCCCATGTGCACATGGGGCCCCATCAGGGCCGGTTCTGTCACAACCTTGCAGGATGCGGCAGAGCTGAGCTGGAAGGACTGCAGTGTATGGTCTCTGCAGCATGGACAAGTGACTGTGACAACTATCAGTGCCAGGGCTGCCTGGTTCGGGAGTCGGCGGGCCACTTTTTTTCTGCCTGCGGGGCCGGCTGTCACTTCTCTCTCCTCTCCTTCACTCTTCTTTGAGTGAACTGAATATTGGCAGCTCTGCCTCCATGATCTCCACAGCAGCAGGTTGGGGGAAAAGTGAACTGCTGCTTTTGTAGCTGCCTGTGCCGATCCTGCATTGTCACTCATCATTCTCACAGGAGGATTCACAGTGAACAGCACAGGACCTTAGTGTGCTGAAGACCCCTATAAACTGACCAATCCCTGATGTGCCCGGGCTAGCAACCACACCACACAAGTCCACTGTCCAGATACCCCCCTCAACAAATGTCCTTCTCTGCTGCTCTGAGCCAGTTCACACTATGCGGTGTGGGAACTGCATGTGAGTTTGAACAGGAATTGCACCGCATTCCTTTTCAAATCACAAGAGATTCTTCAGCAGTGCAAATTGAGCCACTCATTCTGTATGGCTCACATTGCACCAAATCTGCACCAAAGTGTAGCAGGACCCTTATTTTTTTTGGGCCAAACCGGAATCAGATCGGATGGGTGTTCACACCCATGCGATCCAATTCTGCAAATCACACTGTGTTTTGCGAACCGATTTCAGGGTGTCCTTACCTTAACATACACACTTGCAGTGGTTCGCATGGACGGGGTGTGATTTGGATTTGGTGCGGAATATGCACAGAATTTGTTGCAAATTCACAGAGCAAAAGTGTGGACCAGCACTTAGTCTCTTATGCCGCGTACACACAACCGGTTTTGCCATCGGAATAAACTCCGAAGGTTCCTTCGATGGAACTCCGACGGAATTCCATTCAAGTGATCTTGCCTATACACGGCCAACCCAAAGTCCGACCAAAGTCTGACCGTCCAGAACACGGTAACGTAAAGCACGTACGACGGGACTAGAAAAAGGAAGTTCAATAGCCAGTAGCCAATAGCTTCCGTCTCGTACTTGCTTCAGAGCATGCGTCGTTTTTGGTCCATCGGAACAGCTTTCCAGACGAGTGGTTTTCCCAATAGGAATTGGTTCCGTTGGAAATATTTAGAACATGTTCTATTTCTAGGTCCGTCAGAATTTTTGAAAAAAAAAAAGTCAGATGAGGCACACATAGACGATGAAAAGCTTCCATCTGAGTTTTTCTGTCGGACATTCCGCTCATGTGTACGCGGCTTTACTGTAAAAAACTGCCACACATGGATTGCTTTTCAGAGGTATTAGACAGGCGGTGAGGAGGTGATATGTTGCTTCCTCACCATCCATTTTAACTCCCTAAATGCTGCATCACCCTCACCACAACTATATGCATTGGGTGGGAAAGTTGCAGCATAGACTCTCATTTGATATGGTTGCATTTGGTAAGCAGTTGTGCCCACCAAATGCAACTGGTGATATAATTCTTGCAGCAGTCAAGAATCAAAGCATTGTGGCTCCAGCATGTGTACACCCCAGCTGCTGAATTACAACATGCTGTGCTTTCTTTTTTAACCGCTTACCAACCGTATACTGTATATATACGGTGGCAGAGCAGCTCTCCTTTACAGCATTAAGTACCTAGTGCATGATCCTGCACTTCCAGGTCTGGTGCATACACGCACGCCACTGGCAATCCACTCCCACTGTAATTGGACACAGCGGGAGCCAATCAGCAGATCCATCGGACTCAATGTCCGCCAGCACCTCCCGATCATTCGGGACACAAGCAGAAGGGCAGTCTGCCTATGTAAACAAGGCAGACTGACGTTCTGTCAGTAGGGAGGGTATTGATCCTGTGTTTCTGCAAAGCAAAAGCACCTCCCCCACAATAACCAAGCACAAGCTAGGCACGCAGTTAGCAAGCACCCCCTAGACACACAGTTAACCCCCGGGTGTCATTAGTACAGTGACAGTTCATGTTTTTAGCATTGATCACTGTATTGGTGTCACTGGTCCCCAAAAAGTGTCACTTAGTGTCCGATTTGTCCGCCACAATATCGCAGTCTTGCTATAAGCCACTGATCATTGCCTTTACTAGTAAAAAAAAATAAATCTATAAATCTATCCCACAGTTTGTAGATGATAAAACTTTTGCGCAAACCAATCAATATACGCTTATTGGGATTTTTTTAACCAAAAATATGTAATAGAATACATAGTGGCCTAAATTGATGAAGAAATTTGATTGTTTACATGTTTTTTTCGGAAATGTTTTTTTTTGCAGTCTGTGACCCTGTTCAGAAGATTTCACCTCACTTTCTGTCCCAATGACAATTGGATTTTGAAAATTTTGGGTTGTTAGGATTGGTGATAAAGCATCACTGGAGACACCTTTTTCCCAGGAGTGAATTTCCCTTCCTAGGGGTAGATTTCCTCTGACTTCCTGTTGTCTCCCTCCATTTGTAAGTAGGAGTTGTTTGTAAGTCGGATGTTCCTAAGTAGGGGACCGCGTATAACAAAAAAATAAAAATTGCAGAGGTGATCAAATACCACCAAAAGAAAGCTCTATTTGTGGGGGAAAAAGGACATCGATTTTATTTGTGTCGCACTGCCGCACAATTGTCACTTAAATAATGCAGTGCCTGGTCATGTAGGGGTATAAACCTTCCGGAGGGCAAGTGGTTATACAAACTTTATTGAAATGCCACACTGACATTTCATAAAGTTCAATTGGCCACAGTGCTGTGAACTGGACACGCCAGAGACCAGGCATTTTGCCTTGTCATGCGGTGGGACTATGTTGAAATAGCCACCCAACACAGTCCCACCACATCTGGTGTAAAATATACGTTGAAGTGGTTTTCCGGCCGAAATTATACTTTTTAAATAAAAATACCCCTATAATACACAAGCTTAATGTATTCTAGTAAAGTTAGTCTGTAAACTAAGGTCTGTTTTGTTAGTTTATAGCAGTAGTTTGTTATTTTATAAACTTACAGCAGGCCGTGGCCATCTTAAGTGTGGGCATCTGAAGCCAGACTGTATTTCTTCCTGGATCTAATCCTTGCAGATCTCGCACATGCTCAGTGCAGTACAAGCAGTGTAATAGGTTTCAGGTTGGATTTCCATAGCAACGGCAGTGTCAGAGGAAGTTGCCACCCCTTCCCAGAAGGCACTGCAAACAGGAAATGATGCGATGAAGAGTTGTAAAAGTGGGTGGAACTCCACTTTAATTGCTTACTACCCACCTTCTGTAGTTTTCTTGAGGGTAAGCAGCCCAGGCAGGACAGACAATGTACTTGTACATCGCCACCCGTCTTCCTGGTTTTTGGGGCATGCATGCCCACTGCCAACCCATGCTGTGATTGGACATAGCACAAGTTAATCAACAGGTTTCACCCAATGTTTTTGAAGGAATCCTGCTGATCAGCTGTGTCCAATCACAGCACAGAGTTCTGTGTTAAAAAAACACACATAACTCTGTACACAGAACAGCGATTTGGCTGTTTCTTCTCCCTGGAAAGCAGGGAGAAAAAACAGCCAGTTCTGTAACTAAAAGCAGCACATATTACACACTTTACACTTGCTAGGCACACAGTTAACCCCTATGGGTTAACCCCCTTCCCAGCCATTGTCATTAGTACAGTGTCAGTGTATAGTACTGTATGACTTTTAGTGGGACTGTGATAGGGTACCAGGCAACCTGGCGCTAATAGACCCTCCCAGGGAGGTACACTGACTAACTAACACTGAAATCACTAGTGACACAAATATAGTGATCAAATATAATACTTAATATAATATATAATATAAAACTTTTTATACTGTTTGTTCAAATTTATCAACTATTTATACATTCATTCTTGAGAGTAGGTGCATAAATTGGGGAAAGCTTGTTGGGGCCCCAGTGCATTACTTTGCCCAGGGGCCCATGATGCTATTAAGATGGCCCTGACACATACCTTAGGCTACTTTCACACTGAAGGTGTTTTTCAGCCGTTTTAGCTCTGAAAATAGCGCCTGTAAAGCGGCTGAAAACTGCCTTCCATGCCACCCCAGTGTGAAAGCTCGAGTGCTTTGCGCTTGCGGGATGGGAAAAAAAGTCCTGCAAGCAGCATCTTTGGGGCGGTGTAGAAGCACTGTATACAGCGCTCTTACACAGGCCCTGCCCATTGGAACGCATAGGCAGCGCTTCCGAAGTGCCTGAAAATCGTTTCGGAAGCGCCGCGGCACAGGCGGTTTTAACCCTTTCTTCGGCCGCTAGTGGCGGTTATAAGCGCCCTGCTAACGGCCGAAAAGCGCCACTAAAACGGCAGTAATGATGAATATGCCAGCCCGCCTTGAGCCCTGAAGTGCGACACATGTGTGAGGCTGGAGTGCCCCTGACCAGAGGTATGTTTAGTGCTGCAATCTGGACTCTCTCTGCATCTCCATCTCAGGGGGAAGATCACAACGGCTGGGGCCTCTCTGTGTTTTTTTGGGGGTGAGAGCGAGCAGATCCCACCCTACCAAACTCATGGGGATTGCTGTCAGTCTTGTAGTGGGGATGGCTGTGCAATGGAATTGCACAGAGTGGCCACAAACCCTCTTCTTGGGTTCCCACGCCGGCGCTGGCCCCTCCTCTCTGTACAGTGCCTCCATGGGAAGCATGAGGGTACTCGTGCATGCTCGCTCCCAAGCCCCGCTCTCTGTTTCTCTGGGTTTGATTGACAGCACTGGGAGCCAATGCCCCAGCAAAGCCAGAGAGACCTGGATGTGGGGAGAGAAAAGAGCTGCAGACGTGTACAGCACTGGATCGAATGAGGGCTCAGGTAAGTAAAAAGGGAGGTGAGGGGGGATGCTGATGCCTAAACATTTTTTACTTTACTACAAGGAATGCATTAAGGCAAGAAAATGTTTAGGCTTTAGAACCACCTTAAATTTTGTTTAAAAAATTAATTTAATGCATGAGATAAGCCATTTACAATGTTGCAATATTAAGTATTGCTCAATTTAGGGCTGGTTTCAACCAGATGCAATTCAGTGTGTTTTTTTTTTCTGCATCAAAAACACATAGACAATAGATTATATGGGTTCCAATGGCCTAGTTCACACCAGTGCAGTCAGTTTCAGTGTGTTCCAGTGCAGAAAAGTAGAACATGCTGCATTTTTTTCTGCACAGAACTGTACTGAAACATGGCAAAATGCATCAAAAACACCCTAGAACACATCAAAAACGCACTACAGCAAACAAAAAACCTCACATAAAAAAAACCAGGACACTTTAGTAAAAAAGAGGGGAAAAAAACGCATTGAAAATGTGCATTCGGACTGTGTTTCTGTGGTGTGAACTGGCCCATAGAGTAGACTTAGATAGTCAAACTTTACTGTGTTAAACTTTAACTAAGTGTTCAAAATACTAGGAAGATATTTGTGCACTGGACTTTATCACTTGCTTCATTTTAAATTGAATCTACACGTGCAGACCTTTCATCAGAATGAATAAAAGGACTACAAATGGTTGTTCTCCAAAAGGTAGAATATTTGATTTTCTGGTTAAATAATTCTGAATGGTTTGCACAGCTATTCTTCAATATCCTAGGACACTGCTGATTCATATGCTGTGACAGATTATAGAAACTAAATATAAAGAAGAATTATAGCAAATAGAAAGGATTACGTAACCTGAATGTAAAGAAGATTATATCAAAGAGACATAGAGTATATGCAGTTGTAACGCTTAAACCCTTGAACTATGCGGTAGGGAAATAAATACCAAGAGGCACTGGGAACTAAAGGTCCGTTGGTCTCTCTAAACTCCTCCTACTGGCTAGTGTATTGATAATTGTTGGGGCCCATAGTTGCGGCATTAAATCACTCAGACTTGAGTAGATCCCACAATACCAGGCGTGTTAGCCAAGCTGTATTCTAAAATAGGTGACACTGTCCTTTAAGAGATGCTTGCAGGAAGCGCAATCATGGGTGGACGTCCATAGACGCCCTCCCGGCAATGTGAGCCTGCACTGTAGCCGTCTTTCGGTTGTAGTTTGGGGGCGGGAGATGGTTAACGTGATTATAAACTCTTATGCCCTGTACACATGGTCGGACTTTGTTCAGACATTCCGACAACAAAATCCTAGGATTTTTTCCGACGGATGTTGGCTCAAACTTGTCTTGCATACACACGGTCACACAAAGTTGTCGGAAAATCCGATCGTTCTGAACGCGGTTACGTAAAACACGTACGTTGGGACTATAAACGGGGCAGTGGCCAATAGCTTTCATCTCTTTATTTATTTTGAGCATGCGTGGCACTTTGTCCGTCAGATTTGTGTACACATGATCGGAATTTCCGACAACGGATTTTGTTGTTGGAAAATTTTATATCCTGCTCTCAAACTTTGTGTGTCAGAAAATCCGATGGAAAATGTGTGATGGAGCCTACACATGGTCGGAATTTCCGACAACAAGGTCCTATTACACATTTTCCGTCAGAAAATCCGACCGTGTGTACAGGGCATTACATGTATACAGTGAAGTGACTGGCCCCAGGTGATACACAGAGATTAAACAAATCCTCCTACATAAATTGCACTTGTTTATCTGCAGTCTTCACTTTACTACCTCCATTCAAAGTCCAGAGTTTATCAAGCTTGTCTGAGCTGTCAGAAAAAAGGGGGCAGAGAGCTAAAATGACATACTACAGAGCTCAGTGAGGGATTTCCGACAACAGATTTTGTTGTCGTAAAATTTGAGAACCAGCTGTTGTCGGAAATTCCGTCAACAAATGTCCGATGGAGCCTACACACGCTTACATCGAACATTTGTTGTCGGAAATTCCGACCGTGTGTATGCGGCATTAGAGCTCTGGATAGAACAAAAAAGAGAGAATGTAGTTCTCCCAAGAGGACCACTTCTAGGATACAGTGATTGATTCAAAAAAGTTTTTTTATAATGAAAAAACACACACAAATTAATGAAAAAGAGATACTAACAGTTTACCACACAGTTTAAAAATAGGACAACGTTGTCATATGTTAAAAAGAAGGTGAATCGCAGCTACGCATACCATTCACACCCACATTCACAGTACCCAAACTGAAACAATCACTTTAGTCAAACATTAGCGCTTGTAATTGCAGACTTATATAAAGCTCAGTTCTCAGAAGCCAAAAGTTATAATACAAGGCCTTTGTCTGTGGCGACATATCCTGACGCCTTGAGGTTTTCCACTGTGTATAAAGTGCCATTCATCATCATGCAGGTTTTACAAGCTGTCGATCCTTTTACATCTTCCTGCTTCACATGTGCAACAAACAGGCAATCCCCCAGTCGACATGCTGATGTCACACTGACATGTTTCACTAGCCAATCAACGCTAGTTTCCTCAGAGCTAGGAGGGGTTTTGGGAGCTAGTTTAAAAATCCCTGTAGTACCTGTGTTTGACCACTGGATGTCACCCATACCACCTTCCATACTTAACAATCAGCAAGGAAACATTGAGTGCACCGGTTTATGTATTCAGCGACAGAAGGGAGCCTTATGTTAAAGATTTATTTTTAGACCTGAAGAGCGAACTATCGCTCTTCCCTTGTTCATTCTATATAAGTCTGCAATTACAAGTGCTAATGTTTGACTAAAGTGATTGTTTCAATTTGGGTACTGTGAATGTGGGTGTGAATGGTATGTGCAGCTGTGATTCCCCTTCTTTTTAACATAGGACAAAGTTGTCCTATTTTTAAACTACCTATGTGGTAAACTTAGTCCCCTCTTTTTCATTAATTTGTGTGTTTTTTTTCAATATAATAAAACTTTTTTGAATCAATCACTGTGTCCTAGAAGTGGTCCTCTTGGGACCTCTCTCTTTTTTGTTATATGTGTCTTAGGGTTGCTAGGACTGCGTCTTTTTGGTTATACCATCTAGATGAAAGATTGATATATATATATATATATATATATTTTTTTTTTCTTACTTTAATAATCAACAGTTGATCCGGGAAATCAATATATTTTTCATTAGGGCTCTGGATAGAGACAAGTACACACTATAGAGGGATGCTTTATTCATATTTCGGGTTTCAGGTTTACAACCACTTTAATGTCTCCATAATAAAGTCCCTGTCACTCTATATGAACTACCACAAAGGGGACTTCACAGCCTCCTTGTAGGAGTAATTAAAAAAAAAGAAAAAGTTTTGTTGTCAGTAGAAAAAAATAAGCCTTAATTGGTGTCAGAAACTGTTATAGAAAAGAAAATCTGTGTAAAATATAAAAACAAATTCTTGGTGTCATAGGGATAAAATATGTGCCAATGAGTGCCAGTGTGATAAAATATGTGCCAATGAGTGCCTGTGTGATAAAATATGTGCCAATTCTTGGTGTCAGTGGGATAATGAACTTAGTGGTCATATGCAGTGTCAGTGTAATAAAATAAGCCTTGTATCTTCCAACACATCCTCAAATGTGTACATTCTTGTGGGACTGATGCATAGATCAGAACTCGAGTCTGCACTGTCTGTGTGCTGGAATATACTACTTTAAGGCTACACAAGGCTAGATTCATTCTGTATATCTCTGCAATATTTGGCAGTTGCATTACCAACAATCAATCAAATGCTGCTCCAAGGCGGGTTGCTAACTACAATGTGCACTGCTGTATTTTTCCTACCCATGTAATGTTGCATGTTTGCATTTCAAAGTGTTTATGTAAATATTTCCATAGGATCTTCACAAAAGGAAGCTCAGCCTGGAGTTTTCTTTTGTGTGGGAAATGTTTTTGTATTACAAATTAATAAATATTGTAATATGGAGAGCCAAAGTGTAAGGCCCTTTTCACACGGGGCAGTTCTGTTTTGACAGCCTGCTCTTTTTCATCTGATCCCATCCGACTCGCTGGACGGATGGTGAACGTATCGCCATCTGTCTGTTTTCAGCGGATTTTGTTGGATCAGCAGGGTACATCCCCCTCCCCATAGAGGACAATGGGTGGCCCGATTGGGTTTGCCTGAAAAACGGACAGGTGGACCTGATCCTGTGAAAGGGGCCTAACAGTAAACAGTCTTTATTTTTATGTTTTTAAATACATAAACAAATACTGTTTTATTCAGCAAACTGGAAATTGAACAGTCCATAATCCTGGTACAGTCAAAACAAGAGAATGGCTCACTACCACTATACCAGTCCCACACTAGGGTTAGGGGTTTTCCCATCTGCTTCTCCTTATTGTAGCGCTGCACCGATTTCAAAAACTAGTTTCTGTACTACTTTTTGCGATTCCAGGGTGCGATTTCTATTGACATCTGTGCAGAAACCTGCACAGATGTCTCTGAAATCACAGCTGAAATCGGGACTGACATGCGGGAATGAAATCGTGTGAGTTCAGCTAAACCTGCACGTCTTCATTCCCGCAGCTCAGTGTGAACCTGGGCTTACAGCTATAAACCACGCCACACTCCCCCACAGACAGGTGCTGCTTCCTCCTCGCTGATGTGGTTTAACCCTTTGAGGACCAAAGTTCCTGTAATCAGTGTTTGGAGGTTCTTTCCCTCCCCAAAGTCACTCTGAATCTCTGAATTCTGGGTCCTAAATAAATAAAGCAATCCTGACTGTAAGAGACCTGAAGGCTAAAGTGGGGCTAAAATCGCCCTGCTAGCAGCTGAAAACTGCCTTAACAGTGGTAAAGAGCCACAGCAGCCCGAGCAGCCGTACTCCATTCACTCGGCCGTGCGGTGGGCGGCGGATCAAGATCCTTGAATCATCATGCAGTGCCAGCCATGGTGTCAGACAGAGTCAGTGTGTAAGCTGGCAGACAGACTGTGCAACAGTCTGCAACTGCGAGCAATGCAAACCCGCCCGGCGGCCGGATGTGATGATAGACGTCCTCACCAGGAAGACCAGTCTGTGTGAGAAGGGAGTCACACTGACTCTGGTGTGCACAGGCTGGTTCTCCAGAGTGTGTGAATTCTGCAGAGTGTGGATAGAGTGACAGGGTTCTGTGCTGGGACCAATCCTATTTAATTTGTTCATAAACGACCTGGAGGATGGGATAAACAGTTCAATCTCTGTATTTGCAGATGATACTAAGCTAAGCAGGGAAATAACTTTTCCGCAGGATGTGGAAACCTTGCAAAAAGATCTGAACAAATTAATGGGGTGGGCAACTACATGGCAAATGAGGTTCAATGTAGAAAAATGTAAAATAATGCATTTGGGTGGCAAAAATATGAATGCAATCTGTACACTGGGGGGAGAACCTCTGGAATCTAGGATGGAAAAGGACCTGGGGGTCCTAGTAGATGATAGGCTCAGCAATGGCATGCAATGCCAAGCTGCTGCTAACAAAGCAAACAGAATATTGGCATGCATTAAAAAGGGGATCAACTCCAGAGATAAAACGATAATTCTCCCACTCTACAAGACTCTGGTCCGGCCGCACCTGGAGTATGCTGTCCAGTTCTGGGCACCAGTCCTCAGGAAGGATGTACTGGAAATGGAGCGAGTACAAAGAAGGGCAACAAAGCTAATAAAGGGTCTGGAGGATCTTAGTTATGAGGAAAGGTTGCGAGCACTGAACTTATTCTCTCTGGAGAAGAGACGCTTGAGAGGGGATATGATTCCAATATACAAATACCATACTGGTGACCCTACAATAGAAATAAAACTTTTTCGCATAAGAGAGTTTAACAAGACTTGCGGCCACTCATTAAAATTAGAAGAAAAGAGGTTTAACCTTAAACTACGTAGAGAGTTCTTTACTGTAAGAGCGGCAAGAATGTGGAATTCCCTTCCACAGTCGGTGGTCTCAGCGGGAAACATCGATAGCTTCAAGAAACTATTAGATAAGCACCTTAATGACCGCAACATACAGGGATATATAATGTAATACTGACACATAATCACACACATAGGTTGGACTTGATGGACTTGTGTCTTTTTTCAACCTCACCTACTATATAACTATCATGTGTCACTCAGGATGCTCAGATGATTCCAGAGAGCAGTGAGTCACAGCATGCCAAGTCTGAGCAGGGGCCATTTTAGGACACTGCAGGTGCCAGATTCTCTCCACAGGGACCATTTACTTAGCAGGTGTCCACAGGGGCCATTTACTTAGCAGGTGCCCACAGGGGCCATTTACTTAGAAGGTGTCCACAGGGACCATTTACTTAGCAGGTGTCCACAGGGGCCATTTACTTAGCAGGTGTCCACAGGGACCATTTACTTAGCAGGTGTCCACAGGGGCCATTTACTTAGCAGGTGTCCACAGGGACCATTCAGTAACTTTTATATAGCTGTGTAAAATTGGGGGGGGGTTGTCGGCGCAGAGCGCCACCTCCCTGCCATGAGTTTGCCTCCTCCCTGAAATGAGTTTTTGCAGGTTGCGATGTCTGCTTCATGCATTCTATGACTGGTGTGGATGACTGGTGGCTGATCAGGGATCTGATGTGGCTGCACTGTGTGCTTACATACTGTATAAAAACAGTAGGTATACACATATTGTGATCTTGCACAGATCGGCTATTCTTTCCTCACATGCTGTCTCTGTGTTAGGAAAAGAGAGCAAAGGAGAGTAACTGGCAAACAAATTGTCATTGTTTACACTGTGACAGCTGTAATTGGACAAAGATGATCACATGGTAAAAGGCTGCTGTGATTGGCCCTTTACCCCAAACTTTGATCTGCTGTGTTCAAGGCACACAGCAGTCACAGAGCTCTTTTGATGCACACCCCAGGGGACGCACGGGACGATGTCCAGGGACACCCTCCCAAAACTAGGAAACCACACCAAGGCAGTATATCGGCGGGCGGCAAGTGGTTATAGTGGAGCTAAACTACCTTTCATTCAACAGTCCCTGTCCCTCACCTTCAGCTTCTTGGTCTTTAACTGTTTTCATTGGCCAGTGCGAGATAAGGTCGCTCCTCTGCATGATCAAGAGTCTGTCATCCTGGCAGACTAAGTGATGTATTACATGTCTCTTTTGCAATAAAGAGCCTACCTGCCAGTTTGTGACAGCAGAATTTAAACTATCCATTCAATCTGTAATTAGTCAGGTAGGCTCTTACACAGCATAGTTTTTGGTGGTTCTATAGGGAAGTGTACATCAGATTGGGATGTGTGTGTGTGTAAACCTTCAGTGTGCAGCTTCCCCCTAAGCCCCCCCCCTATACTCACCTGGGCCTGATCCCCAACCAGTGATGTGCATGAGAGCAGAAGCTCTCCCAGGTCTCCACCTCCTCATTGGCGGAGAGACAGCAGTGGAAGCCATTGGTTCCTGCTGCTGTCAATCACAGCCAGTGAGGAGGGGGTGGGTGGTGGGGCCACACTGCGCCCTGTGTGTCTCATAGACACACAGAGGTGGCTGGGGAGTAAGCACACATTAGTGCCCCTAGAGCAAGCAGGTGGGAGGGAACAGGAGCGCCAGCGGGAGAAGAGAAGGATCGGGGCTCTCTGTGTAAAACCATTTCACTAATGAGTAGATATGTATGACATGTTTGTTGTATTAAAGCTGTACCTATACAAACTCTTTAACCCTTTCCTGTGAAGACGGGAGGTTCAGGGAAGCAGATATGAGAGAGCAGAAGCCAGCAGCATTGCAAGCTATAAACTGTAAGTGCTGGGTAGGAATTTCCACAAATAATTTACTTGGGGATGTTTAATTTATTGTGCTTTGGGTCTTAATGATACTGGTATGATATCAGAACTGAAGTAGGTGAGAAGCCCTTATATATATATACAGTGGGGACGGAAAATATTCAGACCCCCTTAAATTTTTCACTCTTTGTTATATTGCAGCCATTTGCTAAAATCATTTAAGTTCATTTTTTTCCTCATTAATGTACACACAGCACCCCATATTGCCAGAAAAACACAGAATTGTTGACATTTTTGCAGATTTATTAAAAAATAAAAACTGAAATATCACATGGTCCTAAGTATTCAGACCCTTTGCTGTGACACTCATATATTTAACTCAGGTGCTGTCCATTTCTTCTGATCATCCTTGAGATGGTGCTACACCTTCATTTGAGTCCAGCTGTGTTTGATTATACTGATTGGACTTGATTAGTAAAGCCACACACCTGTCTATATAAGACCTTACAGCTCACAGTGCATGTCAGAGCAAATGAGAATCATGAGGTCAAAGGAACTGCCTGAAGAGCTCAGAGACAGAATTGTGGCAAGGCACAGATCTGGCCAAGGTTACAAAAAAATTTACCTAAATTACCTAAGAGCCTAAGAGCACAGTGGCCTCCATAATCCTTAAATGGAAGACGTTTGGGAGGACCAGAACCCTTCCTAGAGCTGGCCATCTGGCCAAACTGAGCTATCGGAGGAGAAGAGCCTTGGTGAGAGAGGTAAAGAAGAACCCAAAGATCACTGTGGCTGAGCTCCAGAGATGCAGTCGGGAGATGGGAGAAAGTTGTAGAAAGTCAACCATCACTGCAGCCCTCCACCAGTCGGGGCTTTATGGCAGAGTGGCCCGACGGAAGCCTCTCCTCAGTGCAAGACACATGAAAGCCTGCATGGAGTTTGCTAAAAAAAACACCTGAAGGACTCCAAGATGGTGAGAAATAAGATTCTCTGGTCTGATGAAACCAAGATAGAACTTTTTGGCCTTAATTCTAAGCAGTATCTGTGGAGAAAACCAGGCACCGCTCATCACCTGTCCAATACAGTCCCAACAGTGAAGTATGGTAGTGGCAGCATCATGCTATGGGGGTGTTTTTCAGCTGCAGGGACAGGACGACTGGTTGCAATCGAGGGAAAGATGAATGCGGCCAAGTACAGGGATATCCTGGACGAAAACCTTCTCCAGAGTGCTCAGGACCTCAGACTGAGCCAAAGGTTTACCTTCCAACAAGACAATGACCCTAAGCACACAGCTAAAATAACGAAGGAGTGCCTTCACAACAACTCCGTGACTGTTCTTGAATGGCCCAGCCAGAGCCCTGACTTAAACCCAATTGAGCATCTCTGGAGAGACCTAAAAATGGCTGTCCACCAACGTTTACCATCCAACCTGACAGAACTGGAGAGGATCTGCAAGGAGGAATGGCAGAGGATCCCCAAATCCAGGTGTGAAAAACTTGTTGCATCCTTCCCAAAAAGACTCATGGCTGTATTAGATCAAAAGGGTGCTTCTACTAAATACTGAGCAAAGGGTCTGAATACTTAGGACCATGTGATATTTCAGTTTTTCTTTTTTAACAAATCTGCAAAAATGTCAACAATTCTGAGTTTTTCTGCCAATATAGGGTGCTGTGTTTACATTAATGAGGAAAAAAATGAACTTAAATGATTTTAGCAAATGGCTACAATATAACAAAAAGTTATAGTGAAAAATTTAAGGGGGTCTGAATACTTTCCGTCCCCACTGTATATACAGATTTCTTGGCCATTTTTCAGAGAATATGAATGATAACACAAAAACTTTTCTTTCACTCATGGTTAGTGTTTGGCTGAAGCCATTTATTATCAATCAACTGTGTTTACTCTTTTTTAAATCATAATGACAACAGAAACTAGCCAAATCACCCCGATCAAAAGTTTACATACCCCAGTTCTCAATACCGTGTTTTGCCCCCTTTAACATTAATGACAGCTTGAATTTTTTTGTGGTATTTGTGGATGGGGCTCTTTATCTTCTCAGATGGTAAAGCTGCCCATTGCTCCTGGCAAAAAGCCTCCAGTTTCTGTAAATTCTTGGGCTGTCTTGCATGAACTGCACGTTTGAGACCACCTCAGAGTGGCTCAATGATATTGAGGTCAGGAGACTGAGGTGGCCACTCCAGAACCTTCACTTTATTCTGCTGTAGACAATGACAGGTTGACTTGGCCTTGTGTTTTGGATCATTGTCATGTTGGAATGTCCCATTTGCAGCTTCCTGGCTGATGAATGCAAATGTTCCATATTGCATTCATCTTGCCATCAATTTTTTTAGCTCACACATCCCCAAAACATCAGCGATCCACCTCCCTGTTTCACAGTAGGAATGGTGTACCTTTCATCATAGGCCTTGTTGACTCCTCTCCAAATGAAGTGTTTATGGTTGTGGCCAAAAAGCTCAATTTTGGTCTCATCACTGCAAAGGACTTTGTGCCAGAAGGTATGAGGCTTGTCTCTGTGCTATTTGGCATTTAGTAAGCGGGATACTTTGTGGCATTTGCGTAGTAATGTCTTTCTTTTTGTCTTTCTTTTGGTGACTCGACCATGCAGCACATGTTTCTTCAAGTGCCTCCTTATTGAAACAGCTGCACCACATGTTTATAGAGAGAGTCCTGTATTTCACCTGAAGTTTATTAGTGTTTTTTTCTTTGCATCCCGAACAGTTGTGGCTGAAATCTTAGTTGGTCTACCTGACCGTGGTTTGGTTTCAACAGAACCCCTCATTTTCCACTTCTTGATTCTAGTTTGAACACTGCTGATTGGCAGTCTCAATTCCTTGGATATCTTTTTATATCCCTTTCCTGTTTTATACAGTTTAACTACCTTTTCCCGCAGATCCTTTGACAATTCTTTTGCTTTCCCCATGACTCAGAATCCAGAAACGTCAGTGCAGCACTGGATGAAAGATTCAAGGGTCTGTCAGGAGTCCACAAACTCATTGACCTTTTATACACACACACACACACACTAATTACAAGCAAACAGATCACAGGTGAGGATGGTTACCTTTAATAGCCATTCAAATCCCTTTGTGTCAACTTGTGTGCATGTTATCAGGCCAGAATTACCAGGGTATGTAAACTTTTGATCAGGGTCATTTGGGTAGTTTCTGTTGTCATTATGGTTTAAAAAGAGTAAACACAGTTGATTGATAATAAATGGCTTCAGCAAAACACTAACCATGAGCGAAAGAAAAGTTTTTGTGTTATCGTTCATATTCTCTGAAAAATGGCCAAGAAATCATAAATTCTGCCAGGGTATGTAAACTTAAACTTATGAGCACAACTGTACATATATATATATATATATATATATATATATATATATATACACAGTGCCTCGAAAAAGTATTCATACCCCTTGAAATCCACATTTTGTCATGTTACAACCAAAACGTAAATGTATTTTATAGAGTATTTTATGTAAAAGACCAACACAAAGTGGCCCATAATTGTGAAGTGGAAGGAAAATGATAAATGGTTTTCAAAATTTTTTACAAATAAATATGTGAAAAGTGTGGCGTGCATTTGTATTCAGCCCCCCTGAGTCAATAGTTTGTAGAACCGCCACTTTTTGGGTATGTCTCTACCAGCTTTGCACATCTAGAGAGTGACATTTTCAAGTCTTGCCACAGATTCTCAATTGGATTACGGTCTGGAGTTTGAGTGGTCCATTCTAACACATGAATATGCTTTGATGTAAACCATTCCATTGTAGCTCTGGCTGTATGTTTAGGGTCATTGTCCTGCTAGAAGGTGAACCTCCACCACAGTCTCAAGTCTTTTGCAGACTCTAATGACCTGTACACACGGTCGGATTTTCCGACGGAAAATGTGCGATCGGAGCGTGTTGTCGGAAAATCCGACCGTGTGTGGGCTCCATCGGACTTTTTCCATTGGATTTTCCGACCCAAAAAATTTGAGAGCAGGCTATAAAATTTTCCGACAACAAAATCCGATCGTGTCAATTCCGACCGTGTGTGGACAATTCCGACGCACAAAGTGCCACGCATGCTCAGAAGAAATTCCGAGATGGAACAGCTCGGTCTGGTAAAATTAGCGTTCGGAATGGATAGAGCACTTTCGTCAGGCTGCAATGTTAAAAATTATTTAATGCAGCACACTCTCTTCTTTATAATGCTAGAAGAATGAAGTAGTTTTGCAGCTGATATTCACACAGAGTTCTTACAAACTTCTTTCTTTATTATTTATCGTGATTCCCTCAATATATTTGGATTTGTCACATCTGACAAAATTTTTTTGGGGTTTTTTTGTTTTACTCCAGAATATTTTTGTGTGTTTTGTGTGTCAAGTTACCACAACACGATTATTATGTTGTATTATTTAATCTCAAGGAGATTGCTTGGTGTTGGTGTCTCTTGTTAATTTCACATCCCGGCTGTGGCTCTGGTGTTGGAGATGTGGCAGGAGGAGGAGTAGGACCTGGAGGAGGAGGAGGAGTAGGACCTGGAGGAGGAGGAGGAGGAGGACCATGGGTGAGGTGACAAATGTGGGTTGCACATGTGAGTTGGCCCCTCAACCCCTTATTTAGAGCTTACAAAATTAACAACTCACACAGGAGTCGTTGGCCCTCCTCCATCTGCATCATTTTGCAGGCAGTTATGCCAGCAAAGTCCTCCTCCACACTGTGGGGTGTTCTGAGGGCCTCAGTAGCCTTCCAAAAGAGGCCTATGGCAGCCTCCTCCAGGTTACCCCTCTTCCTGCCACTTTGTCTTTGAAGGCGGAGGGTAGGGACCTGGATATCAGGCAGCCTGCTTGGCCCGGCCATCTCCTGGCTGAGACTTCCCTGTGTATGAAAAAGGGACATGGTTTTAGTTTTTGCATCATCAATCACAATCATAAATTAGTACTCCAAACTAACATCTATTTAACATCATTGATTTGACAAGCAGCAATATTTAGAAGAATGCTATACCTGGCTCAAGCTGGGCTCCTCCACATGTTGCTGCCTGGAAGGCCCAGGTTGGGCGTCAGAAGCCTCAGCTGGGGGGCAAGGAAGCGTGGAAGGAAGAGTGGAGAGTGCTGGCCTGGGTTCAGTCTGACCTGCCAGAAAATGCAGTCTGTCATAGTACCACAGCCTGGGGAGATAAATTTCATCTGCAGCTCCTGATCTCTGGGAATCCTGGACCTTCTTGTGCTCCCTTAGATAAGTGCTCCTCAGGCCACCAATTAGGATCTTCAAATAGGTGATGTCTGCCGTGGGGATCACCGTCTTCACAAATTTATCAAGCGCTGCCTTCCTCTTTGGTTCTTATAATCAGGGTGGTTTACCTGCCACAGACAGGGCAGCTCCCTGAACATATCAATGAAGATTGGCATAAAGTCCTGATCCTTCAAGATATCCATTTTCACTGCAAGACACAACACAAGACAAACCCTAATGTCAGCCTAAAGTCTTCTAAACTTGTGCAAATACAGGCCTCAATCTAGAAGCAGTATAGGCCCAATGTTAAATCTTACCTTCGCTATCACAAACGGCGCCACCGTTACTCCTTCCTCCGCTCACAGATCGTACGTACTACGCACGCGTGTTACGCTTTATAGACACTGCGCATGCGTGAAACTCTGCCCGCCCCTGACGTTCTTTCTAGTCTATTCCCCGCCCCTTCTTGTTCGGCGCAGTGGGGGAAGAGCACATGGCGGAGACACAGCAGGTGTCAGATAATTACACCAACGAGGAGGAGGAAAGCCCGGAGCCTGAAACGTCCCGATCCAGAAGGAGACGATTTAAGGCATCGAATATGTCCTTTGTGGAGATGGTGGAGATGGTCGACATCCTGAAGAAGGCCGACTATGATGGGAAGTATGGACCTTACCCCAACCCCAATGTCAGAAATGCCAAGATCATGGCGAAAGTGGTCAAAAGTCTGCAGCGGAATTTCGGGGTACGACGATCCAAGGATCAGCTCAGGAAGCGGTGGTCGGACCTCAAATTAAGGGAGCATGAGCAGTACAGAAAGATCCGGAGAGTGCTGCAAAAAAGTAAGTAGTTGTCCTGTGTTCCTATTCTTTATGTTTATTACGTTCGTGCTGCTCCATGTGCTTTTCTTAACTGTTGTCCAGTTTAAAATGGCAACTTTCATGTTCATGGGCACATTATTCGTTCGTATGAAACATTGTTCGTACGGCCTAGAACACACCATTGTTTTGGCCATATGCATTTTAAAACATTTTTTATGGCCTACTTGTCTGAAAATAATTTGGTTGTGTAGATGGGTTTGTAATTAGAATGAAATGCAAACTAGATTCTGTGTAAGTAGAGGACACTCAGCAGCAGTTTTAACATCTGGACACTGGAGCAGTAGTGTGGGACACAAGAACACCCTTTTTATTAGGGGGTCCCACACAGGTGCTCCAGTGTATACTATAGGGGTGTCTCCGTTTTTTTTTTGTGAGCTAAAAATTTATACAATTTTTTGACATATTTGCGAAAAGCCAAATTTTGAAGATGCACACAGTGTGTCAACATGTGCTATCTGCCATCATGGGAGATCAATGGACGCGTTTTGGGGATGCAACCCCTTCCTCAATAATAAAGTAGCTGTGAGGAAGGGGTTGCACCCCCAAAACACGTCCCTTGATCCCCCATGATGGCAGGTAGCACATGTTGACATTCGGCAATTTGTGTGTATCTTCAAAATTTGACTTTTCCTGGGGTGACTTCACCCCATCTGAACGCAATATCAAACACAGTTTGTAAATACTTATGTCTGATATTGCCTTCAAGTTCTACCAAATGTGAACTTTGTAAGTTCAAGATTTGTGTCTTTCTTGTTGGTTTTAAACATGCCTGTTATATCTTAAATGGACATTGCTACTTTTTCTAATGTGACCCCAAAAATTGTTATACAACAAACATGTTGGTTTGTTTTAAAAACCTTTTCTAAATGCACATGTGATTGTGCTGGTATTAAAAAGATTGTTAATCAAGAATGTGTGGATTATTGTTTCAACTCTCCAAAATTTTTGTTGTGCTCTAATTGGTGTTTTTAGTGACAATGGGGGTTATTTCCTAAGGGAAAATCCACTTTGCACTACAAGTGCAGTTTCAAGTGCACTTGTAGTGCAAAGTGTCTTTGCCTTTAGTAAATAACACCAAACAGTGTTTTGTAATGTTACACAATCACGCCATTTTCAGGACTCACCACATTTCTGTCAGGGTCAGCTAAAAGAAACACAAGCAGAAATGTCAACAAAGATTTTAGTAGTTATTTTTTTTTATTATTATTTGAAAAAGGTTTCAGACATTGCCTGGCATACTGATAGCCCCACTACCCGCAAAGTATTCAAGGTATCTTATCCGGACATCACGGGCACTCGGGGGGAGGGGCAAGCCAGGACGGCCACTTTCAAGCGCCGTCAGGGTTGTTTCATTTAGAATTCCGGCCTCAGGCCCAACTGAGCCAGCATAGTTGGCAGAATGTTGCCGTAAAAAGTTGTGTAGAACACAGCATGCCAGGATGATATGATTCAATTTGTACTCCGCCATGTGTATGGGTGTATGAAATAGGCGTAACCGGCTGGCCATGATTCCAAACGTGTTCTCCACCACTCTTCTGGCTCTGGCCAGCCGGTAATTAAAAACCCTCTGGTCCGGGGTGAGGGTCCTCATCAGGAATGGCCGCATAAGATGGTCCCCCAGCACAAACGCTTCATCCGCAACGAAGACGAATGGGAGTCCTTCCACATTGTCTTCTGGAGGTGGCAAGTCCAAGCTGCCATTCTGGAGACGCCTGTAGAACTCTGTCTGGGTGATGACTCCACTATCGGACATCCGGCCATTCTTCCCCACGTCCACATACAGGAACTTGTAAGTAGCCGACACCACCGCCAACATCACAATACTATTGAACCCCTTATAGTTGAAACAGTATGACCCCGAGTTGGGTGGTGGGACGATGTGGACGTGTTTCCCATCAATTGCCCCTCCGCAGTTAGGAAAGTCCCACCGCTGGGCAATGTAGGAGGCCACAGTCTGCCATTCCTGTGGGTTGGAAGGAAACTGTGGAGTCAAACAACAACAAAAAATGAGTCATTTTGCACATAAACAGGGAAAGCAGATTAGACACAAACATTCTTGACCAACATCAAGATAACATTTATTTGAGGGAGTTTTTAAAGACCAAAGTATAAGGTACACCTATCAGATTCCCCCTCCCCCCCTCATGGGCCATTTCTAACATTTTGGGGGGGGGGATCTTTTGGACAGGTAACCCTCTCCACTTCATTGAGAGATGAATGCCTAAATAATGTGTGTTACTTTGGCCAGCCCCTCCTTAGTTACACTATTGACAGCCCACTGGACAGGTAAGAAGTGTCATAATACAAAGATATAAATACACACTGTACACATTTGAGCACATTTGGAAATTCTGCTATTAACTATCAAGATAATAATAAGATACAAAAACTTTAAACAGTATTATTTGAAAATATTCAGGCAGGCCCTTGCACTACATGCTTTGGGAAATTCATCCATAAATCTGACCACTAAAGAGATGGGTATAGTGTGTATGGGTTTGGCAAAGTCAGCAGATAGATGATTGAGGATAGATAGAGAATTGGTATCAGCTGACTTAGCAGTTGGGGGGAGGGAGGGTTCCCAATGATTTGGGGACCCCCCAAAAAAGCCTCTGGCACTCTGCCAGAATTTAACGCACAAATCACATTTTAAAACATTTTAGGGGGGATTTAGGGTAAAGCACTACTATGGAGCTGATAAAATACATTGTTAAGTGACTACATGAGGTGAATATAGGGCTAGGAGACCATGCTGGGGAGGTAAGTGAAGGCAAATATGTATGAAGGACAAAAAAAAAAATTATAGAAAAATCAAGCATAAATGAGGACAAAGGGGACATTCACAGCATATTACAATCATGGTAATTAGGGAATGAGGAAAGAAATACAATATATTATCAAACATTAAATACAATAAAATGTGATGTTAAAGGATAAAAATCTTACCTTAATATACTCCTACTGCAGGACCTGAATGATGGCAGAACAGGTCTCTGGGATAATGATCCCCAGAGCCTGGGGGGAGATGCCTGTCGAGAACTTGTGGTCCTGCAGGCTTCACCCCGTCGCCAAGTACCGCAGGGTGGTGACTAGCCTCTGCTCCGGATTGATGGCTTGCCTCATGCAGGTATCCTGCCTGCTAATATAAGGGGTCAGCAAAGCCAACAACGGTGAAAAACGGAGTCCGTCATCCGGAGAAAGTTCCTGAAATTATCAGGATTATTCTCACGGATCTCACGGAGCAAAGGCATGTGACAGAACTGGTCACGCTGGAGCAACCAATTCTTGGTCCATGAACTCCTCCCCACCCTGTTCATAGACTGGACTTGTGTCAAGGTAAGGACCCCAACACCAAGCCCCCACACAGCATGAACTCTACGAGGAGTATGTATACGCAACATGGCTAGAAAACGGTCGGCTGCTCAGAACAAAGTAACAGAACGCACTGAAGAACAGCAAGGCCTGTGAAGAGCGACCTGAAAATCAGTAACGAACGAACAAGAACACAATGATAAATCAATGCGAACTCACTGCACGCACTGAAGAGCAGATACAAACCCACAAGCACAAACTGAACAGCAGAAAACGATCTGAAAGCCACGAGTCTGAAAAAGTGTGAATTGTCTCTCACCAAACTTTTACTAACACGAGATTAGCAAAAGGAGCCCAAAGGGTGACCAGCTTCCCTGTCAAAGGAAAGCATCCCTACAACATGATTCTGCCACCACGGTGGGGATGGTGTGTTCAGGGTGATGTGCAGTGTTAGTTTTCCGTCACACATAACGTTTTGCTTTTAGGCCAAAAAGTTCCATTTTGGTCTCATCTGACCAGAGCACCTTCTTCCACATGTTTGCTGTGTCCCCCACATGGCTTCTTGAAAACTGCAAATGAGATTTCTTATGGCTTTTTTCTTGCCATTCTTCCATAAAGGCCAGATTTGTGGAGTGCACGACTAATGCTGCGTACACACGATCGGACATTCCAACAACAAAATCTTGGGATTTATTTCAGACAGATGTTGGCTCAAGCTTGTCTTGCATACACACGGTCACACAAATGTTGTTGGAAATTCCGATCGTCAAGAATGCGCTGACATACAACACGTATGACGGCACTATAAAGAGGAAGTTCAAGCCAGTGCGCCACCCTTTGGGCTCCTTCTGCTAATCTCGTGTTAGTAGAAGTTTGGTGAGAGACGATTCACTCTTTTCAGCCTCGTGCTTTTCAGATCGTTACTGCTCTTCAATTTGTGCTTGTGGGTTTGTATCTGGTTTTCAGTGTGTGTAGTCAGTTCGCATCTGTTTTCATTTTCTATTTATAGTACATATTTGATTTTCAGTGCGTTCTTGTCCACTCATTTCTGAATTTCACCTCGCTCTTCTCAGTCATTTCTGATTTTCAGTGCGTTCTGTTAGTTGGTTCTGACCAGCCGACCGTTTTGAAGCCATGTTGCAGGTACGTACTCATCGTAGAGTTCGTGCTGTGCAGGGGCTTGGTGGTGGGATTCTTACTTTGACCCAAACCCAGTGCATGAACAGGGCGAGGAGGAGTTCATATATGAAGAATTGGTTGCTCCAGCGTGACCAATTTTCGCACATGCCTTTATTGCGGGAGATCCGTGAGAATAATCCTGATGATTTCAGGAATTATCTCAGGATGACGGACCCCATTTTTCACCATCTGTTGGCTTTTCTGTTTCCTTATATTACCTGCATGCGACAAGCCATCACTCCTGAACAGAGGCTAGCCACCACCTTGCGGTACTTGGCGACGGGCAGAAGTCTGCAGGATATCAAGTTCTTGACAGGCATCTCCCCCCAGGCTCTGGGAATCATTATTCCAGAGACCTGTTCTACCATCATTCAGGTCCTGCAGAAGGACTATATTAAGGTAAGTTTTCTCCTTTAACATCACATTCTACGTATTTAATGTTTGCTAATGTGTTGTATTTCTTTTATCATTCCCTATTTACCATGATTGTAATATGCTGTGAATTTCCTCTTTGTCCTGGGAGTTTTCAATGCTCCATTTTTGTTCTTCCTGCATATTTGCCTTCACTAACCTCCCCAGCATGCTATCCTGGGCCCATACACACCTAGCCTAATTACTTAACAATGTATTTTGTCAGCTCCATAGTAGTGCTTTACCCTAAACACCCCCTAAAATATGTACAAATGTTATTTGTGTCCTTAAATTCAGGCAGAGTGCCAGAGGCTTTTTTTTGGGGTCGCAAAATCATTTGGAATGCTCCCTCCCCCCTAACCGCTAAGTCAACCGATACCAATCCTCTAGCTGCTGACTTTGCCAAACCCATACACACTATCCCTACCTCTATTGTGGTCATATTTATGGATAAATTCACCAAAGCATGTAGGGAAAGGGCCTGCCTGAATACTTTCAAATGGTACTGTTTAAAGTTTTCTTCTCCTATTATCTTGATTGGTAATTGTAGAATGTAAAAATGTGCTTCAATTTGGACAGTGTGTATTCATATTTTTGTATTATGACACTTCTTACCTGTCCAGTGGGCTGCCAATAGTGTAAGTAAGGAGGGGCTGGCCAAAGTAACACACATTATGTATGCATTCAGCTCTCAATGAAGTGGAGATGGGTACCTGTCCAAAACATCTCCCCACCCCTAAAATTGTTACAATGGGCCATCAAAGGGGGTGAGGAATCTGATAAGTGGACCTTAAGATTTTTTTAATTGAAATACTCCTTCAAATAAATGTTATACTGATGTTGGCCAAGAATGTTTGTGTCTAATCTGCTTGCAATGTTATGTGCAAAACTCCTAATTATTATTTTTCTTGTTTCACTTCACAGTTTCCTTCAATGCCACAGGAATGGCAGACTGTGGCTTCCCAATTTGCCCAGCAGTGGGACTTTCCCAACTGCGGAGGGGCAATAGATGGGAAACACGTCCACATAGTCCCACCCCCCAACTCCGGGTCATACTATTACAACTACAAGGGGTTTAATAGTATTGTGATGTTGTCGGTGGTGTCGGCAACATCATATGATTTTCTCAATGTGGACGTGGGGAAGAATAGCTGAATGTCAGATGGTGGAGTCATCGCCCAGACCGAGTTCTACGGACGGCTCCAGAGGGATTGCCTCCTCCGGAAGACAACGTGGCTGGTCTGCCGTTCGTCTTTGTCACTGATGAAGCGCTTGGGCTTGGTGAACACCTGATGTGGCCATTCCCCATGAGGACCCTCACCCCGGACCAGAGGGTTTTTAACTACCGGCTGGCCAGAGCCAGGAGAGTGGTGAAGAATGCTTTTGGGATAATGGCCAGCCGGTTCCGCCTATTCCTTACGCCAATCAACTTTTTAAGAAGAAATTCTATGAACTATGTGTCCTCAGTTGGGCCTGAGGCAGGATTTCAAGACTAAACCCTGACGGCGCTTGAAGCTGGACGTCCTGGCTTGCCCCCCCAAAGTGCCCGCAAGGTCCGTCAAAAATATATGGAGTACTTTGCGGGAAGGGGGGCCATTGATTTGCCAGAAAATGTTTAAGAAACCTTTTTTAAATAAATCTGTATTTTAAAATGAAATAATATTTCCTTTGATTTACTGCTTGTGTTTCTTTTAGCTGTCTCCTAGGTTATCCAATGTTTTTTTTCTTGCCCATTGTCTTCAATAGTGCAAATGTAATTTCTTGGATACATGAGGTGACAATCTCTTCCTCAGCTAATTATTATGTTGTGGGTCTGCTACACATATACCTTATTTTTGTTATTAATGTATGTAATGCATTAATGCTGAAAATATTCATCATTTTTCGCACCATGAATTTATTTTTTGGAGTTACGAAAATGGCCTGATTGATGCAAATTATCTTGCACTGTGGGTGTTATTTACTAAAGTAAAATCCACTTTGCACTACAAGTGCACTGCAAAAGTGCACTTGAAAGTGCACTGAAACTGCACTGAAAGTGCACTTGTAATGCAAAGTGGATTTCCCTTTAGTAAATAACCCCCATTGTCACTGTACACAACAACTTAAGCAAGAAACTGCTATTGAGCATTGAAAGAAGAAGCCACACATTGTTGAGTTGAAATTTTTTTTACTCTGTGCACATTCACATGTGCATTTAGAAAAGGGTTTTTGAACAAACCAACATATTTTTTGGAATATAATTTTTTTTGGGGACAGTAGAAATATCCTTTTTTGTGGTAAACAGGCATGTTTTTAAAAACATAAAACAATACACAACTCAGGAACTTACAAAGTTCAACTTTGATAAATTGAAGGCAATATCAGACATTAGTATGTCCAAACTGTGTTGATCTTGCCTTCATCAGATGGGGTGATGTCACCCCTGTGAAAGCCAAATTTTGAAGATGCACACAAATTGGGAGTCAAAATGTGGATTTCACTCTTGATACCATGCCTAAGGTCAATATGTGCTAGCTCCCGTCACTTGAGTTGCGAGGAAGGGGTTGCACCCACAAAACGCGTACCTTGATATCCCGTGATGGCAGATAGCATATGTTGACACACTGTGTGCATCTTGAAAATTTGGCTTTCAACATTTTTTAGAAAAGTTATAATAAAAATAAAAAAATGCTAAAATTTTGGTGTGTTTTATATTCTGCCTAAAACATAAATGATGTTCTTCATTTTTTGTTGAACATCATTGATGTTTTCCTTTATCTTTTCTAAATCACGATTGCACACTTGCACTCCCCGATGAGGACGTGTGCACTTGCACTGGTGAAATGAGTTTCTTCTTCCACAACATCCACATCAACTAAAATAAAAAACACACCATGTATTATAAATATGCAGGCATCCATATATTACCTGAAGCTGTGGTCTCAGACACTTACCTGTTGTGGTCACTATTTTGCCCACTTCATAAACCTCTCCTTCCTCCACATCCTGAGGTTGTGGTGTGGTGAATTCCCCTTCTTTAGGAGGTTGGTGTCTGTGGTGTCCTCTGATGTCCCGAGTCTTTTCTCCCCTATGTGAATAAAATAAAGTTATACTTAGCACACGGATATTTGAGGCAAGACATAGGAATATGAAACATTGCTTGGAAGTGTCGTACAATTGTCTGTTTTAGCAGAGTTCCAAGCTGAAGACATGATTTTTTCCCTTTCTTCAAGCTGGAATACTTACCATTTTGGGTAAAGTTTCACACATGGAGACACCCCTAGTATCCACTGGAGCACCTGTGTGGGACACCTTAAAAAGTTTGTTCTGTTTTTTTTTTTTGTTTTTTTGTTTTTTTTAGTTTTTTTTGTTTGTTTTTTTGTTTTTTGGGGCTTTTTTTCAGCTTTCCATCTCCCCCTCTTTTCTTTTTTCCTCTCTCTTTCTATATTACTTGGGAACCATTTTTTATATAAATAAGCCTGGGCTAGGCACGTCCGCTCTAGGGGAGGCCCCTTTGTATCCCCTAATTTAGGGAACTTACTTAGTAAGGTTAGATTCAAAGGAGTCGAGTAGGTAGTGATTGTTAGCTAAGTGTGTAAGGGTTGGATAGGGGTTGAGTGTGGTGTGTTAGCATGGTTGAGTATAGGTTAGAGTTAGTAAGCAGGGATTGTTTGGTTCAAGTGATAGGATTGTGTTAGGTCCAAGTGTTTGGGTGTGCCTGGGATGAGTGGCGACTCTTAGGAGTCAAGTAGTTAGGGACCATTTAGGGTAGTGTGTGGGTATGTGTAAGGGGTGAGGGTCTGGTTGTGACAGGGGTGAGGGCTGAGGCGTACAGGAGCCGGGGAAGCTGGTGTTTGAGTGGTTGGGTGGTGGACATAGTGTAAAGGTTTTTTTTTTTTTTCTTCTCCTGTTTCTCCTCTTTCTCTCTCTCTCTCTCTTGTTTTGCCCTATGGGCACCATAAAAATCTGCTTCTTTAATGTTAGAGGCTTAAATGTAGCAAGAAAAAGGTCGCAAATTTTGCACTCTCTCCATTAAACAAAATGTTGGTATTGCTTTCTTTCAAGAGACACACTTCCGCTCAGACCATATACCTAACATACAAAATAGACATTATTCTGCCTGGTATCATGATACGTATGCTTATTCTAAATCAAGGGGAGTTTCAATAGCAATTCACAAGTTAATAACCCATCAGATAGTAGAAATCTGAATGAACCGAGATGGTAGGGCGCTGTTACTGAAACTCATCATATATGGTAAAAAATATACACTTATTAACATTTACCTACCAAATGTGGATCAGATTAACCACTTCAGCCCCGGAAGGATTTACCCCCTTCCTGACCAGAGCACTTTTTACAATTTGGCACTGCGTCGCTTTAACTGCTAATTGCGCGGTCATGCAATGCTGTACCCAAACGAAATTTGCGTCCTTTTCTTCCCACAAATAGAGCTTTATTTTGATGGTATTTGATCACCTCTGCCGCTTTTATTTTTTGCGCTATAAACGGAAAAAGACCGAAAATTTTGAAAAAAAATGATATTTTCTACTTTTTGTTATAAAAAAAATCCATTAAAATCAATTTTAGTCATACATTTAGGCCAAAATGTATTCGGCCACATGTCTTTGGTAAAAAAAATGTCAAGAAGCGTATATTTATTGGTTTGCGCAAAAGTTATAGTGCCTACAAACTAGGGTACATTTTCTGGAATTTACACAGCTTTTAGTTTATGACTGCCTATGTCATTTCATGAGGTACTAAAATGGCAGGGCAGTACAAACCCCCCCCAAATGACCCCATTTTGGAAAGTAGACACCCCAAGGAAATTGCTGAGAGGCATGTTGAACCCATTGAATATTTATTTTTTTTGTCCCAAGTGATTGAATAATGACAAAAAAAAAAAAAAAAATTACAAAAAGTTGTCACTAAATGATATATTGCTCACACAGGCCATGGGCATATGTGGAATTGCACCCCAAAATACATTCAGCTGCTTCTCCTGAGTACGGGGATACCAAATGTGTGGGACTTTTTGGGAGCCTAGCCGCGTACGGGGCCCCGAAAACCAAGCACCGCCTTCAGGATTTCAAAGGGCATACATTTTTTATTTCACTCCTCACTACCTATCACAGTTTTGAAGGCCATAAAATGCCAAGATGGCACAAAACCCCCCCAAATGACCCCATTTTGGAAAGTAGACACCCCAAGCTATTTGCTGAGAGGCATGTTGAGTCCATGGAATATTTTATTTTTTGACACAAGTTGCGGGAATGTGACAAATTTTTTTTTTTTTTTGCACAAAGTTGTCACTAAATGATATATTGCTCACACAGGCCATGGGCATATGTGGAATTGCACCCCAAAATACATTTAGCTGCTTCTCCTGAGTATGGGGATACCACATGTGTGGGACTTTTTGGGAGCCTAGCCACGTACAGGGCCCCGAAAACCAAGCACCGCCTTCAGGATTTCTAAGGGCATAAATTTTTGATTTCACTCCTCACTACCTATCACAGTTTTGAAGGCCATAAAATGCCCAGATGGCACAAACCCCCCCCAAATGACCCCATTTTGGAAAGTAGACACCCCAAGCTATTTGCTGAGAGGCATGCTGAGTCCATGGAAGATTTTATATTTGGACACAAGTTGCGGGAAAGTGACAATTTTTTTTTTTTTTTTTTTGCACAAAGTTGTCACTAAATGATATATTGCTCAAACATGCCATGGGCATATGTGGAATTACACCCCAAAATACATTCTGCTGCTTCTCCTGAGTACGGGGATACCACATGTGTGGGACTTTTTGGGAGCCTAGCCGCGTACGGGGCCCCGAAAACCAAGCACCGCCTTCAGGATTTCTAAGGGCATAAATTTTTGATTTCACTCTCACTACCTATCACAGTTTTGAAGGCCATAAAATGCCAAGATGGCACAAAACCCCCCCAAATGACCCCATTTTGGAAAGCAGACACCCCAAGCTATTTGCTGAGAGGCATGTTGAGTTCATGGAATATTTTATTTTTTGACACAAGTTGCGGGAAAGTGACAATTTTTTTTTTTTTTTGCACAAAGTTGTCACTAAATGATATATTGCTCAAACATGCCATGGGCATATGTGGAATTACACCCCAAAATACATTCTGCTGCTTCTCCTGAATACGGGGATACCACATGAGTGGCACTTTTTGGGAGCCTAGCTTCATACGGGGCCCCGAAATCCAATCACCGCCTTCAGGATTTCTAAGAGCGTTAATTTTTGATTTCACTCCTTACTACCCATCACAGTTTTGAAGGCCATAAAATGCCAAGATAGCACAAAACCGCCCCAAAATGACCCCATTTTGGAAAGTAGACACCCAAGCTATTTGCTGAGAGGCATGGTGAGTATTTTGCAGCTCTCATTTGTTTTTGAAAATGAAGAAAGACAAGAAAAACGTATTTTTTTTTTCTTTTTTCAATTTTCAAAAGTTTGTGACAAAAAGTGAGGTCTGCAAAATACTCAGTATACCTCTCAGCAAATAGCTTTGTGTGTCTATTTTCCAAAATGGGGTCATTTGGGGGGGGGTTGTGCCATCTGGGCATTCCATGGCCTCCGAAACTGTGATAGGCAGTGAAGAGTGAAATCAAAAATTTACGCCCTTAGAAAGCCTGAAGGCGGTGCTTGGTTTTCGGGGTCCCGTACGCAGCTAGGCTCCCAAAAAGTCTCACACATGTGGTATCCTCATACTCAGGTGAGGCAACAGAATGTATTTTGGGGTGTAATTTCACATATTCCCATGGCATGTTTGAGCAATATATCATTTAGTAAAAACTTTGTGCAAAAAAAAAAAAAAAATTTGTCTTTTTCCCGCAACTTGTGTCACAATATAAAATATTCCATGGACTCGACATGCCTCTCAGCAAATAGCTTGGGGTGTCTACTTTCCAAAATGGGGTCATTTGGGGGGGTTTTGAACTGTCTTGGCATTTTATGCACAACATTTAGAAGCTTATGTCACACATCACCCACTCTTCTAACCACTTGAAGACAAAGCCCTTTCTGACACTTTTTGTTTACATGAAAAAATTATTTTTTTTTGCAAGAAAATTACTTTGAACCCCCAAACATTATATATTTTTTTAAAGCAAATGCCCTACAGATTAAAATGGTGGGTGTTTCATTTTTTTTTTTCACACAGTATTTGCGCAGCGATTTTTCAGACGCATTTTTTGGGAAAAAAATTTTAATGCACTAAAACACACTATATTGCCCAAATGTTTGATGAAATAAAAAAGATGATCTTAGGCCGAGTACATGGATACTAAACATGACATGCTTTAAAATTGCGCACAAACGTGCAGTGGCGACAAACTAAATACATTTTTAAAAGCCTTTAAAAGCCTTTACAGGTTACCACTTTAGATTTACAGAGGAGGTCTACTGCTAAAATTACTGCCCTCGATCTGACCTTCGCGGTGATACCTCACATGCATGGTGCAATTGCTGTTTACATTTGACGCCAGACCGACGCTTGCGTTCGCCTTTGCGCGAGAGCAGTGGGGGACAGGGGTGCTTTTTTTTTTTTTTTTATTTTTTTTATTAATTTTTTGATTTTTTATTTTATTTTTAAACTGTTCCTTTCATTTTTATTTTTTTTTAATCATTTTTATTGTTATCTCAGGGAATGTAAATATCCCCTATGATAGCAATAGGTAGTGACAGGTACTCTTTTTTGAAAAAATTGGGGTCTATTAGACCCTAGATCTCTCCTCTGCCCTCAAAGCATCTGACCACACCAAGATCGGTGTGATAAAATGCTTTCCCAATTTCCCAATGGCGCTGTTTACATCCGGCGAAATCTAAGTCATGAAATGCTCGTAGCTTCCGGATTCTTAGACCATAGAGATGTTTGGAGCCATTCTGGTCTCTGATCAGCTCTATGGTCAGCTGGCCGAATCACCGGCTGCATTCTCAGGTTCCCTGTTGGGACAGGAGAGCCAGAGAAAAATATAGAAGACGGTGGGGGGGGGGCATTTCCTCCCACTGCTTGTAAAAGCAGTCTAGAGGCTAATTAGCCACTAGGATTGCTTTTACATGAAAGCCGACCGCTGGCTGAAAAGAATGATACCAAGATGATACCTAAACCTGCAGGCATCATTCTGGTATAACCACTCAAAGTCCAGCAACATACCAGTACGTTGCTGGTCCTTGTTGGGCATATATTGTAAACTTTTTTTTCATGCAGCCTGTGGGCTGAACGGAAAAAAGATATTGATCGGTGGGTATGCCCACCATTAGAATACCTCCCTTCATCCACCCACTTCTAATGATGGGCATACATGCACCATTTATATATGCCGAAGCATGGGGGCATCCTCCCGCAAAAGGCAGGAGCAAATTGCTCCTCCACCCACTGCTGCCCCCACGCTTCGGCATATATGCTGAAGTATGTAACTGTGGTGGTGAAATCACCTCCGACAGTGCTGGAGTCACGGCTTTATGTATCGTGGGAGCAAACGCTGTTGCTGTCAAGATAAATAAATCCGCGCTGCAACTGAATGGCATACCTGCTATGCAAATGATGGTTAACAAAAAACAAAGTAACATTACAGTATAACAGTAATACTTACCATACCTGCAAAGCAAATACAAAAAAAAAAACATAGTAAAAAATAAAACATTTAACGCAACCTGTGCCTACCTAAAATATATATATGCCGAAGCATGGGGGCATCCTCCCGCAAAAGGCAGGAGCAAATCGCTCCTCCACCCACTTCTGCCCCCACGCTTCGGCATATATGCTGAAGTATGTAACTGTGGTGGTGAAATCACCTCCGACAGTGCTGGAGTCACGGCTTTATGTATCGTGGGAGCAAACGCTGTTGCTGTCAAGATAAATAAATCCGCGCTGCAACTGAATGGCGTACCTGCTAAGCAAATGATGGTTAACAAAAAACAAAGTAACATTACAGTGTAACAGTAATACTTACCATACCTGCAAAGCAAATACAAAAAAAAAACATAGTAAAAAATAAAACAATTAACGCAACCTGTGCCTACCTAAAATATATATATGCCGAAGCATGGGGGCATCCTCCCGCAAAAGGCAGGAGCAAATCGCTCCTCCACCCACTTCTGCCCCCACACTTCGGCATATATGCTGAAGTATGTAACTGTGGTGGTGAAATCACCTCCGACAGCGCTGGAGTCACGGCTTTATGTATCGTGGGAGCAAACGCTGTTGCTGTCAAGATAAATAAATCCGCGCTGCAGCTGAATGGCGTACCTGAAAACAAAAAAACGTTTAAAACACAGTAAACTATAAAAAAATTACATGCCTGAAAAGCAAACATGATAAAACATAACAATAAAACATTGCAGAATAGAATACAGTAAAAAAGAGCAGAACAATAGAGAGAAAATAGAGAGAGAGAGAACAATAAAACGACAACTATTTTTGTTTTTTTTATTTTATATTTTTTTTGTGTATTTTTTTTTTTTTTACTTTTTTTTTTTATAACTGTAACTTTTAAAACTGTAACGGTTCCAGGTTTGGGTCTCTCAAAATGCGATGGCATCTTGGGAGACCCTGTGAAAGTGTGTCCTAGTCTGTGCAGTGCTGTACCCTACGCTAATACTCCACTAGTGTATGGTAGCGTTCAAAACATTCACCAATGCAAAGACCAGGATTGTCAGGACAGGAGGGACAATAATACCGGGTGTCACGCCTAAATCCACGCTTTCTGCAGACACGACATTTTCTTTGGGGGGCTCGTTGGGTAGGGGTACTCTGGAGGACATAAGGAAAATGCCTCTCATGCAGCCGGCCTACTGGATTTGGATTGGGAAGGTGAGGTGGAGCACCGTCTGGAAACAGAAGGGCTCTGACGATCTCTTCCTGGAATTTAAGGAAGGATCCAGTCCGTCCTGAAGCTCTGTATAGCACATGAGCGTTCAGCAAAGCCAATTGAAATAAATAAACAGACACTTTTTTGTACCAGCGTCTGGCCTTACGGGCAATTAGGTACGGCGCCAATAACTGGTCATTGAGGTCCACCCCTCCCATATTAAGGTTGTATTCGTGGACACAGAGGGGTTTCTCCACAACACCAGTCGCCGTAGTAATTTGGGTCGTCGTGTCTGCATGAAGGGAGGTGAGAACGAAAACATTCTTCTTATCCCTCCACTTCATAGCGAGCAAATTATTATACTTCAAGCAGGCTCTCTCCCCCAGCCTAGGACGGGACTCTACAAGCCGCTGGGGAAAGCCCCGGCGATTAGGTCGCAAGGTGCCACATGCTCCAATTTGATGATCAAAAAGGTGACTAAAAAGTGGCACGCTCGTATAATAATTGTCCACGTACAAGTGGTACCCCTTTCCGAATAAGGGTGACACCAAGTCCCACACTATCTTGCCAGCGCTTCCTATGTAGTCAGGGCAGTTTGTCGGCTCTACGTGACTATCTTTGCCCTCGTAAACTATAAAACTACATGTATAGCCTGTGGCCCTGTCACAGAGCTTATACATCTTGACCCCGTATCTGGCACGCTTGCTGGGAAGGTACTGTTTGAAGGACAAGCGGCCAGAAAACTTAATCAGGGACTCATCAACGCAGACAACTTGATGGGGAGTAAACAAGTCTGCAAAACGTTGGTTGAAGTGGTTTACGAGGGGCCGAATTTTGTAGAGCCGATCGTATGCAGGGTCTCCACGAGGACGACAGAGTTCATTGTCGTTGAAGTGCATGAACCGCAAAATCTGCTCGTATCGTGCCCTGGCCATGGAAGCAGAGAACACAGGCATATGGTCAATTGGGTCAGTGGACCAATATGACCGCAACTCGCTCTTTTTGGTTATGCCCATGTTGAGGGAAAGGCCCAGAAAGATCTTAAATTCGGAGACCGTAATTGGTCTCCAATCTCTGGCAAGGGAGGACTGGGGATTAGCGGCGATGTGTTGACCAGCGTATAAATTGCTTTGGTCCACAATAGATCTATAGAGATCTTCGGTGAAAAACAGTGAATAAAAATCCAGTGGCATAAAGTCAACTGTTTCCACCTGAATTCCGGGTTGGCCAGTGAAAGGGGGAAGTACGGGTGCTGCAGAAGTGGTGGGTACACCAATTCGGATTGGCGAATGCAGCAGGAAGGGCACTATGGGCACGACGGGCCTGTGTTCGTCTTCTTGGTGGCAGCGGGACACTACTAGTGCTTGCCACCTCACCAGCTTGAACTGCACTTATGGGACTCGCCACGTCACCACGTGATACTGCAGTGCTGGATGTACGACCAGGGTGTACTAGGCCGCTGGTGCTTGCCAGTTCACCAGAAGGAATAGCGGCGCTAGTACTTCTCTGCTCCATACGAGGGACCTGCGGTTCTTGCACTTCAAGGACAGAAGAAGAAGTTCGGGGTCTGGTACGCCTGATCCTAGCAGGGACCACAACTCCGTCGTCAGAGCTATCTGTCATGAAGCCGCTGTCCTCTACAGGTTCGTATTCTGAGCTTGAACTTGACAGATGAGTGACTTCCTCTTCACTATCTGTCATGCTCAGAAACGTGTAGGCCTCTTCACTAGTGTACCTTCGATTTGCCATTTTGGGCTCTAAATTTAGGGGTACACTAGTGAGACTCACAGGCAAAAAAGCTCCTGACTGTCAGCGACTGATTCAAAGCGCTACCAAAAAACTGTTAGCGATCGCAGGGATCAGGCCTGACTCTGCGAACGCTGCAGTTATGTGTGCTTAGTGTTTTGTGACAGTTATCGATCGATACTGCACTTGGGTGGGCTGGGCAGGGCTGGGCCGAGGGGCACACCGCAGGTGCTAGCAGGTATCTGGGCTGATCCCGCTAACACTGCGTTTTTTTGGGGGGACCCTAAACTGCTGGGGAGTATAGATCTGATCGGATCAGATATGGATCCGTTCAGATACTATAGCACTAAGGGAGGTGTATGCTGCGTGCGTGGGTTTTAGCGGTACTGGCGCTAACCTGACGCTGCCTGGGGTGACGCAGACCTTATCTGATCCTAAAAACTTAACTTCTATCACCGCCGGGCAATTAGGGGGTTAAACCTTTATAAGGTAATAAACGGCGGGTGCCCTAAAACTGTAATAAACTACAAAAAACAAACCAACTAACCAGCGTCACCCGTAACAATTATATGGTGATCACTGGTGAAAGGGTTAACTAGGGGGAAATCAAGGGGTTAAAACCTTTAGTAGGTAGTATATGAGGGTCCCTGTCGCTATAAAACACTGACAGCAAACCTATATACTTACCTCCCTAACTAGCGTCACCTGTGTCACTAATACAGCGATCAGAAAAACGATCGCTTAGTGACACTGGCGACGGGGGGTGATCACGGGGTTAAAACTTTATTAGGGGGGTTAGGGGGGTACCCTGGACCTAAAGGGGGGTACCCTAGACCTAAAGGGGGCTAACCTAACTGCCCTAACACTTGTAACTGACACAAACTGACACCAATGCAATAAATCAGAAAAAAAAAAAAACCTGCTATTGGTGTCAGAGTGACAGGAGGTACAGGGGGGTGATCAGGGGGTGACTGGGGGGTGACAGGGGGGTGACAAGTGTGCCTGCATGTTCTACTGTTAGTGTAGTGTTGGTGCACTTACTTGGATGTCTTCTCTCCTCTGTGCCGGGACGAAAAGACCGGCTCGAGGAGAGATGACATCACTTCCTCCGCTTCTGTTTACATTCACAGAAGCCGAGGAAGCTTGTCATTGGCCAGGAGCGATCGCGAGGGGGGAGCCAAGAATGAGTGGCCTCCCCCTCACCTTTGATCGACCCTGACCTCGATCCGACCGCCGCTGGCACCGGGGGGGGGGTCCGATCGGACCCCCCACCCGCGGGCAGGCAAGGACGTACCTGTAAGCCCTTTTGCCTGCCCGTGCCGCTCTGTCGACGTACATCGTCGTGCGGCGGTCGGCAACTGGTTAAAACAGGTACTCAACTGTTAACAGATCTAATGGAAAGAGCAGAGGGGGTGACAATAATAGGAGGTGACTTTAATTATGTTTTCAATCGGGAGATGGACACTACCGCATCCTCAATCCCCCAGATAAGTACCGATAAAAAGAAATTTAATGATATGTTAGATAAATACCATTTAGTTGATATATGGAGGGCCTTTCAGCCAATGGAGAAAGATTATACGTTTCACTCAAAAGTTCATGGCACATAACATAGATTAGATTATTTTTTGACAAATCAGTTAGGAATGGCCACCGTCTCCTCCTCTGAAATAGGTAGTTTTGTTTGGTCGGACCACGCCCCCATATTTTTGGTGATTGATTCACCAAGTGCCAATATAATAAGAGGCACTTGGAGATTAAATGACAATTTATTATATGATGACGTCTGTACTTTAGAAATTAGGTTGGCTATTTCGAATTTTACACTAGATCATGTAAAGGATAGTACTTCCCTGCCCATTCAATAGGAAACATTAAAATGTATACTGAGGGGTCTATTCATAAAACATGGAGCTAGGTTAAAAAAAAGCAAAAGGAAATAGATCAGCCCAGTTATTACAAGAAATAGATCAATTGGAAAAACGGCATAAAATCCAGCACGGGAGATATTATTGGATCTGACAGAAAAATGACTCGAAGTACGAACTTTATTAAATGAACAAACACTATGGGTTAGGGATAAAAATCGTACTTTATTCTATCAACAAGGTAATAAACCCAGTAAATTGTTAGCCAGAGTACTACGTCAGCGAATAAATATCTATTGTAAAGGTTAAGTCAGAAACAGGGGATATGGTATACAACCCAAAAGGTATTTTGAGAACATTCCATAATTTCTATTCCCGATTGTACAATATACCTAACCAACTAGCAGAGAGGGATCCTGAAATATTTAAACAGAATGTACAACAATATATAAATGATACTGCTATACTGACTTTAACATCAGTAGAGGTTGAGCAGTTAGAAGAGGAACTTTCAGATACCGAAATACAGAAGGTAATTGATGCATTAGTACCGGGAAAAAGGCCCGGTCCGGATGGTTTTACCCTACGGTTCTATAAGTCATTCAAAGATCTATTAGTCCCAATTAAGAAAAAGACCTTTAATTACAGTGTCTGCCTCTCAACCATTTGTCCCACAGGGTATGCAGGCATATATTTCACTCATACCGAAACCTGAGAAGGATCACACAATGTGTGGAAACTATCGGCCGATCTCGCTGACTATATTCAAAGCTCATAGCCAATAGACTTACACCGAAAATGCCGACATATATCCACCTAGATCAAACGGGGTTTGTAGAGGGACGAGAGGCGCGGGATAATACCTTGAAAACCCTGACACTGATGGAGTATGTCCGGAAACACGCCATCCCATCCTGTCTTTTGGCAATCAATGCCGAAAAGGCTTTTGACAGGGTGGGATGGCAGTTTCTTGAAGAGACATTAAGACAATGGGGAGTAGAAAAAATAATGGTTTTATATAACAACCCAACTGCCAGAATACGTGCAAATGGAGATCTATCTGATATAATTAACATAGCTAATGGAACTCGACAGGGGTGCCCTTGTCCCCATTGCTATATGTATTGGCTATGGAGCATCTGACGATAGCAATCTGGAACAATATAGATATACAAGGAATAAAAGTGGGAGATAATGACTATAAAATGTCGGTATATGCAGAAATCTGTTATTGTATATGTATATATTACGAATCCAGTGGTAACAATACCGAACTTAATTAAGGAATTTAAACCCTTTGCCAAATTGAGTAACTTTAAAGTGAAATATAACAAATCTGAAGCTTTAAATATAACTATACCCATGAACATTGTGGATTCTCCTAAAAAAACTTCTCTTTTAAATGGCAGGATAACATAATTAAATATCTAGGGGTGTTTATTCCTAGGGAAATGGAGAAGCTCCAGGAATATAATTATCTTCCAATAGTGCAAAAAATAATCAAGACACTCCAACAGTATGATAAGAGCGTTTTTTCTTGGATGGGCAGGATAAATATTATAAAGATGGATATATTGCCTAAAATTCTCTACATATTTCAGACCATTCCAATATTTCCCGCAAGAAACATCTTGAACCTCCTACGAAAAGCTATAGGGAGCTTCATATGGGCAGGTAAACCAGCCAGGATTAGTGGAACAGTACTAACTAGGCCTAAAGAGGATGGGGGCCTGGCGCTTCCAGATCTATCAATATATCTTAGATCGGTATTTGTGTCTAGGATAGTGGACTGGTTCCACAATGCAGAATGTAAACAATGGGTGAAAGAAAATAGGCCCTCTGTTGAGGAGTTGCCTCTCTTGGTGGCATTAACATTGAAGGTATGGGGTGGATTGATGAGGAGGGGGTCCACTTATATTGGCCCAATGACTCCCCTCTTCAGCAACCCAGAATTCCCACTGGCAATGGATGGTATGACCTTCCTAAAATGGCAGAGAAGGGATGATATAAGGGTGGTACAGATAATGGAGGGGAATGGACCTCCCTCGATAGAGATTTTAGGTATGGAACATAAAAGGAAATGGATGCAATATTTGCAACTTCAAAAGTTTATCATGTCTCTCATGAAAGGGGGGAAATTGGATAGATCGCTGACAATACTAGAAAGGTTATTTCTACAAGAACAGAAGCCAAAACACACACTATCTAATGTATATAAATATTTAATGTCAGAAAACAAGGACCAGAAAATAAGTTATATTAAAAAATGGGAGGAAGAGCTGGGGATTGATATCCCTAGGGCTAAATGGGAAAAAGCATTTATATTAATACATAAAATATTGTTTTCTAATAGGCATCAAGAAAGAAATTATAAATTACTAGCTAGATGGTATAAATGCCCCGTAGACATGCACAAAGTAAATCCAGAGAATGAGGACACTTGTTGAAGATGTCGGGCGATAAAGGGCACTTTGTCACATATATGGTATTTTTGTCCGGGGGTTCAGACATTTTGGAATAAAATTTATAAAATATATCTGGCTGTGCTGGGAAAAAATGTACAACCAAATATATTGGTTTCGGTGCTATGAATGATTCCAGGATCAGTAAAGAATATAAAAAAAGGTATCTTAAACTATTTTTTGACGGCAGTACGAACTACTATAGCTAGAAAGTAGGAAAAGTAGGACAGCCCCTTCCATAGATGAATGAATGAGCGAGATGCGTTCTATGGAAGAAAGGATGATGATTGAAAGGTTTAAAAAAACAAATAATGGCAGCATGGAAAGTGTGGGAAGAGTTTAGAACCTTGTCGTCCCTATTAAAGGAAATATACGATGCATGATTGAATAGTGACAACGGGGAGAGGAAGGAGAGGGGAGAGAGGGAGGGGGGAGGAGATTTTTTTTTTCTTTCCTTCTTTCTTTAAAGGAGTGGGTGGTGCAAGTATGGCGTGTTTGAGGTAGCGGGGGGGTGGGGGGTGGGGTGGGGGGAGGGATGGATGTAAGATGGGGAGAATGAGGATAATTGGGCCATGGACTTAATATAATGGTAAATTTAAGGGATAAATTAGAGACTAGGAATGGAATTTATGTGTATATGTAAAATGTATTTAAGCACATTGTTAGATAAGAACGGATTTGTAAATGTTGGTTAATAATAATTGTAAAAATGTTTTTTGTTAAATAAAGATTAAAAAAAAAAAAAAGTTTGTTTTGGTGTCCCACACTAGTGCTCCTGCGTCCAGATGTGTGAACAGCTGAGTGTCCTCTCCTTACACTGAATCAAGTTTGCATTTCATTCTAGTTACAAACCCATCTAGACAACAATGTACTAAACTTATTTTAATACAAATAGGCCTGAACAAATGTAGTTAACCTACATCTGCCAAAAACATCGTATTAGTGGGCGAACGATGTTTACTACAAACGATTACTGTGACCACGAACCTGAAACTTGCCATTTTAAACTGTACAACATTACAGAAAAGCACATGGAGCAGCACGAACTTAAAAAGAAGAATAGGAACACACGACAAAATACTTACTTTTTTGCAGCACTCTCTTGATCCTTCTGTAGTGATCCTGCTCCCTCAATTTGAGGTCTGACCATCGTTTCCTCAATTGATCCTTGGATCGCCGTAACCCCAAAATTCTTCTGCAGACTTTTCACAACTTTAGTCATGATTTTGGCCTTTCTGACATTTGGGTTTGGGCCTATATTGGGACAAAATTATGCGAGTTTAGCCTGATATTAGGGTTTGTCTTGTGTTGTGTCTTGCAGATAAAATGGATCGATTCAACGATCATGATTTCCTCCCCAATTCATTGATTTGTACAGAGAGCTGCCCTGTCTGTGGTAGGTGAAACACCCCTTTTATACAAATCGACTAAAGAGGAAGGCAGCACTGGATAAATTGCTGGAATTTGTGAAGTTGCAGAACCCCATGGCAGACATCAACTATTTGAAGTGCAAAATTGGTGGCCTGAAGGTCCAGGATTCCCAGAGATCAGGAGCTGCAGCAGATGACATTTATGTCCCCAGGCTGTGGTACTATGACAGACTGTGTTTTCTGTCAGACCAGACTGAAATCAGGCCATCACTCTCAACCCTTCCTTCCACTCTTCCTTCCACCCCAGCTGAGGCTTCCGACGTCCAACCTGGGCCTTCCACCCAAGAAGAAGATGTGGAGGAGCCCAGCTTGAGTCAGGTATAGCATTGTTCAACATATTTCTCAAAATTGTGTGTGATTAATGATCAATAAACTAAAACTATGTCCCTTTTTCATACACAGAAAGTCCTCAGCCAGGAAGAGGCTGTAGAAAGTGGCAGCCAGGAGGTGGCAGGGGAAAGTGGCAGCCAGGAGGTGGCGGGGGTAAGTGGCAGCCAGGAGGTGGCCGGGGTAAGTGGCAGCCAGGAGGTGGCCGGGCTCAGTAGCCTCACCGAATCCCAGGTCCCTCCCCTCCGCCTTCAACAAAAAAGGCCCAGGAAGGAGAGGAGCATGGAGGAGTCAGCAGTCGGGTTAATTTGGCAGTCTTTTGCGGCCCTCACAACCCCCCTAGTCTTCTTGAGGCCTATGACTGCATGGCTGCCAACAAAATGAAGGAAATGGAGGTGGGCCAACGCCTCTTTTGTGAGGAAGTGATATATATGGCCCTAAATAAGGGATTGAGGGGCAAACTCAAAAGCAAAACCAACCTGTGTGAGTTGGACCATCCTCCTCCTCCTCCTCCACCTCCTGCCACAACTCCAACACCAGAGCCACAGCCTGGAAGCAAGCATGGAACCAAGTGTGTAAGGAAGACAAGAGAGTGATGGCCTGGGCTCAGTCTGGTCTGGCAAAAGATGCAGGCTGTTGTAAGCCCACAGCCTGGGGACATATATGTCATCTGCTGCTGTTCCTGATCTCTCGGAGTCCTGGACCGGATTGTGCTCCCTATTAAATGGACTCCTTAGGCTCCCAATTTTGCCTGAAAAATAGTTGATGTGTGCCCTGGGATACAAAGACTTTGCAAATTTCACCAGTTTATCCAGCGTTGCCTTCCTCTTTATTTTGTTATGACTCATAATAAATGTCTATTTTTTGTCTAAAATCATTGGCTATGTGTTAAAATTTAAAAAGGACAGTTTGTGAGTAGGCAGGTACATTTCAAAAAGACAAATTAACAAGGGACACCAACACCAACCAATCTCCTTGAGGTTAAAAAATACAAGATAATAATCGTGTTCTGGTAACTTGACACACAAAACGAAAAAAAATATTAAGGAGATATCCAAAAAAAAAAAAAAACATGAGATCTTGATTTAAACAAAAAAAAGCAGATTACTATAGACAAAAATTAAAAACATTATTCTGGAGATCCGGCGAAAAAAAAAAAAATTATTCATGAGATCACAAGAAATAATAAAAGAAATCAGTTTGTCAGAACTCTGTGTGAATATCAGCTGCAAAACAACTTAATAATTCTAGCATTATAAAGAAGAAGAGAATGCGCTGCATTGAAAGATTACAAAATTTGCAGCGTGACAAATGTTCTATCTCCATTACGAACGCTAGTTTTACCAGACCGAGCGCTTCCGTTTCGTACTTGATTCAGAGCATGCGTGGAATTTTGTGCATCGGAATTGTGTACACATGCTTGGAATTTCCGACAACGGATTTTGTTGTCGGAAAATTTGAGATCCAGCTCTCAAATTTTTGTCGGAAATTCCGACAAAAAATGTCCGATGGAGCCTACACACGGTCGGACTTTCCGACAACAAGCTCCCATCGAACATTTGTTGTTGGAAAATCCGATCGTGTGTACGCAACATAATAGTTGTCCTGTGGACAGATTGTCCCACCTGAGTTGTAGATCTCTGCAGCTCCTCCAGAGTTACCACGGGCCTCCTGGCTGCTTCTCTGATTAAGGTTCTTCTTGCCCAGCCTGTCAGTTTAGGTGGACGGCCATGTCTTGGTAGGTTTGCAGTTATGCCATATTCTTTCCATTTTCAGATGATGGATTGAACAGTGCTCCGTGAGATGATCAAAGCTTGGGAAATGTTTTTAGAACCTAACCCTGCTTTAAACTTCTCCACAACGTTATCCCTGACCTGTCTGGTGTGTTCCTTGGTCTTCATGATGCTGTTTGTTCACTAAGGTTCTATAACAAATCTCTGAGTGCTTCACAGAACAGCTGTATTTATACTGAGAATAAATTACACACAGGTGGACTGTATTTACTAATTAGGTGACTTCTATAGGCAATTGGTTCCACTAGATTTTAGTTAGGCGTATCAGAGTAAAGGGGGGAATACAAATGCACGCCACACTTTTCACATATTTGTAAAAAAATTTGAAAACCATTTATAATTTTTCTTCCACTCCACAATTACGTGCCACATGACAAAATGTGGACAATTTCAAGGGGTATGAACACTTTTCCAAGGTACAGTAGGCACTGTATATATATTTATCCCCAACACTAGATATATCTGTGTCCCCAGCACTTCCTTCAGATATATAATGCTGTGAAAAAGTATTTGCCCCCTTTCTGATTTTTTATTTTTTTGCATATTTGACACACTTAAATGACTCAGATCACAAACAAATTTTATTATTACACAAAGATAACCCGAGTAAATACAAAATGTAGTTTTTAAATTATGGTTTCATTTATTATGGCAAAAAAGCTGTCCGAACCTGCCTGGCTTTATGTGAAAAAGTTATTGCCCCCTAAACCTTATAATTGGTTATGCCATACTTGACGGCAACAACTCCAATCATGCTTTTGCGATAACTGGCAATGAGTCTTTCACATTGCTGTGGAGCAATTTTGGCCCACTTTTCTTTGCAGAATTCTTTTAATTCAGCCACATTGGAGGGTTTTCCAGCATGAACGGCCTGTGTAAGGTCATGATACAGCATCTCAATTGGATTTAAGTCCGGGGGGCTTTGACTAGGCCACTCCAAAACCTAAATTTTGCTTTAAACCATTTGGAGGTGGACTTGCTGTTGTGTTTTGGATTATTGTCCTGCTGCATAACCCAAGTGCACTTGAGTTTGAGGTCACGGACTGCTGGTCGGACATTCTCCTTTAGTGTTTTGTGGTAGAGCTCAGAATTCATGGTTCCATCAATTATGGTAAGTCGCCCAGGTCCTGAAGCTGCAAAGTCTGTCTGACTGTTGGTATGGTGTTCTTGTTATTAATTGCTGTATTCGTTTTTAAATTTTTGTCTCGTGTGTACGTATATATGTATGCGGCATTACTTGTGGACTCTTTTTTTACCTCACTAAGGATTCTGCGTTGTGCCTTGGAAGTCATCTTGAAAAAAGACACGAAAAATGTGAATTGTTTTTGTGTTATTAGCTTAAAGCAGAGCTCCAAGCTCCTTCAGAAAAAAATAAAATTCAGCAGCTACAAATATTAGAATAAATTTCGCGCAATATTAGCAATTGACATATGTGAAATAATGTGTAAACAAAAAATAGTGACTATATGAGGTGATAATTGCTGCGATAATGGTCGCTAGATTCTGCAATCTGACTCGACAATTTCCAGGGTCAGTAATCTCTATGTAGCAGCCTATAATAAATATTACTGACTGTGATAAAGTGCTAGTGTTATATTGAAGGAGTGAAAAAACATATATATGATTAATATATTATTGTGAGAAAACATCCGTGAATAAAAAACATGCTAAAATTGAACACATTCACGTGAATAAAGCTAAAAGTAAAAATCCTCCTGTGAAATGAATAATATACATAAATAGCCGTGAGGGAAAAAAAAACCAAAAAAATTATAAGAATACAAATATATATCTGTGAAATAAATATGTAGCTTTATGAATAAAAATCCTTCTGTGAAATCAATATGCAACCTAGATGAAGACACGTGACGGTGTCGTAACGCGTAGGGATTGGCTGGAGCGGTACACATAGACTGAAGCACAAGTGAGAGGGCGCTGAGAATGCCACACCATTTATCTATTTACTCTGCCTATTTTTAATGTAACAAATGTAAGAGCAATACTTAAATAAATATCCCCCTGTTGGTTTTAAAACTTTAATACACTAGTGGAGCCTCCTTTCTCTCTCTCCCCTCCTCCCTCATTTTATTTACTGAGTTTATTAGAGCGGAGTGATATAGAAGAAACCATGGAGAGTTAACAGCAAAGAAAGTGAGACTTCATGATACTGCTTCTACTGCTGAAAGACACAATCACTCAAAGCCTGATTATTACTGATTTAAGGTGAGAGTTCTGTGAGACCACTGTAGGAGGCATTACCACAGAAATAATATACTTTTAGTATATAACCAAGAACCAGTTTGAACAGAGGAATTATTGATGCACTTTCATATATATTGCCACCCATCCTTTATTCCCAAGGACTTTTTATACTTACCACTTGTTTTTTAAAAAGATATTTTCTAGTGAACTGTGACTACATTTTAAAAAAAAAAAAAAGTTTTGCTGTCACCCTCTATTGGTTAGGTACCATTTTAGATTGGTTGCATATTGATTTCACAGGATTTTTATTCATAAAGCTACATATTTATTTCACAGATATATATTTTTATTCTTATAATTTTTTTGGTTTTTTTCCCTCACGGCTATTTATGTATATTATTCATTTCACAGGAGGATTTTTTACTTTTAGCTTTATTCACGTGAATGTGTTCAATTTCAGCATGTTTTTTATTCACGGATGTTTTCTCACAATAATATATTAGTCATATATATGTTTTTTCACTCCTTCAATATAACACTAGCACTTTATCACAGTCAGTAATATTTATTATAGGCTGCTACATAGAGATTACTGACCCTGGAAATTGTCGAGTCAGATCGCAGAATCTAGCGACCATTATCGCAGCAATTATCACCTCATATAGTCACTATTTTTTGTTTACACATTATTTCACATATGTCAATTGCTAATATTGCGCAAAATTTATTCTAATATTTATTAATTTAGTGTTTATGTGAACACCTTCATTTTGCTGCAATATTTTCTCACTACGCAACAAGAATCACTTAACTATATATGTCCTAGTCACAATTATATTTATTTATCCACCAGCGCAAAGGAAATTTTTTAATAATTCAGCAGCTACAAATACTGTAGCTGCTGACTTTTAATATTAGGACACTTACCTGTCCAGGGAGCCCATGGTGTCTTTACCTGAGCTGATTTTTCAGTCAGCTCTCGGGTGCTGGCGCCGCCATCTTGGGTAAAGGGAAACTGCCAGCCAGTTCCCTACTCCGCACAAAGCTCGGCTTTGTGGATGGCCCGGTGGCGGGGGAAGGAGCAGGGGGGCCAACTTCCTCCTGAGTTTGCTGTGGTCAAAATCAGGTACCCCCCCCCGAAAGGTGCCAAATGTAGCAGAGCTGGTGCAAGGATTTTTGACGCCATAGGCGAAACCTAATTTTTCGCCCCCCTTTTGGCTCCACCCCCTTTGCCCTGCCCATGTATGCCCCGCCTTTTTAATGAAGCGCCCATTAAATGCAGCCCACCAGTGCCATCAATGAATGTTTACGTGCTTCCATTTATTCGGGAGTCGGGACACAGGCACAGTCCTCCGTCGCCGCTTTGCCTCTGCCACTATGGGCGAATGGAGCGGCAGCTGCCTGCTGATACTGAGACTTAGTTGCTTGCTGCAGAGAGAAGAGAGTAGGAACACCAGTGGCCAGGCGCCCTAGGCAGCAGTGCGCCTGCCTAATTTGCCTAGTGGTCGCACAGGCTCTGCACTTTATGGCAAATTACTGCAGAAAACCAGTTGTGGTTGTACAGGTCAATGTTTTTTATCTTCATGCATTCTATACCTTTATCCCCCCCTAATAATTTCCTGAGCCGGTTCCCGATCAAGCTATGTGCACAAGCACAGCGACTCTCCCAGGTCTCTTCCTCCTCACTGGCTGAGACAGCAGCCATTGGCTCCCGCTACTGTCAATCACAGCCTGTGAGCCAATGAGGAGAGAGCAGGGGTGGGGCTGAGGGGTGTGAATGGACACACAGAGCAGTGGTTCAGGGGCGATCCTGCTTGCTATTGGGGGGGGGCACTGGGCAGGAGGGAGGAGCCAGAAGCGCCAATGAGGGACCCCAGAGGAGGAAGGTTAGGGCTACTCTGTGCAAAACAACCGCATGTTTGTTATTTAAAAAAAAACTGCTTTTAATATCACTTTAAAGTGGTTGTAAAGGGCGGGTTTTTTATTTATCATAATGCATTCAGATAAAAAAACCTTCTGTGTGCAGCAGCCCCCCCCCCCCCCAGACCTGGTTCACACCTATGCATAACCCTGGTATTTTTGGGAACGGCGTGCGTTTCTCTTTGAGATAAAAGTGGTCTCCGCAAGATCACTTTTATTGGGGGCGGAAGAGGTGCCCCCCCCCATTGTGCTCCGGCCGCTTACTGGACCCGCCGGTAGCGGCGGAGATGATCATGTCCTCTCCCATGCTTGGTAGACTGCTGACTGAGGGGAAGATGGCCCCTGCTCAGCTCCATAGCATGGGAGGGGGGAAGAGACTTTTTGACCCCAGATCTCATATTTAAGAGGTCCTGTCATGCTTTTTTTTTCTAATACAAGGGATGTTAACATTCCTTGTAAGAGGAATAAAAGTGACCCAAATGTTTTTTTTTTTTTTTAAACTGTGTCAAAATAAAAAACTAAAAGTAAAATAAATAAGAAAAAAAATTATAATTTTTTTAAAGTGCCCCGTCCCGACGAGCTTGCATGCAGAAGTGAACACATACGTGAGTAGCGCCTGCCTATGAAAACAGTGTTTAAACCACACATGTGAGGTATCGCCGTGATCTGTAGAGCAAGAGCAATAATTCTAGCCCTGGACCCCCTCTGTAACTCAAAACTGGTAACCTGTACAAATTTTTAAACATTGCTTATGGAGATTTTTAAGGGGAAAAGTTTGTCGCCATTCCACGAGCGGGCACAATTTTGAAGCGTGACATGTTGGGTATCAATTTACTCGGGGTAACATTATCTTTCACAATATAAAAAAAAATGGGCTAACTTTACTGATGTCTTATTTTTTCTTTGTCAAAAGAAGTTTATTGAGTATAGAATGTTATAAAGATACATAAAGTAAGTTTAGAAGGATCTATAAAGTAAGCTCATTGTTTTACAGTAGGGTTTATATAGGTAAATATCATGAAATTTCAAATATTAAACATTGGGTTCACGTAAACCTAAATTAAAGATATATATAATTTCCTTAGTTACTTTTGTAGGTATTTAAATGATTTATACCTACTATACATATTGTTTACAAGTAGAGTGTATATAGGTCAAATAAATTCTGATAATGAGCTTTAATCGTAAGGTGGAGAAAAGGAAAGAGAAAGAAGAAAAAGGGTTGAAAGGTAGAGGTATGGTCCACAAGGTTGTCCCGCTCGTCAGCTTATTATTCTTTTTAGTTCTCTTTGAAGCCTTAGAATGGGTGTCTCTGTAAGTCGTTTAATCTGTTACCATGGCAACAGGACAGAGTCATTGAAGTTTGACAGGAACTGTTGTTTTATCCAAGGATGCCAAAGTTTTTCAAATTTTGGAATTTGATTTTGATCGATGGCTACCATCTTAGCATGGGACATTGTATTATTCATTCTGTGAATTGTTTCTGCTAGTACCAATGTAGGAGATTTCCATGCCTTGGCCACTGTTTGTTTTGCAGCCGTTATTAGTTGGATCATAAGTTTGAATTGAGAGAGTGTTAACCATTCCGGTTTTAGATTAAGTAAAGTTAAATATGGATCTGGTTGTATTATTTTTTTAAATATTTTAGATGCAATCACGAAGACTTCCTTCCAGAAGGTTTGGATTACTGGGCACGCCCACCATATGTGTAAATATGTGCCTATTTTTGGGCATCCTCGAAAACAAAGAGCTGAGGTATTAGGTGAATATTTTGCCACTCTAGCGGGTACAAGATACCAGCGAGTTAGGACTTTATAATTTGTCTCCAGTGCTAAGATGTTGGGTGAAGATGACTTAGATGTGAGCCATATGTTAGACCAGTCCATGTCTTCTAAAGTTCGTCCCAGGTCCTCCTCCCACCTCTGAACGTAAGAGGGTCTATTAAGATTTGCTACTCCATATAATTGATTATAAAGTGATGAAATTGTACCTTTAGCAAATGGATCTTTTGTACAGATTGATTCAAAAATGGATAATTGGGATAATGGTGTATCCCCCTTTAGGAATGGTGTATAGAAATTTTTGATTTGGAGATATCTAAATATCTCAGAGTTTGGTAGATCATATTTTTCTCTAAGCGATGGGAATGAAAGGAATGATTTAGATGCTATGAAGTCATTTAGTGTCTGAATGCCTGATGTTGTCCAAGCTTTAAAAGAATTTGGGTAGATCCATGCCGGATAAAAGGCCAGATTTCTGATAAAAGAAAGGAGAGGATTGTGTGGAGATTGTAACTGATATTTGGTTTTTAGTTTATCCCAGAGAGATAAGAAGTGTTTAGTTATGGGATTATGAATTTTAAAGCGGTCTTTAGGATCAAGCCATAATAAATTTGATATTAATAGAGGGTCATTTTCTGAAGCCTCTATAAATACCCATAATGGGATTTCCTGTTTTGCATGGTATTTGGACAGACTGGCCAAATGTGCTGCTCTGTAGTAGTTAGTAAAATTAGGGTATCCCAGGCCTCCTTTATTTATGGGAAGATGTAGTGTGTGTATAGGTATACGTGGTTTAGAAGAGCCCCATATAAAGGAAGTTGCTCTTTTTTGTACTATTCTCAAAAAATAGGAAGGAATTGGAATAGGGAGGACTCTGAATAGATAAAGCAATTTGGGTAGAATAGTCATTTTGATTGCATTAATCTTCCCTATCCAGGATAAAGGAAGTTGCGACCATTGTTTTATTAGATTTGTGATCTGTCTTAATACAGGAGGATAATTGGTTGAGAATAAGTCAGAATGAGATGCTGTTAAATGAATTCCAAGATATGGGATTGATTTTTCTGCCCATGTGAATGGGAGTGCAGCCCTAGCCGGGATCAATTCCATGTTTGTGAGTGAAATATTAAGCACTAGGCATTTCTTACGATTAATCATAAGGCCGGATAGGGCTGCAAACCCATCAAGAGCTGGTATTAAGTTAGGACCAGAGACCTGTGGTGATGATAGGAAAAGTAATATATCGTCTGCAAATATACATAATTTGTGTGTAATACCTCCTACTTCAATGCCAGTTATAGTTTGGTTTGTTCTGATGTATTGGGCCATGGGTTCGAGTATAAGGGCAAATAATAAGGGAGATAATGGGCAACCCTGTCGGGTACCTCTTTCGATATTAAAGGCTTCAGATTTGTATCCAGCATATTTTATATAGGCTTTGGGTTTATTATATAATGCTTTGATCCATGTTAAAAAGTGGGGTCCAAAACCCCATTTTTGTAATGAATATTGCATATATTGCCAGGATACTGTGTCAAATGCCCTCTTAATATCGAGAGATAGAAAACATAAAGGGATTTTCCGTTTTTTAGCAATATGTGCCAATAACACTGCCCTGCGTATATTATCGCCTGCCTGTCTATTTGGCATGAAGCCTACTTGATCTCTATGTATTAATTTTCCTATAATGCTATTGAGGCGTTTTGCTATTATTTTTGCTAATAATTTAATATCGAGGTTTAACAGAGAGATAGGCCGATAATTCACACAGGAAGTATCATCAGAAAGGGGTTTTGGGATCATACAAACAATTGCCATTAGTGTTTCTTGCCGAAAAGAATGTCCATCTAGAAGTTTGTTAAAAGTTTCAGTGAGAATGGGAGAGAGTATTTCTGAGAATGTTTTATAGTATAAAGCCGAGTAGCCGTCTGGGCCTGGTCTTTTGTTAAGTTTTAGGTCTTTTATGGCGTTAGCAACTTCATCTATAGTTATAGGCTCATCCAAACTGCTTTTTTGATTCTGAGATAACTCAGGTAAGGTTATTTTTGAGAAGAAGGATTCAGCCTCTGTAGGATTAAATTCATTGTTTGTCTTGTATAAAGTTGCGAGATGTGAGTGAAATTTATGGACTATTTTAACTGGATTACAAGTGTAAACATTTTTTGATAATTTCAAACGTATTGGTTTGAAAGATTTGTTAGTTGAATTTAATGCCCGAGCCAAATATGTACCTGGTTTGTTTGTATTCATGTAGAAATTGTGTTTGGAGCGTTTGAGGGATTTATCAACTGACTCAGTGAGAAATAGATCGTATTCCAATCTAGATTTTTCCAGATGAGATTTTGTACTCTGAGATGGATTATCTTGAAATGATATGTAGGCTGCATTAAAATTGAGTTCTAGTTTTTTTGCTAGATTTTTGCGTTCCCGTTTAAATAGTGCCATTTGTCTTTGTATTGTACCACGCAAGACAGGCTTATGAGCTTCCCACAGTGTTATTGGGGAGATGTCTGTTGTATTATTAATTGATATGTATTCCTTTAAAGCTTGTTCAATGGCCATCTGATGTAGTGGGTGTTTAAGCACTATGTCCGGTAAGTACCACGTTGGGTCATACGCTTTTGGTATGGCTGAGGCTATAGTAGTGTATACTGCATTATGGTCAGACCACGGAATCGGAATTATATCTGATGCAATAATTTCTGGTATCATTCCTATTGTTAGAAAAATATGATCTATTCTGGTGAAGGTTTGATGAGGGTGCGAGAAATAAGTGAATTTCTTTTTCATTGGGTTACTTTCTCTCCATGAATCTACCAGATTGTATTTGGAAAGAAGTTGAGAAAAAGGTAATCTAGAGGTTATTTTGGATGGTGTAAAAGGTGATTTATCTAGAAATGGGAGGAGGACCTGGTTCGAATCCCCACACATTATCACTGTTCCTATTTTGTGTGTATTAATCACTTGTAATATATGTGAGAGGAATGGTGTAGGTTGTTTGTTAGGAGCGTAGTAGGAAATCACCGTGATTGCTGTATCCATTATATAACCCATGAGTATCAGGTATCTACCTTCTGGGTCTTTAATTTCTGATGATAAGGTGAATGGTGTGGATCGGTGAAATGCAATTAGAGTTCCCCTTTGCTTGGTACAGGCAGAAGCCGTGTAAATTTGTTGATAAAAAGGAGAAATATATTTTGGAGTAGAATCTTTGGTGAAGTGTGTTTCTTGGAGGCATACTATGTGAGCCTTTTTGTTATGGAAAGTACGGAAGGCTTTGGTCCTTTTTTGAGGGACATTTATTCCCTGAACATTCAGGGAAAGTATATTCAGTGGTGCCATGGCAATAGATCAAATAGTTTTGACTTACTTTTTGTTATGCAGAGCTGACTGCGCAGATCAACCTGTGTGGACTGAAGAGATGAATAGATAGAAAAGAAACCAGTGAATTCTGGAGTAAAGAGTAAACAAAAAACATATGAGATTAGATGATACATTGTATAAATTATTTTTTGCAAGTAATCACAATTTACCCGTGAAAGAGAATAAATATCTCTCTCAGGGGAATAAGTGCCTTCGTCACACTCCCACATAATATGGTTGGGAGAATGAGGAGGGCTAATGGGGGTACACGGATCTTCTGCTTACAGGAGAGAAGTGCTATGTCAAAAGACATCAAAATGATGTTTCATTAATTGGAGTGCAGAATATAGTTTTTGTTGAAATTATTTATTCCAGGGTGGTTGTATATGGTTAGTCTTGCCCTAGGCTAAATAATTCCGTTAGAAAGGTACTGTTAATAACTTTGGTATTGATGAAGATAGTTTGAATTATTTTGGGATTTTAACCCTTTTAGAGTAAACAATTACATATTTTATTCATATGTAACTGTTTAGATATGTTAACTCATAAAATTGAGGTTGTATTGCTTCAGATTAGAATAAACAAAAACATAATTCTAGGAACTAGTTAGGTAATAATATATTTGTTCTAAGAAAAGAAAGAAAAAGCTTCCATTACTTCTGGATTATTGAACATATTTGTCCTAAAAAGTAATAAATCTATTGTTATTACCTGATAATATATAACTGAACAAGAATTTCCTTATTTCACTTATATATTCTAAGGCTATATGAATCAGAAGTAATAAGAAATATAACTGGAATGTAACATGATCCCACACAGTGTGTGACTATCAGAATGCAGTTACATTCAGTTATAAATACAGGTTTTTTATAGAGAACCATCTCTTAGTATAATAAATGAAGAGATATCAGGAATTAGGATGTCAGTCCATTGAATCTTCTTGGTCCATAGATGATGTGGCATAACGGCCTCTTTTGTGAGAATGATGATTCCCACTTTGTTCTGAAATTTTCTGGGTGCTGCCTGAAGGTGAAGATGATGCCATTCTTCTGCGTGTGGGAGTGTTGCTGTTTGTGGGTTCTGTCAGATTTAATTTTAAAAGGGTTTGTTGTAGTTCATCTGCTGATTTGCTTCTGTAAATTGTACCTTGGTAGTTAAATCTGACTGAAAAGGGGAAGCCCCATTGATACATAATGTTGTGGCGTTGCAGTTCCATTAGTTGGGGTTTCATGGATCGTCTTTTAGTAATAGTAAGTTGGGATAGGTCAGCAAAAATTTGATAATTGTGTCCTTGAAAATTAAGTTCCTTTTTTTCTCTTGCAGCAATTAGTATTTGTTCTTTCGTTCTGTAATAATGAAATTTTGTGATTATATCACGTGGGGGTCCATCTTTCTTTTTGGCTGTGAGGGCTCTGTGTACTCTGTCCAGTTCTAAACGTTCAATAGGGATATCTGGCTTTAGTTCTTGTAATAGAGCAGTAATAGTAGATTGCAGGTCTGTCACAGTTTCAGGTATTCCCCTTATGCGCAAGTTTGAACGTCTGGCTCTATTTTCGTAATCTTCAAGATTAGTTTGAAGTATTAAATTCTCTTCTTTTAATTGTTCCAATTCTGTTATATTTTCTTGGGTTGTAATTTCAATTTCATCCATTTTTATTTCTAAGGCTGCGGTGCGGTTTCCCAGCTCTCTTATTTCTTTGGTTAGGCTTTTTGTTATTTGGTCTGAGGTTTGTTTTAAAGCCTTATGAAGCATCTTTTCAAATTGTAATAATATTACTGGGGATACTGAGGAGGCTTGTGGAGAAGTTTGTGAGAGGATTTGTTCTGTATCTGACTCAAATGGAGAGTCTTGCTGTGACATTTTCTGTCTGTGAGAGCGCCCTGATGCTGTATCTTGTGAGGTGACTGGAGCTGCTTCAGCTGCAGTGAGTGCCTGTGAGCTCTTTGTGAGGTGATTTTTATTTCTGCCACGGTTTCCTCCCAGTACCATATTTCCTGCCCAAACTTTCACAGTTTGTTCCCTGGGGCAAAAAGGTTCAAATGGATACCTTTTGAGCCTGCAAGCTCCGCTTTGTCCTTCTCTTCTCTCCTCAGCGGTGTGGAGCTCTAACAATGCATGTCTGCTCCGCTAGGCTCCGCCTCCTGCCCCTTGATGTCTTATTTTTTAATTAAAAAAATATATTTTTTTTTCCCAAAAAAGTGCGCTTGTAAGACCACTGCGCAAATACTGTGTGACAGAAAGTATTGCAACGACCGCCATTTTATTCTCTAGGGTGTTAGAAAAAAAATATATAATGTTTGGGGGTTCTAAGTAATTTTCTAAAAAAAAAAAAAAAAAAGATTTTTGTAAACAAGTGTAAAAAAGAGGCTTGGGGCTAAAGTGGTTAAACAAACAAAAAACAAGGCTTTAATATCACAATAGTTGCTTGCCGACCAGCCGCCACAGTTATACTGCAGCAGAATGACAGCAGAATGGCTCGGCTGCGTAAATCGCCATACCGATACAGCGGTCCTTTTAAAGACTATAGCAAGCGCGCACGCGCGACATGTTGCTGAAGCCGATACATGTGGCTGGCAGCCGCCTGCGATCGCTCCACAGAGAGTTAGAACGGGGATCTGTCAATGTAAACAAACAGATCCCCGCTCTGTCAGGGAAGTAGAGAGAGATCTGCTGTTCCTAGTGATCAGGAACAGTGATCTCTCTGTACTCCCAGTCAGTACACTGCCCCCACAGTTAGAAACACCTCATCCCAGGCAACAAATTTAACCCCTTAATCGCCCCCTAGTGTTAACCCCTTTCTTGTCAGTGTCATTTATACAGTAATCAGTGACTATTTTTAGCTCTGATCGCTCTATAGATGTCAATGGTCCCAAAAAAGTGTCAAAAGTGTCCGATCTGTCCGCTGCAATGTCGCAGTCCCGCTAAAAATAGCTGATCACCAGCATTACTAGTAAAAAGAAAAAAATGTATAATAAAAATGCCATAAATATATTACCTATTTTGTAGACGCTATAACTTTTGTGCAAACCAATCAATATACACTTATTGCGATTTTTTTTTACCAAAGATATGTAGAATACTTATAGGCCTAAACTGATGAAGACATTTGGTTTTTTTTTTTATTTATTTTTGTGGATATTTACTATAGCAAAAAGTAAAATATATATATTTTTTTCAAAATTGTCGCTCTTTTTTTGTTTATAGCGCAAGAAATAAAAACTGCAGAGGCGATCAAATACCATCAAAAGAAAGCTCTATTTGTAGGGGAAAAAAGAACGTCAATTTTGTTTGGGTACAGTGTAGCACGACCGCACAACTGTCAGTTAAAACAACCTAGTGCCGTATCGGAAAAAATGGACTGGTCATTAACCACTTGCCGCCTGGACGTCATATGATGTGATCAGGATAACAAGCCGCTGCATTGTTGCAGCCTGTCAGTCTGACACACCGCAACTCAGATCTAGGTAAAGAGTCTCTGACTGAGATTCTTTACCATGTGATCAGCCGTGTCCGATCGGCTTTTCCTCACTCGTGTCTGACAGACGCGAGTAGAGGAGAGCCGATCGGCTGCTCTCCTGACAGGGGGGATCTGTGCTGATTGTTTATACTAACAATCCTATCCTATCCAGTGCCTCCTAATCAGTGATGCCCATCAGTGCCATCAATCAGTGTCAATCAGTGCCACTCATCAGTGTCCATTCATGCCCATCAATCAGTGCCCATCTGTGCCACCCATAAGTACCCATCAGTGCAGCCTTTCAGTGTCCATCAGTGCCACCTATGAGTACCCAACTGTGCTGCCTATGAGTGCCCACCAGTGCTGCATATATGTGCCACCTATCAGTGCCCATCAGTGTCACATATCAGTGCCACCTCATCCGTGCTCATCAGTGCCACCTTATCAGTGCCCGTCAGTGCAGCCTTATCAATGCCCATCAGTGAAGGAGAAAACATACTTATTTACAAAATTTTATAACAAAAACAAAGAAAAACTTTTTATTTTTCGAAATTTTCTGTCTTTTTTTGTATTTGGTATCGCAGAGGTGATCAAATACCTCCCAAGGAAAGCTCTATTTGTGGGAACAAAATGATAATTTTTTTTTGGGTACAGTGTAGCATGACCGTGCAATTGTCATTTAACCACTTGCCGACCGCTGCACGCCGATATACGTCGGCACAATGGAAACGGTGGACAAATGGGCGTATCTGTACGTTCCCGTCCCCTTTAATTGGCGGGATTGCGCCTGCCACGTATAGCGTGACCGTGCCCGCGGGACTGGTGGACTTGACGTGTCACCGAGCTGCACAACGGGGAAGTGCCTATGTAAGCAAGGCATTTCCCCTGTTCTGCCTTGTGACATGACAGAGATCACCGCTCCTTGTCATCGGGAGCAGTGATCGCTGTCATGTGTGTTGTAGCCCCTCCCCCTCATACTTAGAATCACTCCCTAGGACACACTTAACCCCTTCATCGCCTCCTAGTGGTTAACCCCTTCCCTGCCAGTGTCATTTACATAGTAATTAATGCATTTTTATAGCACTGATCGCTGTATAAATGACAATGGTCCCAAAATAGTGTCAAAAGTGTCCGCCATAATGTCGCAGTCCCGATAAAAATCACAGATCGCCGACATTACTACTAAAAAAAAAAAAAAAAAATAGAAATAAAAATGTCATAAATCTATCCCCTATTTTGTAGACGCTATAACTTTTGCGCAAACCAATCAATATACACTTATTGCGATTTTTTTTACCAAAAATATGTAGAAGAATACATAAACTGAGGAAAAAAATTGTTTTTTTATATATTTTTGGGGGACATTTTATTATAGCAAAAGGTAAAAAATAATGCGTTTTTTCAAACTTGTCGCTCTTTTTTTGTTTATAGCACAAAAAATAAAAACCACAGAGGTGATCCAATACCACCAAAAGAAAGCTCTATTTGTGGGGAAAAAAGGGCATCAATTTTGTTTTGGTGCAAAGTCGCACGACTGCGCAATTGTCAGTTAAAGCGACACAGTACCGAATCGCAAAAAGTGCTCTAGTCAGGAAGGGGGTAAAAATCTTCCGGGGCTGAACTGGTTAAACGGTGACAGCGCTCAAAGCTGGCCTGGGCAGGAAGGGGGTAACGTGCCCGGTATTTAGGTGGTTTAGGGTGTAAAACGTTCCGGAGCTGAAGTGGTTAATGACAAGGAGATACTTTTTCTCGCCACTGTATATGAGCACTTCCTCCAGCTATGTCCCCAAAGCTTCCTCTACATATGTTTGCGTCCCCAACTTATCCTTCTCTCCTCGCAACAACAACATACTAGCTGCTGCGGCCACGCCCCCTCGGGAGACGCCGGGCCAGCTGACGTCAGCACGTGTTCGGTGTGTGTTTCTCCCAGAAGTGTGCGGCGGGGATTGGCGGGAGGTCAGAGGATCAGGTGAAGTAAGTTGCTCTGTGGTAATGTCTAGTCTCTGGGGGGGGGAGGGGGTGTCATTTCTGGGACGTAGAAGTCCGCTCCAGCTGGGCAGCCACAGGTTGGTGGGATGTGAGCGCACACAGTGCAGTGCACAGAGCCGGGTGTCAGTGTGAGGCAGCCTCCAATCACAGAGCATTCCTCACTTCCTCGTCCAATGTAGTGCAGGCACGGGGGGGGGGGAGGAGGGGGGAGTGTGAGGAAGGAGAGGAGGCAATCACAGGAGGAGGAAGGAGTGTGAGTGTCCATCACCTAGGCTGTCCTCCTCCACCCACTGCCTGCATCCTCCCCTCTCCTCCTCCCTCCTCTGGGTTGGCACTGACACTTGGTGTGAGGGGCTGGCCACAGCACTTCGGTATAACCCCCTTTTTTGTGTCTTTGTCCACAGCAGCGGGTGACCATGGCAGAGCAGCCAGTGTGTGCAGCACAGGTGAACAGCTGCCCTGGCATCCAGAACAACAGCTGCAGCGCTGCCCTGGGAGGCTGTGGTGGCAACAGCAGCAGCAGTGTACCCGTCCTTTTCTGCTTCTCAGTGTTTGCCCGGCCTTCTTCTGTGCCCCACGGCGTGGGCTATGAAGTCCTAATCCAGAAGTTCCTCAGTCTGTACGGGGATCAGATCGACATGCATCGGAAGTTTGTGGTGCAGCTCTTCGCTGAAGAATGGGGACAGTACATTGACCTACCTAAGGGCTTTGTGGTCAGTGACCGGTGTAAAGTCCGCCTGGTGCCCCTACAAATTCAGGTCAGTGCCAATATCATCGGTTCAACATTGCAAGCATGTGCAAATAGTTCTCATCCATCATAGTGGAAGAAATAGAACGCTGAATAGCCACACTTTTTTGGAGTGCGGCTATCCAGCGTTCTAGTTCTTCCATTACCTCTGTTGCAAACAGAGCCAGCACCCTGCCTGATTGCGGAGACAGCTGTTCTTAGGAGAGGTGATTACTTTGGAGCGGTGCACTCCCATGTCTTATCCATCATAGATATTGCTTTAGGATGAAACTCACCGTCCATCTGAAACTGATATTTCAGTTATGGGTGGGTGCTGGTAGATTCAATTGTCTGTTGGGAGACTTCAGCAGCAAGATCCCCCTCACTGTCCCTGAGTCCACCTACTTGCCATAAGGAGGGGGTTTCATGCCCCCTGTTTTTTAATTATGCGTCCTGTTAATATAATATGGTTACTATAGTAGGGATGGTGAGAGGCCAGCCACAGCAGCAGGATACATGGGATTCTGATGTCAGCAGGAACACAATCATCAACTCCCATATGGAGATCTTTTTCTCTCTGAAGATCTCAAGGGATAGTACTGAAGCAACAAGGTTATCCACTCCCTTAGGGTCCATCCATAGCTAACTCATCTGTGTTTGGTGGAAGGAATGACTACAAGGTAGCTCAGATCCCCAGAGTCCATTCATTACTAGCTCATCCGTTTTGGGTGGAATGAATGACTACAAGGTTATTTATTCCCCCTGGTCCATCCATAACTAACTCATCAGTTTTGGATGGAATGCATGACTACAAGGTTATTCATTCCCCTGGTCCATCCATAACTAACTCATCAGTTTTGGATGGAATGAATGACTACAAGGTTATTTATTCCCTCTGGTCCAACCATTACTAACTCATCTGTTTTTGGTTGAATGACTACAACGAGCAGCCTAAGTCATTCAATGTTTAGGCAGTTAATGTGCCAATATTCACTTTCATTAGCAATTAGTGTTGTCATTGAGGTCTTTCATCTTTAGGACTAAAATACAGGATGCATCAATATTGTGTAAAAGTAGCCCAGCTTGTTTCCTTGGTAGCTAAGGCACCAATGATTAATGCTCTTTCAGCGCTGCCTGCTTAAAAAAAAAAAAATATGTGGATGCTGCTGCCCTGAATAATTCTCAGCGGATGTCTCCAGAAGGTAATAAGACAGAAGAGCTGCTTCGATAATGGAATAGGTAGAAGGGATCATCAGGAAATGACCAGCTCAAATGATAAAGTGGACCTGTACATGATTTACTGTAATTTTAATAAATGGATTGTGCAGAGAAGTTCTGCAACCTGCGGTGTATTTAAAACCACAAAAGAGCTATTAAACCCTCTTTAACATTGCATGCATTAAGCTGTTATTTTCCTTTTGGATGAGTTTATTAGGATAAGAGCTTTTCAGATAGTGAAAAATGAGCAGCAATCATTCAAAGAAATCTGGTTATGGGTTTTGGAACATACTTTAGCTTTTCATCACTGTGTCAGAGCAAAAAAGGGACTCAAAACATGTAAAACAGCACATTTCCCCCAATCTGTCAAATTTCTTCTGCTGATTACTTGGGGAAAGAACATACTTCTAGAATGAAAGTTAAAAATCTGCTTTGACATATTGCATTAAAAAAAAAAAAATAAATGTTATAGGTTTTATCCCTCAGACCTTTTACCATGTTTGCTGCCCATCTCTGGACTTGTTCTATCCTATCAGGAGAGAATTCAGGAACTTAATATGTACAGTCTGGAGGAAAGTAGGGAGAAGGGAGACGCAATGGAAACCTTTTATATACATCAAGGTGGTGAATAAGGTTCGGGGGGCAGTATTTTCAATATGAAACCAAGAACACCGGGACAAGACTTCAAACTAGCAGGAAGAAAGTTCAAAAATGATCTTAGAAAGTATTATTTTACTGAAAGAGTAGTTGATGCTTGGAATATACTTCCAGCAGAGGTAGTGGATTCAAACATGCGCGGGACAAACCTAGATCTATACTCCAAAAAAATATAAATCTATGTTAATCCTTCTTCTTTTATTTTTTTTTTTCTTAACACTACTGTGCAAAAGTTTTAGGCAGGTTTGAAAAAAATGCTGTAAATTAAGAATGCTTTCAGAAATAGAAGTGTTAATAGTTTATTTTAATCAATTAACAAAATGGAAAGTAAATGAACAGAAGAGAAATCCAAATGAAATCAGTATTCGGTGTGGCCACCCTTTCCCTTTTAAAACGGCATCAATTCTTGTAGGTACATTTGCACACAGTTTTTGAAGGAACTCTGCAAGTAGGGTGTTTCAAACATCGTGGAGAACTAAGCAAAGATCTCATGTGGATGTAGGCTGCCTCAAATCCTTCTGTTTCTTCATTGTAATCACAGACAGACTCGATAAGATCAGGGCTCTGTGGGGACCAAAACATCAATTCCAGGACTCCTTGTTCTTCTTTACACTAAAGATAGTTCTTATTGACATTGGCTGTATGTTTGGGGGTCATTGTTCTTCTGCAGGATAAATTTTAGGGCAAATGATATGCCTCCTTGATGGTATGGCATGATGGATAAGTATCTACCTGTACTGATCAGCATTGAGGACACCATTCATTCTGACCAAATCTCATACTCCATTTGCAGAAATGCAGCCCCAGACTTGCAAGGAACCTCCACCATGCTTCACTATTACCTGCAGGCACTCCTTATTGTACCGCTCAATCTGCCTCTTGCCATAGCCAAATATTTCAAATTTTGACTCATCAGTCCAGAGCACCTGCTGCTATTTTCTGCACCCCAATTCCTATGTTTTTGTGCAGCTTAGCCTTATTGCTACATCCTATGCATGATGTAATACCTGAGATGCAGAAAAATGGCAGCAGGTGCTCTGGACAGAGTTAGAAGTTAGTACCTTCAGAGTGCCCCCTTACATCCTCCTGTAGAGTGCCCCCTTATGTTCTGCTCCTCCAGGGTGCCCTATTTAACTAGCCTACAGGGCACATTCACCCTCTTCTTACCCAGCCCTGTCACACTTTGACAATTGCGCGGTTATGCAACACTGTACCCATGAGACCTTTTTAGCAGTTTTTTTTCCACACAAATGGAGCTTTCTATTGGTATTTAATCACCACTGGGTTTTTTATTTTTTGCTAAATAAATGGGGGGAAGGGATGTTTTTTCAGTTTGTTATAAAATTTAGCAAACGGGTAATTTTTCTACTTCACTGATGAGGCAGCACTGGTAGGTGGCACAGATTGGCAGCACTGGTGGTACTAATTATCAGTGTAGATGTCCCTTTTACAGAAACTGGTTATCGGCCCTCTTCTCTCCTCACGCTGTCAACATGAGGAAAGAAAAGCTGAAAACCGGCTTCTGTTTACATTATGATCAGCTGTGATTGGACACAGCTGATCATGTGGTTAAGGCTGCCGATTGACTCTTTACCTCAATCTGTGATCAGTAGTATCCGGAGGATACTATGATCAGAGCCTGGTGGGTGTGATCATGGTAGGACGTCATATAATGGCCTCCCAGAACTGGCTGTTCGCACTGTAGCTGTCATTTGGCTATAGTGCGGTTGGCAAGTGGTTTCTTACCTCCCGGCCTGGTCACAACTCATGAGTAAGGATGAGCTCAGGCGTGTTTGCAAGCCGCATGTGCAGAGCCTTCCAGAAAGTCAGCACTGCACAGCACTGATCAGAAGCGGTGAGACATTTCTCGATCTCTACAACCGCGGATCGGGAAAATGTCTCACTGCCTGCGATTAGCGATGTGCAGTGCCGACTTCCTGGCTGGCTCTGCACGTGCGGGTTGCGAACACGCCTGAGCTCATCCCTGCTCATGAGCGGCTGCTGATGAAACACTTTAGAAAAACAAATCCTTGTCTGTGGGTCTGAACAATGCATGTGCGGTCTGGAGCCAGCTGATTAGTGAACTGGCAACCTTGGTCTGTACTTGTGCGGCATGAATGTGTGTTTAAGCCACATCCCACTGCCTGATCTGAGGCTGAGCCCAGTAGTTCTCTAATGGACTGGCTCCAGACTGCGCATGCACAGTTCAGAGTCACCAACAGATTTTTTTTTTTTTTTTTTCTACTATATTACTTCCGACCACCTGTGAGTTGTGGGGGGCCAGCCGCCAAGGGAGCCAGATGTACTATCCGCTTGCTTCCCCTTTGTTTTGCCCGCAGAAATCACAGGTGCAGTAGGGTGCAGGTAGCAGGGCCATAAATTGTTGACCCGCTCCCAGATTGGCTCCTGCTGTGTCCAATTAGCGGCCGCGATGGCCACCGGGACCTGCCGATCGTTCGGAGAGTAAACAAGGCAGACCATTGTTCTGTCAGAGTAAGAGGGAGATCTTCTGTGTCTGCTAATCAGGAACACAGATTTCTCTCTTCCTCCAGTCAGTCCACCTCCACAGTTAGAAATCACTTCCTAGGATCACACTTAGCCCTTTGATCACCCCTGGTGTTAACCCCTTCCCTGCCAGTGTCATTTATATAGTGACATTGCATTCTTTTAGCACTGATCACTGTATTGGTGTCACTGGTCCCCAAAAAGTGTCAGTGTCCAATTTGTCCGCCGCAGTTTCTCAGTCCTGCTAAAAATCACTGATGGCCGCCATTACTAGTAAAAAAATAAATAATGCCATAAAACTATCCCACAGTTTGTAGACACGATAACTTTTGTGCAAACCAATCAATATACACTTGTTTTTGGTAAAAAAAAAAAAAAAAGTAGCAGAATACGTATTGGTCTAAATTTATGAAGAAATTTTATTTATTTTTTTTCAAAATTGTTGTTTTTTTTTTTTTTTTGTTGCTGGCGCAAATAATAAAAACCGCAGAGGTGATAAAATATCACCAAAAGAAAGCTATTTGGGGGAAAAAAATGTATTCAGGTACAGCGTTGCATAACTGCGCAATTGTCAGTTAAAGCAATGCTGTGCCGTATCCGTATCGCAAAAAATTGTCTGGTCATTAAGGGGGTAAAACCTTCCGTGCCTGAAGTGGTTAATGTGTCTCCTCTCCTATTGTAGTGTTTGAGGGGGCTTAGGAAAATTCACAGCACAAAGCAAGCATAGAACGCAGGAGCGGCAGGTGGGCTGGCTGGAATGCTGAGAAGGAGCCCCAGTGCAGTGACCTCTGTTATCAAGCCAGAGAAGAGGAGGGCACGGGAAGGATCAGGGAGGCACTATGCAGTGGCTGGGGGACCAGAAGAGACAGTACCTGGCCGGAGCGGACTTCACCTCCATCATCAAGCACAGGGAGAGAAGGGGGAGCACAGGAGGGATCACAGAGGCATCTGTGCTGCGGCTGCAGGGCTAGAAGTGACAGGCTGGATCAGTGTGAGAGCAGGTGTACTCATGGTTCTTCTACTTGTTCTGCCCAAAGTAGTGCTGGAGGGAGAGCAGTATGCAGCTGCCTGGGAAACCTGCAGATTGGGCGGTATATAATGAAAAACAGCAGAGCTCTCTCCCCTTATGTCTGCTCTGTATGTTTGGCAACAGTCAGGGGTGGGCCCCCTACTGTCCCTGGGCCCTCGGGCAGCACCCGATATGCCCTTATGGTCATTTTTTATTATAGGACAGAGCAGAAAAGGCAAGTAAAGGCAAAAATAGGAGATGTTGTGGGCATCAGATATCCTTAGTGAAGTGTATGGTATTTCACAATGCAAATTTCTATTTACTTTAAAAAGAAACAATTGGTAATTTGAATCACCAATTGTTATAATAGGGCAGTCTTGCCTCCAAAGCATGCTTAACATGTCTTGTTAGTAAAACAAAACTATTAGGACAGCTGCTATGACTGACTTGTTCTTAAAGGTACATGCTTCACAGTTGTCTGCCTTATTCTTCCTTACTACTCAGGAGGTCATTGACCTAGCATGTGTGGACAAAAGTATTTCAAGTACAGCATGATGCTGCCACCACCATGTCTCACTGTGGGGATGGTGTTTTTTGGGTCATGTGTTGGGTTTGCGCCAGACATAACCTTTTCTTTAATGGCCAAAAAGTTCAATTATAGTCTCATCAGACCAGAGCACCTTCCTCCATACATTTTGGGAGTCTCCCACATGCCTTTTCACAAACTCAAAACGTGCCATTTTGTATTTTTGCTGAAAGTAATGGCTTTCTTCTGGCCACTCTGCCATAAAGCCCAACTCTATGGAGCGTACGGCTTATTGTCATCTCATGTACAGATACTGCAGTCTCTGCTGTGGATCTCTGCAGCTCCTCCAGGGTTACCTTAGGCCTCTGTGATTAATCCCCTCCTTGCCCGGTCCATTAGTTTTGGTGTGTGGCAGTCTCTTGGCAGGTTTGCTGTTGTGCCATGTTCTTTCCATTTGGTTATGATATATTTGATGGTGCTCCTAGGGATCATCAAAGATTTGGATTTTTTTTTTATAACCTAACCCAGACTTGTCCTTCTCAACAACATTGTCCCTGCTTGTTTGGGGAGTTCCTTGGTCTTCATGGCAGTGTTTGGTTAGCGGTGCCTCTTGCTTAGGTGTTGCAGCCTCTGGGGCCTTTCAAAAAGATGTGTATATGTAATGACAGATCATGTGACATTTATATTGCACACAGATGGACATCATTTCACTAATTATGTGACTTCTGAAGGTAATTGGTTGCACCGGAGCTTTTTATGGGCTTCATAACAAAGGGGCTGAATACATACGCACATGCCAATTATCATTTTTTTTTAATTTCTGAAAAATAGTTTTATTTTTATATTTTTCTAATTTGTGGTAATTTTACTTCACCAACTTAGACTATTGTGTTCTGATCTATCACATATAATTCAGATTAAAAAAAACATTGAACTAAAAGCTGTAATGTAACAAAATGGGTAAAAAGCCAAGGGGGTGGGGGGGGGGTGAATACTTTTGCAAGGCACTGTGTGTATTTTTTCTAAATATAGGTATCCTTTGAATACCAAACGTGAGGTCAGCAAAATACAGCATGCAGCAGTTTTCCACAAACATTGCAATGTAGCTCATTAGTAAAAGCAGGTAATGTTGGAAACAATGTATTTTCTGATGCCCTTGCATTGGAAAACACAGCAAAGTTAATGAGACTGCATCCAGTCCTGATGCCTATAGTGAGAAATATAGGAGGTGGCCCTTTGTGTACTTATTCCAATTGATGACTGCCTAGCTTTCTCTGGCTTTTATACCCTTAAAAGCGAAGTGCACCCAAACAGCATTGACGTTCTTTTTTCCCAGAAATAGAGCTTTCTTTTGGTGGTATTTGATCATCTCTGCAGTTTTTTATTTTTTGTGCTATAAACAAAGCGCCAATTTTGGGGAAAAAAGCGCTGCGGTGATCTATGCCAGGAAGTGGGAGCAAATACCTGTATTAGACAGGTATCTGCTCCTTCCTCCCCCCTGAAATGTGACACCGGAGGGGGGGAGGAATTCAAAAAGTGGAAGTTCCCAGGGGACCTCTCGATCTCCTTTTGTGGGTCCTCCCGAATATGATAACGGGAACAGGCGAGAACCCAAGTAAGCGGTACTTTATAACGCAATGATAACATGCTCCTGATACTCATATTTAAGTGTTCTTGCATAGCAAGACCACTTACTGTTATCTCACATATATATTATTCTTATTATTATAGCCAAATTTACCACCCTAACTCCTCCCACAGTTTTTACACTACATAGACAAGTAATATACCGAAACGTGCGGATTGTTCCCGAATGGTGTGCTATTACTTTGTGGAACGTTTCGCCAAATGGTTCACGAAATATCGTCGTTTTTGCGGCGAAATTGGTCCCATAGGAATGAATGGGGAAACTAGAGTGGGAGATGGCAAAAGCTGGAAAATCAGAACATGATTTCTAAACTGCCGCCACTCCCTCATTTTCAAGCCCACCTACACAAATCTTATATCAAAACGTTCAGCTATCCCTGCTGCCACTAAACATGTCCACGGCTAAGCCATAGTCCTGATAGTTTTCACAATATGACCATTTGTTTGCAACTCACGCCGTCCATTGACATTCATTGAAACTACACTCTAGCCCCCTCCAAATTTGAAGGGCAATTTCTAAACTGTGACCGTGCCTTCATTTTTAATATTTCAGAGACATACTATACATCAAAATCTAGGTCTGGGTCTTGTGATTCTCACAATATAAAGATCTTCGCTGTAGGATGTATAGTTTTTAAAATACGGCCATTTGTTTAGAGGTCATTTCAGGAAATTTTAGCCATTAATCAGAGTGTACTGTTAGTGTTTGTTTTGTTGCCATGGTTACCAAAGCTTCTGTTATACACAGGGGGGGAAGGTGGCTGGAGCATCTCAGCTGATTACAGAGCCCGGGGGAGGGGACAGACACACCATGTACTGATTTATAATAGAGGAATATGATGGGGCAGTTTTGATGGGGTAATTCTGATGGGGCAGTTTTGATGAAGCAGTATTTGGGAAGCATAAACAGGGCATGAGCGTTGCTAGGAAACAGTGGTTGTAAACACAAGATGCTGAGACACTCCAAATGCATGTGACTTCATCTGCTAGACTTGATAATGCTTGTAGACTCCTCCCACAGTTTTCACACTACAGAGACAAATAATATACCGAAACGAGCGGATTGTTCCCGATTGGTGTGTTATTACTTTGTGGAATGTTTTGCCGAATCGTCCACGAAATGACGTTTTTGCGGCGAAATTGGTCCCATAGGAATGAATGGCGAAATGTTCAAAACTAGAGTGGGAAGTGACAAAAGCTGACAACCCCATGATCAGCCAAAACATTATGACCACCCCATGATCAGCCAAAACATTATGACCGCCCCATGTAAAAAAAAAAAAATAATTTTTGAAAAAAAAAAAATCATTTTTGAAAAAAAAAAAAAATTATTTTTGAAAAAAAAATTATTTTTGAAAAAAAAATTATTTTTGAAAAAAAAATATATTTGAAAAAAAAAAATATATTTGAAAAAAAAAAATATTTTTGAAAAAAAAAAATTATTTTTGAAAAAAAAATTACTTTAAAAAAAATAATAATTTCGAAAAAAAAATTATTTTTCAAATAAAAAAATTCATTTTTGAAAAAAAAAATTACCTTTGGAAAAAAAAAATTACTTTTGAAAAAAAAAATCATTTTTGAAGAAAAAAAAAAACATTTTTGATTAAAAAAAATTCATTTTTGAAAAAAAAAATTACTTTTGAAAAAAATGTTCAGCTCTTTCAGCGAATGATGGAACTTTTTTACTACTATTTATACTTTTTAAAATATTAAGCTTTTTAACACTTTTCACAGTTACTCAAGCCACTCCACCCAGTTACTCCGCCCACTCCAGTTGTAGAGGCAAGAACACTTTTCACAATTTCCCCAGAAATTGTACCTTTTCTAGTTGCATATTGAATTTATTCGTCTTCTCTTTTTTCAATGCAAACAGTATATGTTCATTAATTTCTCTGATATAATGACTCTTTATATTTATGTCTCATGTTGGAAATAATAAAATCTTTTTTTTTTTTTTTTTTTGAGGTGAACAAAAAATATTAGTTAATCTATTATTTATATAATAAAATACATAATGTTGAATGACAAAAATAAATGAACATATATAGAACTGGAAGTAATATTATCTATAGATCTAAAAATCTTCAATTCTACCTAAAATATGGTTATGATATCTGGCACTAGACACAACATGTTATCGTTGCTGTTTTTATGGTTACCCGATGTTGACCTACATATAGATTGATATCAGCTATATTATTATGGTAAAACATTTTTTTTCATTTTTTTCATCTATTATCCCTTTCATGACTAAGCCTATTTTTGAAATTTGGTGTTTACAAGTTAAAATCCATATTTTTTGCTAGAAAATTACTTAGAACCCCCAAACATTATATATATTTTTTTAGCAGAGAATAAAATGGAGATTGTTGCAATATTTTATATCACACGGTATTTGTGCAGCGGTGTTTTAAACGCAAATTTTTGGAAAAGGGACACGTCCATGAATTTTAAAAAATCCAAACAGTAAAGTTACCCCAATTTTTTTTTGTATAATGTGAAAGATGATGTTACGCCGAGTAAATAGATACCAAACATGTCACGCTTTATAATTGCACGCACTCGTGGAATGGCGACAAACTATGGTAGCTATGAATTTCCATAGGCGACGCTTTAAATTTTTTTATGGTTACCAGTTTAGAGTTAGAGGAGGTCTGGGGCTAGAATTATTTCTCTCGCTCTGACGATCGCGGCGATAGCTCACATGTGTGATTTGAACACTGTTTACATATGCGGGCGCTACTTCCATATGCATTTTCTTCGCTTTGCGGGGTCGGGGTGCTTTAAAAAAAATTTTTTTTTTTTTACATTTATTTATTTTATTTATTTTTAGACTTATAAATTGTGTTTTAAAAAAAAAAAAATGTTTTTTTTTTACTTGCTGTCCACAAGGAATGTAAACATCCCTTGTGACAGTAATAGGTGGTGACAGGTACTCTTTATGGAGGGATCGGGGGTCTAAAAGACCCCCGATCCCTCCTCTGCACTTCAAAGTATTCAGATCGCCGAAAACGGCGATTCTGAATACTGTGTATCTTTTTAAATTCGGCGCCATTGGCAGCCGAGTAAACGGGAAGTGACGTCATGACGTCGCTTCCGCGTTTACATTGAGAAGGCTGGAACGAAGCCGCCCACAGCTTCGTTCCAGCCCGCCCCCACAGCCGCCGGAGGCAGCCGATTGGACACCGGGCCTCCCGATCGCACGGGAGGCCCGGTAAGAGCGGCAGGAGGGGGGGACGTCCCCTCCCGCTCCTCCTGTATAACAGCGGAGAGGCTTTTAGCCGCATCGGTTGTTACATACGGGTAGCCGATCGCCCACTCAAAACAACGGTACCGGGATGATGCCTGCAGCTGCGGGCATCATCCCGGTATAACCCCGGAAAGCTGAGTACGCACATGCGTACGGTCGGCGGGAAGGGGTTATTATTATTATTATTATTATTATTATTATTATTATTATTATTATTTTCTCTTAACATTGTCAGATCATCGTTTTCCTCTAACACGGTCCAGTTCTCCTACCGGCATGACCCATATGGACCTGGCATCCATGGGTTAATTAGCACCAGGTGGTTCATACAGGGGTATTTGGCTGTTAATCATGTGCTCTCAGTGGTCCTCTTGTCTGTAATAGACCAGGTGAGCTTGTGTGTGACACTTTGTACCTAGTCATTCTTCATCTACATAATGAAGTGTTGTCTCTTAAATTTATCTGATATGTATGATCATATTAATGATTTTTATTTTTATACTTTTTATACAATCTAGATGAAATCTGTAATGCTTGTAATGCCCTGATGAAGCAAAATGCGAAACATGTTGGCTGCTTACAGCTGATTTCATAGAGAAAGTCTCTCTACGGTCGTATCATGTAACTTGATTGATCTTTTACTGTATTTTTTATACTTGTTTGTTCAATAAAATTTATATTTTTATATCAACCGTTGTGATATTGTTCACCTTTAAACAGACACATCATCTCCCTTTAAAATCCCATTACTCTTTGGAGTGAGCTCTGTCTCCCTCCTTATATTCTCCTATTCACCATAGAGATTGGGAGTCTTGTCTCTGTTTCTGGAAACTGTCCAATTATTTATATATTTGCTACAGTAGGTATATAAATGTTGAGGTCAATGATTTAGAAAATATTGAATCCACTAGTTTAGTATAACATTCACAGAACTAGTGTTTTCACAAGGAGACATGCGCAATGGTAGTCTACTTGTGTTTTCAGTACATGTTTCCTTTAAAGCAACCTTGTTGGGTCAGATCCAGATTCCTTGCAAGAGAAGAGATCTTGTACTTTACCTCTCTGGCAGCCTAGGTCTCCTGTTTTCTGTCCATTCCAGCACTACAACCTCCAAAGGACTATTTGGCATCCCACACATTCAGGAATATAGGATGCCTGTGCCCCCCACTGTGCTGTGGTTCCTTTCGCCAACATCTTCATAAATACAGGACTGACATAGGGAATGGAGGATGGAACCACAGTGTGCAGTGGGGGATACAGGCATCTGGCATTCATTGAAGTGTTGAATGCCAAAGAGACTCGGAGACTGCAGAGCTTGAACAGATGACCGGAGACATGGACCACCAGAGGGGAGAAGAACAACTCGTTTTCTATGAATTTTCATTGGGATGTTTTTCATTCAGGGTTGTTTTAAATTGTACCTGTGCTTTGCCTATGTCTTGTGCTCAGGCAGCTAGTGCTATTCTTTTTACTGTCACAGACAGGAAGTAGCAGGTGAAAAAAGTATCCTCCCTCCAACATATTGTTTGTGTTTTTCCTGTCCCTAGTAGAAAGTACTCGGGGCATGCAGTACTGTAGCTACTGTGTGTTGTTTTTTTTTTTTGTTTTTGTTTTTGTTTTTGTTTTTGTTTTGTTTTTTGTTTTTTGATACTGGTGATCTTTTTAGCTATCTGGGATCTGTCTGGTGCCTATTCTAAACTGAGGAAAGTGTTGTTGTGCTTGGTCAGTGACTTACAGTTCTCAGAAGTCTCAAGGACATGGAAAAACTTTTGCAGCAGGTTGGAGACCTTTTTACCAAAAAACTCTACACAAGATTAAGCATTTGCAAAACAAGAAACAAGACTCAAGAGTGTTCCCCCACACACAAATTCATGGTTAAATTTGAATAGAAAGAGAATTCCTTTTGTGGTGGGAATGAATGAGTGACTTGTATAGCACTACCTATGCGAACTGAATCGCCTCAGGGCACTTTTTGCCGCCGGTGTCCATCTGCGGTATAGTGCGGTCCTTTGCCCCATGGGGTCCCGACACACTTACAAATACACATATTTGGCACATTTTTCGACAGGATCTAATTAACCTACCAGCATGTCTTTGGAGTGGTAATGGTATAAAAGTTGGGTAAATGGTGGATGGATGGGCTGTCAGAATTACCCAAAGTTATTGATCTTCCTTTTTTAGAGGTACAGAAATATTAAACATCTTGGTGTACAAAAATATTGAGTGGTCTGTGACATACATGATGTACAGTAGGAATCTGCAGCTTTACGTAACACCCAGTAGAGACTACTCAAGTCGTCTTCAGAGTTCAGAAACCTTTTCCACCTTATGCACAGTAGCCCAATCGACATGTCTGCAGAAGCCTTCGGGGTACCAACACGGGATTTAGATCTCTGTTGCAAAAAAAAAAAAAAAAAAAAAAAGGCCGTGGTATGGAAGTTTTGGACTCTTCAGTTCCTGTGAAATGTGGCAACCTGGATAAATGTTTACTTCCCTGGAGTCAGATCAGAGCATCCCTAGATTGATGGATGTCAGATCACAATTTAACACAGGAAGCTTTCTGATTCGTTAAGGATAATATAGTGGTCACTTATGATGAAACGCTTCTGAGAGGGTACGTACTGACGTCGCCACACGAGTTACTAGGAGGAAGGGCTCCGTTTTTCTCCCGGCATTACTTGTAAATCCATGCGAATATTCTTCTTACAGATGTAGGTGTAAAAATATATATATAATAAAACATTGTAGACTGTATTACGCTATGGTCAGTCTTCTTTTTTGGGTTTTGACCCGTTGAAAACGGACTCCATAGACGGTGAGAGGGAGAGATTTGTAACCATCCAGTCTGCTGGAACCAAATAGATTGTCACCTGCAAAGCTAAAGGCTGTGGCTGGGTTATAGCCCATCCGCCCTTTATGCTTGCCGTCTGGTAAGCAGGTCCTTTTTACGGTGGTTGGGCACTCTCCTGTTTTGTGTGTAATCACTGTGGTGCCATTAAGAAGAAAAAGTTATTTTTGTTATGGACTTTTTTTAGGCCTTGACTTAATTGAGACTTTTATAGCGCAGCTTCTCTTTTCTATGTTACTTTTTGTGTGTATCCCACTTCATGCTGCTGCTTGTTTACACTTTTTATATATAACTAATTAAGATTTATTTATTTATTTCTATTTTAGCGCCTTTTTTTTTTTTTTTTTTTACCCTTTTTAATAATGTGGTTACTATGGACACAAGTGTAGTTGTGGGGCTCAAATAGGTAAAGTGCACATCCAATGGTCCTAATCTGAATGCACTTTATCAAGCAGCAAATGACCACCTGCAAGGATAAGATTTGAAACTCTTTATCTGGCATCAATCAAAGTGGAACGGAATTGTTAAGGGCCTATGCCATTTAGTTTATCAGTGTGTATCTCCAGGTGGGCAGTGATTCATCTTCTCTTATCATTCAACGTTTCATCTGAAGAGATCTCTAGACAAGAGAATAGATTTTCTGTAAGAAAGAAGGGCCACCCAGTAGACAGGCTGAAGGCAAAAGAGAATCACAAACCAGCTGACTTCAGTCACTCAGCAGCCCCCCCCCCCCCATTTTACTCACCTGAGCCCGTTCGCTCTCTTGGCTCTACCTCTCTGGTCGGAGTTTTCGTCTCTTGATTTTATAGATTGATAGCAGTGCAGCCATCGGCTCCCGCTGTTGTCAATCAAATCCAATGACGCGGGTGGGGGGGGCCCTGAGTCCGGCAATCGTGTGTCTGTGGACGCAAATGCTGGATTCGGGAGCGCGCCTGCACGGTAATCCCCTGGGAGAGCGCTTATGCTAGGAGGAGCCGCGAGTGCCGCCGGGGGACCCCAGAAGACTAGGTTCAGGGCCACTCTGTGCAAAACGAACTGATATATAATAATGGTATGATATGTTGTTTAAAAAAACAAAAAACGAGGGTTTAGTAACCCTTTAATGTAAGGCTATATTTATGTTTACTGCTGAGGGTTTAATAATACATTTTAAATTAGAGTTATGCCCTTCCTTTTACAAATATGTGCTTCAGCATTTAATTATAAGTGTATCTTCACCTAGTTTTCTTTTATTCCCTCTGCAAAGTCTCAAAATAACTGTTGATCCTGCCAGTAAAGTCCACCTATAGCAGATTCCTTGGATGGTGTAACAATGCTGCACTGCTTCTGAATTCAGAACGTAGTTGCCACTGTCATGTAGTCTGTACTTGCTTGCACAAAGAAGGATGAAAAAAAAAAAAATGTGACAGTTGTTGTGGCACCTGGCTACACCTAGCACTGCCCACTGCTTTCTGGATTGACAGCACTGCCCCTGTTACTGAAACCCTCCCACCATGAGCTTGGAGGTGGAGCATGTGAGTCAAAAGTAGATGATTTGGATCATTCAAGAAGGTAAATTTAGTTTTTTTGTATTACTTTAAGGCTTGTGCATTACATTGTGGCTAGATTTAGAACTTTAGACTGTTATACATTAACTGTTGTACTTTTAATCATCAAGGGTTACCGAATTACAAGCTGCGGCCTTTGACTGTTCTTGAGCATCTGATTATTCTGAGGTCTTTTGCAGCCTATCATCTGAAGGTGGTGTCAGTTTTTCATAAAACCTGGTGTGGCGGCCAGTTGAACTTTTATTGAAATGTCAAAAGGACAATTCATAACGTGTGTAACAACAAAAAAAGCACTACAGAGCGGTTATTCCACTCGGTACTGTGTGGTATGAGATTTTATTTGTTTTTTTGTACAGCTGATTGATATAGATATATAGATAGTATTTCACAAAAGTGAGTACACCCCTCACATTTTTGCAAATATTTTATTATATCTTTTCATGTGACAACACTGAAGAAATGACACTTTGCTACAATGTAAAGTAGTTAGTGTACAGCTTGTATAACAGTGTAAATTTGCTGTCCCCTCAAAATAACTCAACACACAGCCATTAATGTCTAAACCGCTGGCAACAAGTGAGTACACCCCTAAGTGAAAATGTCCAAATTGGGCCCAATTAGCCATTTTCCCTCCCTAGTTGTCATGTGGTGTCATGTGACTCATTAGTGTTACAAGATCTCAGGTGTGAATGGGGAGCAGGTGTGTTACATTTGGTGTTATCTCTCTCTCTCATAAAGGTCACTGGAAGTTCAACATGGCACCTCATGACAAAGAACTATCTGAGGATATGAAAAAAAATTGTTGCTCTACATAAAGGCTATAAGAAGATTGCCAAGATCCTAAAACTGGGCTGCAGCAGGGTGGCCAAGACCATACAGTGGTTTAACAGGACCGGTTCCCCTCAGAACAGGCCTCGCCATGGTCAACCAAAGAAGTTGAGTGCACATGCTCAGCGTCATATACAGAGGTTGTCTTTGGGAAATAGATGTATGACTGCTGTCAGCATTGCTGCAGAGGTTGGGTTGAAGGGGTGGGGGGGTCAGCCTGTCAGTACTCAGACCATAAGCTGCACACTGCATCAAATTGGTCTGCATGGCTATTATCCCAGAAGGAAGCCTCTTCTAAAGATGATGCACGAGAAAGCCCGCAAACAGTTTGCTGAAGCACAGTTTGCTGAAGCAGATCCTTTAAATCCTGTAAGGTTTTCCAGCAGAACATTGCCCAAAACATCATACTTCCTGGTGCCATCTTTTCCCCAGTTAAGCAACGCACACGTACTTTCTCATTCACATGATGTAAAAACGTGATTCATCAGACCAGGCCACCTTTTTCCATTGCTCCGTAGTCCAGTTCTGATACTCGCGTGCCCATTGTAGGTGCTTTTGGCAGTGGACACGAGTCAGCGTGGGCACCTTGACTGGTCTGCTGCTACACAGCCCCATACACAAACTGAGATGGCCATTTTTTTTTTTTTTTTTTCTTTCAACGCATAGACCTTAAGGGACAACATGTTTATCTGCTGCCTAATATATCCCACCCGCTTTCAGATGCCATTATAATGGGATAATCAACATTATTAACTTTACCCATCAGCTGTCATGAAGTTATGTATGGTCCATGTACATTGTGATTCAGTGTGGATCCGTTTAAAAACTGACAAATGGATCCAGACTGCATACCCATGTGAAATGGCCCTTCTTGTTAATGACCTGAAACACCCTTAATATGCATGGTAGACAGACCGCTTTGAGCCCTATGCACACTGGGAGTGCAGTTCTGATCTTTATGACAAACAAGTGGAACTTTTGTACACCATATAATAATGTGATTGGATCGTGTTGAAATGTGCCCTGTTGATTTTTAGGAGCTGTGAATTTCACTGATAGGAGCAACTATTGTTTTCCTGTTTTCCAATACTGCTTCTTTGTGCTCTGTACAACCAAACCCATGTGTTTGCTATTGTTAAAGTTCACTTTTTGTAACATGTCACACTCATATTCAGTGTGTAACATGTTACAAATGCACCCCCCCCCCCCCCCCCCCCCCCCCGGAGTACTCGTTTTGATAGTGAATGAGGGAACTGTCCAGCCGTGTCATTCATTCAGTGTTCTGTGAATGAGAAAACTGCAAGTACCGATAGCCTACTGCCTGCTTGTATCGGAGGTATGGGCAGACAGATACAGTTTGCAGGACTGTGGCATACACCCTCCGATCTGCTGATTGTGTGTGCAGTGCTTTACAGGTAACTTATAAACTAAATAATGCATATTTTTTTTACCTGCAAAAAAGTGCATTTATTTTATTTATTTTTTTTGTAAAGATGAACTTCTCCTTTTAAAACTTCTAGCAAATTGAGAGCAGTGGCACTCTCCATTCAATCCACAGTTAAAAGCATTACACCTTGTTGATAGTTGCATGGGTACACGTATTGAATTGTATAATATGGCAACTGTTTACAGCTTTTATCTAGGTTGAAAGTTTATATTAACATGTAGCGTGCCAGGTTACAGTTGATCTGAAGCCCCAGGCTCGTTCTAGAGACTAAACAAACCCTCCGCTCTGGCTCCAGTCTGCTCCTGAAATCCTAGTTTAGACTCTCTAGTCTTTTAGAGCTACACCAAAATATTTTTCTCCAACCTCAAAAAATGCTTTCTATGCATTTCTAAAAGTCTCTCTACTCTAGCAACATCCTTTCCACTATTGTGCATTTAGTCTACATGTTTTCAGCTGTATTTTTGATAGGATACCCTAATTAAGGGGTAAGTTCACATTTACAGAAAAATCTGTAAGGTGAACTTACACAGGGTGCCCTCCTCACCCCGATACCCCCCCCCCCCCCATTCCCACTAACCTGAAGCGTGGCAATCAATCTCCAGTTCTAAGCCCGGTATAGCTGCCTCAGGGGTCTGGGACTTAGAAAACCCTGCAACTGAATCTCCAAAACATACCCCGTCGGGAGGTACGCCGACCAATCAGAACCCATGTAGCCCGTCCTGTCAGCGGGGATGAAGACACGTGAATGCCAAGGGGATTTCTAAGCGCCGGACCCCTGAGGCGGCTATACTGGGGCTCAGAACGGGAGATTGCACCGCTCCAGGTCAACGGGTCTGCCCATTCCACATGCACTAATGCACCCCCATGCCATTAGAGATGCAGATTTTTTAACTGAATGCTGATAAGCCAGTAGGTCCCTCTCCTCTTTGGTCCAGAAGAAACCCACCCATGGTTGCCAAAAAGAATGTACAATTTTGATTCGTCTGACAACAGAACAATTTTCCACTTTGCAACAGACCATTTTAAATGAGCTTTGGCCCAGAGAAGACAGTGTTTCTGGATCATGTTCAGATATGGCTTTTTCTTTGCACAATAGAACTTTGCTTTGCATTTTTGGATGGCACCATAAAGACAATGATTTTTGAGTATTCCTGAGCCCATGCAGAATCATTTCTGTTCTTAATGCAGTGCCGTCTGAGACAGAAAATCACAGGTATCCAATATTGCATTTTGGCCTTGTCCCTTGTGCACAGAGGATCCAAATCTCTTGATATTATGTACTGTAGATCATTGGTCATCAACCCTGTGCTCAGGGCCCACTAACAGTCCAGGTTTGCAAGATAACTGAAATACATCACAGGCGATCTCATTTGCTGCTCAATGATTGCAGTATTCTAGTCTGCATCTCCCCAAGGTAATGCATAAAATCTGGCCTGTTAGTAGGCCCTGAGGACAGGGTTGATGACCACTGCCGTAGATGATGATATATTTTTAAAGTCTTTGCACTTTTACATTGAGGAACATTATTCTGAAATTGTTGGAAAATTTTTAGAGGCAGCTTTTCACGGATTGGTGAATCTCTGCCCATCATTACTTCTAAGACACTCTGGGGTTGATATACTAAAGGCAAATACACTGTGCACTCTTCAAAGTGCAATTGCACCCTGCAAGTGCAGTTGCTCCAAGACTTAGAAAATGAGGTAACTCTTCACTTTGCAAAGAATACCCAATCACTTGCATGGAAAATAAAAAAAAAAAAAAAAACAGCATTTTTGCTTGCAGATAATTGGATAATGGAAGTCGGCAGAGCTTCTGCTCATTTACCAAGCTGTGGAGCAACTGCTCGTGCAGAGTGCAACTGCACTTTGCAAATTGCACAGTTTATATGCCTTTAGTAAAGCAACCCCAAAGACTCTCTAAGATGCCTTTTTTTTACCTTTTTTTTTTTTTTTACCCAGTCAATTTACTGACCTGTTGCCAATTAACCTAATTAGTTGCAAAATGTTTTTCCAGCTCTTCCTTGTTAGTGCGACTTGCTTTGACAGCTTTTTGTTGCCCTGTCCCAAATTTTTTGCAGCATATTGCTGCCATCAATTTCAAAATTACAATTTTTTCCTAAAATGATGCATTTTCTCAGTTTAACCACTTCAGTCCCGGAAGAATTTACCCCTTCCTGACCAGGCCTTTTTTGCAATACAGCACTGCGTTGCTTTAACTGACAATTGCACGGTAGTGCGACGTTGTAGCCAAACAAAATTTATGTCCTTTTTTCCCCACAAATAGAGCTTTCTTTTAGTGGTATTTGATCACTATTGCGCTATTAACAAAAAAGCGTCAATTTAGAAAAAAACACTATTTTGTACTTTTTGCTATAATAAATATCCAAAAAACAATTAAAACAAATTTCTTCATCAGTTTAGGTCGATATGTATTCTTCTACATGTTTTTGGTAAAATAATCGCAATAAGCATATATTGATTGGTTTGAGCAAAAGTTATAGCGTCTACAAAATAGGGGACAGATTTATGGCATTTTTATTATATATATATTTTTTTTAATTTTATCAGGACTGCAACGTTGCGTCAGACACTTTTGACAATCTTTTTGGGAACAGTGACATTTATATAGCGATCAGAGCTAAAACTAGCCACTGATTACTGTATTAATGTCACTGGCAGGGAAGGGGTTAAATGTGTTCCCTTTGTGTGTTCTAACTGTTTGGGAATGTGGCTGACTAGGAGGAAAGATCATTGTTCCTACTAAGTAGTCTCCTTTCCCCTGACAGAACCGGGGTTTGTGTGTTCACACACACAGATCCCGGTTCTCGCTCTATCACGAGCGATCGCGGGTGCCCGGTGGTCAACGAGCCCGCCGGGCACGCGCGACGACATCCGGGGACACGCTGCGGGCGCGCGCTTGCTTATAGTGTCTTTAAAGAGCTGACGTACAGCTACGACTGCTCGCACAGCAGTGCCATCCTGCCGCAGTATAACTGCGGCAGCTGGCCGGGAAGCGGTTAAACAGTTGATATGTTTTCTCTTCTCTTTTGTGAATAATATATGGGTTTATGAGATTTGTAAATTATTACATTCTGTTTTTAAGTACATTTTACATCAACTTTTTGGAATTGTGTAGAAAAGAGAAGACAGAACAAGTTACCCATGCATCTAACCCACTAGGACTTAAACATAACTTTTTTTTTTTTCTCAATTTTAAATGTTATTTTCATTACATATATTCACCAATTAACATGGCATCGTACTAAAAGGAGAAGCATAGATTTTCTATTGGGAAGGATATCTCTCTCCAAGGTACTTTAAGTCTCACTGGGATGGATTTACTGAAACTGGAGAGTGCAAAATCTTGTGCCAGCTGTGCATGGTAGCCAATCTACTTCTAACTTCAGTTTGTTCAATTAAGCTTTGACAAAAATACCTAGAAGCTATTTCCCTGATTTGATTCAGGCTGATCTTCTCCTATTTATAAATAAGGGGCAGTTTAAAAGGGAAACGCCATTAGCTGTGTGGCATTTATGACTTTTTTTTTTCACTCACAGTATTCTACCCTGACGAAGCCTTTGTTATAGGCGAAATATGTTGGGTTATTCGTTTTTGCAGTATGTTTTGATTATTAATAATAATAATATTGGAGCATTGAGCTGTTATTGAGGGAATGGTTGCTGATAGCTAAGTGTGTCCAGAGTGGTTGGATAACAGAAGCAGTTTTGGAAAATACATGTAGCTCATACTAGAGCACTTGACTTAATCAGCAAAAATGCATTTATTTTTTAAAGTGGGCTCAGAGAAGATTTATAGAAGTAGGAGTTTCCTGTTAGGGTAGATTTAGACAGGCGTCTAAATCTGTCTTGCCTGAAGCCCAATCCGTGTTCGGGTTGTGCCCCAGGAGCTACTGACAGGTGGTGAGGAAGCAATACAAGGCCTCTTCACCACCTGTTTTACCCCATTTTTGCCAACAAACACGCTGCAACTACATGCATTGTACACAGGTGCAAGGCCTTTGGGCTTGCTGCCTGGAATTCCAGTCATAATTGAAAAGTTGCCTATGATTAGTATGCTAAATATGTTTAACTTTGATATTATTCAATTTCAGGCTTGCTGATTGGCTCAGATTATACTTTCTAAGCTTGACAATCAGCTGCTTCCTGTTCTTCACCAACAACAGTTTGCATGCTGAGCTGAATTTGGCAGCTCTCAGGCACTTCCTAAAATCGTTTTCAGTTTCTGTGTGAGAAATCAAGCCTAGCTTTCAGTAAGCCTGCCCAGCATCGCCCTCATCCTTCCCAGCCTTCTGGCGACTGTACAGCAGCTTCGCTCTTCCAAGCCTCATTTTGGCTTACAGCTGAGGGAGAGCAGTCATTGTAAGGCTGTAATGCTCCACTGCAGTGTATATACCAACACATGACTCGCACACACAAGGAGGAATCCAGTGCATTATACTGCAGCCTTTGTGTTACACACTTCAATGTTGGATCATGAGTTTTCCGCTTGTCATGCGTTACACTAACATTATAAGGTCAAGTTATGTGGCGTTAAGGTATAGTAGTGTTCATTGTAGACTGTGAGCTGAGATCCCAGAGCACTTCCAGCTACACTGACAGTTCCCCCTGTTTAGTTTTATTTTTTTTAATTCATTGAAGCGTATTTTTTTCCCCAAAAATTGCATTTTGAAAGACCGCTGTGCAAATACAGTGTGACACAAAATATTGCAACAACCGCCATTTTATACAGATTTTTAACTTGTAAGCAACAAGTGTCAGAAAAAGTTTTAGTCTTTAAGTGGTTAAACTGACCTCATTTACAGACCGAAGTTCATCCCTTTGATCTAAAAGAGCTAACTGATACATTGTTTTATAGCGCTGACAATGTTGATAAACATTTGCCGGCTTTTTTTTTTTTTTTGACAGCTGAGTGAGCAGAGAACGCACTGCACTTGTTACATGAATGAATCATGGAAATGCTGTATTAAGCTCGTGAGGGGGTTGAGTCGAGATCACATATATTTTATTTATTTTCTTTAAATGATTAATGGCTGGCTGCAACAGAGGCATGCTTGGCAAATGGGGCATTAGTGGAGCTTGCAGCTAGACGGTCACTTTGATAGCTTGCCCTGCATGAGCAAGGTGACTGTGTCAGTTTAATCTTTGTCACACATAAGTGAATATGTGCTCTGTCCCAGTTATGTTCTGCAATAGGCAGTATTATTGAGCTGTAAATTTGTTGCGTGTGGGCATTAGCCATGGGGCATAGCTGATCTTTATTTTTAATGCTTTGCGTTAGAGCCCAGTTTCCCATTGTGTTTTTTTTTTTTTTTATTCCTCAGGTCTTTGGAGTTTATTTCTAAAAATTCCCATGGCCAGGTTCCATGAATCATCATTGTTTATAGCTGTTCAAAAAACATTGCAATATTTTTCATGCTGTTTAAGATCATAGATGAGTTTGGAATGTGTTCTCCTAACAAAGCTTGCTCTGTTCATATTTGAGATGAAAATGCAATATGATACATTTTACCCCTTGGTATAAAATAGATATACTATATATACAATATAGTATATCTTTTTATTTTTTATATACTTAATATTTTATATCATTGTTTAATTTTGGGGGATTTTATACAACCTGCATTTATCTAAAGTTCTGTTCAGCCTAGTTGTCAGAGCTGTTTTTTGATTGTTCTGATTAGGGCTGAAACAACTAATCGCTTATGCAATTAATCGGTTACTATTTTCATAATCGATTAATTGGCCAGTAACATAATGGGGTTAAAAAAAAAATAAAATGAGCCCTTTATAGTACAAAGAGCAAAAAAAATGAAACCCTTACAGTAGCGATTATTTGCTTTTTTTTTTTTTTTTTTTTTTTTTTTTAAACCCCATTATGTTACTAAACGTCTTAGGCCTGGTTCACACACATGTGTTTTTTTGGTGTTTTTGCAGAAACGCACTACCGTTAATTTACATGGTTTCCTATAGGACACGTTCACATCTATGCTTTTTTTTTCAGCCACTGCGTATTTGGAAAAGGTCAAGGACTTTTTTTTTTTTTTTTTTTTAACGCAAAACAATGCTTTTTTGGTTTAATATACTTTAATGGAGAAGTTGCAGAAAAGCATGTAATGCGTTTTTGCAGCAATTTGTGTTTTTTAACCCCTTCCCGCCGACCGAACGCATATATGCGTACTCGGCTTTCCGGGGTTATACCGGGATGATGCCCGCAGCTGCAGGCATCATCCCGGTACCGTTGTTTTCAGCAGGCGATCGGCTACCCGAGTATAACAACCGATGCGGCTAAAAGCCGCTCGGCTGTTATACCGGAGGAGCGGGAGGGGACATCCCCCCCCCCCCCCTCCCGCCGCCTCCCGCCGCTGTTACCGGGCCTCCCGTGCGATCGGGAGGCCCGGTGTCCGTTCGGCTGCCTTCGGCGGCTGGGGGCGGGCTGGAACAAAGCTGCGAGCGGCTTCGTTCCAGCCTTCTTCTTGTAAATGCGGAAGCGACGTCATGACATCACTTCCCGTTTACTCGGCTGCCAATGGCGCCGAATTTAAAAAAGTACACAGTATTCAGAATCGACGTTTTCGGCGATCTGAATACTTTGAAGTGTAAAGGAGGGATGGGGGGTCTTTTAGACCCCCGATCCCTCCATAAAGAGTACCTGTCACCACATATTACTGTCACAAGGGATGTTTACATTGCTTGTGACAGCAATAAAAGTAAAAAAAAAAAAAAAAAAAAAAATTTTAAACACAATTTATAAAGTACAAAAATAAATTAAATAAAAAAAAAAAAAAAAAAATTTTTAAAGTGCCCCTGTACCCGCGAGCTCGCGCAGCGAAGAAAACGCATAGGGAAGTCGCGCCCGCATATGTAAACATTGTTCAAACCACACATGTGAGGTATCGCCGCGATCGTCAGAGCGAGAGCAATAATTCTAGCCCTAGACCTCCTCTGTAGCTCAAACCTGGTAACCGTAAAAAATTTTTAAATCGTCACCTATGGAAATTCAAAGGTACCGTAGTTCGTCGCCATTCCACGAGTGCGTGCAATTATAAAGGGTGACATGTTTGGTATCTATTTACTCGGCGTAACATCATCTTTCACATTATACAAAAAAAATTGGGGTAACTTTACTGTTTGGATTTTTTAAAATACATGAAAGCGTCACTTTTCCAAAAATTTGCGTTTAAAACACCGCTGCACAAATACTGTGTGATAAAAAATATTGCAACAATCGCCATTTTATTCTCTAGATTCTCTGCTAAAAAATATATATATAATGTTTGGGGGTGCTAAGTCATTTTCTAGCAAAAAATACGGATTTTAACTTGTAAACACCAAATTTCAAAAATAGGCTTAGTCATGAAAGGGTTAATCTGCCCAACAACAAATTGGCCAAAAAAAAATGCAAAAACGCAAATCGCCGCAAAATCATGTGCGCAAAAATCAAAGCTCACAGCAAAAAGCACTGCAAAAACAGATTAAAAACAAACTGCATAGGTGTGTACCGAGCCTTATGCTGGCCACACAGATCAATTTTCAGACGAGAATATTCATACGAAAAATCTTTGTACATTCGCTGAATGTTGTTTGAAATTTTCACTTGTTTTTTACATTCTTGTTTTTAAAAGGAATGTTTTTTTCTGAACGAAAACCACATACACTGTCTGTCTGAACATTCCTTTGACTAAGTTTTCTATTTCCAAATTTTCCCGTCACTGTGGTTGAAAATGAATGTCGATTTGACCCCACTAACGATTAATAAAATCGAACGAACATTCTTAATGACGTTTTTTTTTTGTTTTTTTTTTGTTTTTTTTTTGAAGGAAGACATTGTTTTGTTTTTTTTGTTTTTTTTGTTTAAATAAAAAAATTTGATCTCTGAGTCTGATGATATTTACCAGATTCACCTTTTTTAATAGTGTATATACAGTATGTCTCTCCTCTAATGGTGTGTATATACGTGTTATCTCTCCTCTAATAGTATATAGGTACAGTCAGGTCCATAAATATTGGGACATCGACACAATTCTAATCTTTTTGGCTCTTTACACCACCACAATGGATTTGAAATGAAACTAACAAGATGTGCTTTAACTGCAGACTTTCAGCTTTAATTTGAGGGTATTTACATCCAAATCGGGTGAACGGTGTAGGAATTACAACAGTTTGTATATGTGCCTCCCACTTTTTAAGGGACCAAAAGTAATGGGACAATTGGCTGCTCAGCTGTTCCATGGCCAGGTGTTTTATTCCCTCATTATCCCATTTACAAGGAGCAGATAAAAGAGTTCATTTCAAGTGTGCTGTTTGCATTTAGAATCTGTTGCTGTCAACTCTCAATATGAGATCCAAAGAGCTGTCACTATCAGTAAAGCAAGCCCCCATTAGGCTGAAAAAACAAAACAAACCCATCAGAGAGATAGCAAAAACATTAGGTGTGGTCGAATCAACTGTTTGGAACATCCTTAAAAAGAAAGAACGCACCGATGAGCTCAGCAACACCAAAAGACCCGGAAGACCATGGAAAACAACTTTGGTGGATGACTGAAGAATTATTTCCCTGGTGAAGAAAACACCCTTCACAACAGTTGGTCAGGTAAAGAACACTCTCCAGGAGGTAGGTGTAGTCAACAATCAAGAGAAGACTTCACCAGAGTGAATACAGGGGGTTCACCACAAGATGTAAACCATTGGTGAGCCTCAAAAACAGGAAGGCCTGATTAGAGTTTGCCAAATAACATCTAAAAAAGCCTTCGCAGTTCTGGAACAACATCCTATGGACAGATGAGACCAAGATCAACTGGTACCAGAGTGATGGGAAGAGAAGAGTATGGAGAAGGAAAGGAACTGCTCATGATCCAAAGCATACCACCTCATCAGTGAAGCATGGTGGTGGTAGTGTCATGGCGTGGGCATGTATGGCTACCAATGGAACTGGTTCTCTTGTATTTATTGATGATGTGACTGCTGACAAAAGCAGCAGGATGAATTCTGAAGTGTTTCGGGCAATATTATCTGCTCATATTCAGCAAAATGCTTCAGAACTCATTGGACGGCGCTTCACAGTGCAGATGGACAATGACCCGAAGCATACTGCGAAAGCAACCAAAGAGTTTTTTAAGGGAAAGAAGTGGAATGTTATGCAATGGCCAAGTCAATCACCTGACCTGAATCCGATTCAGCATGCATTTCACTTGCTGAAGACAAAACTGAAGGGAAAATGCCCCAAGAACAAGCAGGAACTGAAGACAGTTGCAGTAGAGGCCTGGCAGAGCATCACCAGGGATGATACCCAGCATCTGGTGATGTCTATGCGTTCCAGACTTCAGGCTGTAATTGACTGCAAAGGATTTGCAGCCAAGTATTAAAAAGTGAAAGTTTGATGGATGATTGTTAATCTGTCCCCTTACTTTTGGTCCCTTTTTAAAAAGTGGGAGGCACATATACAAACTGTTGTAATTCCTATACCGTTCACCTGATTTGGATGTAAATGCCCTCAAATTAAAGCTGAAAGTCTGCAGTTAAAGCACATCTTGTTCGTTTCATTTCAAATCTATTGTGGTGGTGTATAGAGCCAAAAAGATTAGAATTGTGTTGATGTCCCAATATTTATGGACCTGACTGTATATCTCTCTAATGGTATATCTCTTCTGTCTCTTGTTCTCAGAGTGGATTAGCCATTTTGCTCCCTAACCATATAGTTGGTTATTTTATAATTCCCACTGCATAGAGATATTTAAGAATAATTTTTATTTTTAAACTTTACATATTAACCAAATTATACACCACACTTTTTTTAAGGTTATTAATTGAAAAAATAATTCTTAAAGGCCTATGGAAACCTTGCTAATACTGTGTTGTATCCAGGCTACATATGCAGTAATAAATATGGGGTTCTTTTCTCTCTCACACAAAGTGGTGTCCGGCTCTGCGGTGGTCTGACATGCCATTTCCAGGCACTGTTCCAGTCAACAGCGCTCTAGCTCCCCGAGCACTGCTGTTGATTGTAGCAGTGTCGGGAGGGAGAGAGAACATGTCGGACCGCTGCTTTTTGTCAAAAAGAGCCAATGCTTCTATGTGCTGCCAGCACAGAGTTTTTAACCTTTTCTGCAGTACTTACTAGTGCAAAAAAAAAAAAAAAAATCTGTAAAGCTGCCCATACACTGTAAGATTTGTCTTGTTCATCCCCGCAGGCTGAACAAGAGAAATCAAGAAAACAAAACAAATCTAATCTCCACTACGGGCTACTGTATTCTAACAGACCGCATCCACAGCTGTCAGAATACCCAAGTATTGGCTGCATCTGATTGGATGTAGCTGCTGTTCGTCCCACATTTTCCCATCCACATCTTGTTTTTACATTAACAAAATTGCCACTATATACCTTTTTGGCTGATCTGTATACCACAGTTAGTGATAAACTGTAGTTTCTCTAGTGCTGAGAGTTCAGGTAGGAGGAAATTTCCACTGCAGCCTGTATACAAGCCCACATGTGTGATGCCAATATCATGTGACCTGGCTAGCCCTGAGAAAAAGGAAATGTTCTCTCCAGCATAAGACACAACTGAGCATGTGCAGGTTGGCTACACTGCCTATGTTAGCTGGCTTTCCCCAGATAGACAGTGCAGGAGGGGGAGGATCTATGCATACAGGATAAAACAGCCTTTTTACACAATGCAGGGAATTAACCCCTTAAGTTCCACAGTGAGTATAACCAGCCTGCTATGCTGCATATGCAGACAGATTTTACTGTTGTGGGTTTAGTAACATTTTAAGCCTCCCAGCATCCTCGCCTTGAAACTCTGGCTATATTTGGCTATACTCTATGCACTGTATTCTACATCCTGCTAATTTTTACCATACTTTCATGGTGTTTTTTTTTTTTTTTTTTTTTTTAGATCTTAGGACCACAAATCTGTAGGTAGATGATTTGTTAGTCCTTGAAGGCTAACATTTGAGCTTTGCTTGGCCAGTTGTATTATGTACTATCTTCTCATATGGGGACTTGCAGTGGCAATACACTCAGAATTGACAGTTCTGTCGAATTGCAGCTGCTATTACAAAGCTAATTCACCATTATGCTGAATAAACAAATCTTGAGGGAATTCAGCAGAAAGAATGTGACGCCTACGTCCTGGAAAATTTGAGGACTGGAATCAGGGCAAAGTCTGACTTTTAGTTATGGGCAGATATTACAAAAAAAAAAAACGCACACAATTAAACAGTTATGTTTAAACAGATTATTAAATTGAAACTCCAGCCATATGGTTGCCCACAAATCTTCAATCGCCAATACATTTTAGGAGCAAGGTGTCAAGATTTTACTTGAAACATTTTTTATTTTGAGGAATAAAAGTCATATACAAGCTGAATATAAGAGGAGCAAGAGAGATACAGTGGGACATAATAATTACGTAACTCAGTGTGAGCAAATGTGAAATCGAAGAGCCATACCAAGATCGTTTCGGAAAGATGACCGAAAATAAGCATAACAACGAAACAATGGAGCCCTATAAACCGACTACTAACAACCTGTGGGCTATTTTGGACCTCTGGATTACGTCAAAACGGATATTGCCATAGTAAAATCAGGCCAGGCCGGTGCAGACTCCCTCTTCACCCAGTACCCCCAAGGGGATCAAGCTGTGCCAGGAGGGGAATCTAAACCCTGACTCCAACCCCCATCCTACCACGGAAAAGCAGTATATATTGAGGATAATGGCTATTCACGTAAGCATAAGATTACTGTGACTCAGATTTTCGTAATAACCTCTATAACCCAAAACGTTTGGGTATTATAAAATGGGGGAAATGGGATAGAATAGGAGCAGCAGGCTTTTAGCTCAATTCAGTTTGGCTTAACACTAAGGACGAAGGAGATGTCTATGTGGTTTGCCCAGGGCTCCCAGGTGGCCTCAAATTTGTGGACTGAGTCTGATAATATGCTGGATAACTTTTCCTGAGACATTATCCAGAAGATTTTCCTGTGTGCAGCCATTGCCAAGAGTTTCAGTTTCCAGGCCTTGGCAACAGTAAGTTTGGCCACTAGTAGAATAAAGTGGATTAGCCTTCGAGTGGTAGCAGAGATCTTTGGTATCCAGGCATTGAGGAGGGCAACAATTGGGGTCCTGGGTATCTGGCATCCATCAAGCCTGTCGATTTTTAATATTGAATATTTTTCTCCAGAAAGGGCATATTCTAGGACGTTCCCACCAAATGTGGGCCATTGTGCCTGAAAGTTGGCAACCTCTAAAGCATAGAGGGTCTGCTGAGGGATACGTAGAGGCCAATCTGGAGGGTGTATAATACCATCTACAAACTACTTTCAAAATGGCTTCTGTGAGGGATGTATTTAGAATGCCCTTGAAGGAATTAAAACAAGCCGTCTGCCAGCTCTCCAGGTCCCAGTGGAATTGGAAATCTGACTCCCAGGAAGTCATGAAACGGGATTTTGAGGTAGGAAGAGTAAGTGACGAGTAGATGATAGAGATCCCTCCCTTCTGTTCCGTGGCCTGTCCACACCTAAGTCCATAAACTGTGAACCTAGGTGGAAGTGGTTTATCTTTCCAGAGTGTGAAATTTGTCTGAATCTGAAGTGTTCAGAAGCGGGTAGGTCCAACTTACTGATGCAGTGATTGAAGGAAAGAGGACCTGTGGAGGTATAGAAATGCCGATTCGGTACAGTCCATTGTCTAACCACCATTTAAATGCTATTATGTTCATGCCTGGAGGGAAGTCAGGGTTATTAAATGTGACAGCGGCTTGCTTGCTGAGGTCAGGGCCATCGACGTGCGTATAGTGTCCCATAGGGCTAAGGAGTGAGATGAGGTAGGAGCCATTATTGAAGGGAGGATTTTTGGGGGACACCACAGCAAGAAGTCCAAGGTGTGGCAGGGCACTGCTTGTCTTTCTATTTGAACCCAGTCCGGTTTTTCGAATCTGGAATACACTATGGAAAGCTGGGCTAGTCTGGCTGCCAAACAGTATTAGTATAGTTGGGGTAGGCCTAGGCCCCCCCTTTTCTTATGACAATACAAGGTACGTTGAGTAATTTTATATCCACCCTTTCCCCAGGTGAATTTCAGTAACTTGCTATGAAAGGATCAAATGTGGTCACTTTTTAATTAGGATGGTGAGAGAACGGAGCAGGTAGAGCAGTCTGGGGAGCAGTCATCTTTTTATAAAGTGTATCCGTCTTAGCCAGGAGAGGTTATGTTTGGACCAAGTCTTAAGGTCGGATTCGAGTTTATGGAACATAGGGGGATAATTACTAACATAGAGGGACTCTGTCTTGGCTGTCAAGTTAATTCCAAGGTATTTATTGAAAGACTCACTCCATTAAAATTTGAAGGATTTCTGCAATAGGGTAACTGTCTGGCTGTAGAGATACGTTCAGCGCTTGGGACTTGGAATAGTTAACCTGGAGGCCTGATATCTCGGAGAATTTTTCTAATGTCTGGCATAAGTTTGGTAGCGAAGTGATGGGGGGGTGAGGAATAGTAGCATGTCATCCGCATAGAGACCACATTTTTGAGTTTGGGGTCCACATGATAGCCCTTTTATGTTTGGGTTTTGACGGATTGCGATGGCAAGGGATTCAATTGCCAAGGCAATAATTAGCAGTGAGAGTGGACGTCATCCTTGTCTGGTGCCTTTTGCAATATGTATTGGTTTAGAGTAGTATCCCTGGAGGCGTACATGTGCCTTTGGTTGAGAATGGAGAACTTGTATCAAGCCTATGAATCGTTCGCAGAAACCCCATCGCTCAAGAAGGGTAAAGCTATAGGGGCAGGAAACCGAATCAAAGGCTTTTTGTAGGTCTAGAGAGAGTAGCATGCCCTATTGTTTAGGGCCCCCTTCCCATTTAGTCTGGAGTATGGATAATATATCAATTGCTCTCCTAATTTGGTCAGGGCCCTGTCTGCCTGGGATGAGTCCAACTTGATCTTTGTGAATGTAAGTGTTAATGAAGGATGTGAATCGGTTGGCTAGCATTTTGGTCAGTATTTTCAGATTATTAAGGGATATCGGGCGATAGTTGCTGACTTCTTCCGCATTTTTGTCCAGCTTGGGTATTACAGCAATGTATGCTTTATTGAGTTGTGTGTCCATTGGGTCGCCTCGGGTCTGGGTATTAAAAATGTTTTGCTAGATGGGGAGCCAAGATGTTAGTGAATGCCTTGTAATATGAGGTGGAGAAACCGTCCGACTCGGAGGCAGATCCTCCGTTAAGGTCCCTGATGAGTCCTAGTACCACCTTGGTAAAGGGTGCTTTGAGAATGTCTTTATGGGGCATGGGCCCTATACAGTTTGGCATAGAAATCCTGAATAGCCTCTAAAATTTTTGATGGGTTGGCTTTAGGACCTTGTCCGGGAATTCTGATCTTTTGGCACTATTCAAATCTGTATTCAGGGTGACAATTTGGATGCTAGCATGGTACCTATCTTGTCTTTCTGTGTGTAAAATTTGTATTTATTCCAGCGAAAGTATTTTTCTGCTTGTGCCGTGAGAGCCAAGTTAAGTTCTAGCTGGGCTTTATCCAGTTGGACTATTGCAGTAACTGAGGGTTTTGTTTTTGTGTTGGGGCTCAAAGCAATGCGTATTCTTTTTCTGCTCGCTCGATTTCGGCTGTCCTTTCCTATGTAATTTGTGTGTTCAATCAAATTTATTTCTCCCCTGATGAAGGCCTTCTGAGCCGCCCACAAGGTTTCTGCCGAGGTTCCATCAATATTGTTGAATTTAAAGTATTCCTGTAATGATTTCTCGATCATGGTGACTCTGATTTGGATCAGAGAGGAGGGACTCATTCAGTCTCCAGTGCCTCTGTCCAGACTTTGCGGAGAGAAGGTGGATAGTCATTATTACTAAGGAGTGGTCAGACAGGACCGTGTCTCTAATGTGGGAGTTTAAGACAAGTGGTATTGTGTGTGTGTGTGTGTGTGTGTGTGTGTGTGTGTGAATCGGAATATGGTCAATTCTGGCATATGTGTTGTGTGGACTAGAGTAGTGCGTGAAGTCTCTTGTTGAGGGGTTTAGTTCTCTGCAAACATCAGGTAGGCTCTGCTCATGTATTTAGCTATTTTGTGGCTTACTTTTGGGTGGGTGGGTCAGTTGGGCTCCGAGTGGCTTAGATTTATCTATACCTTGATTAAAAGCGACATTGGAGTCACCCCCCCCAGGATGACTGTGCCCTTCAACATGGGGTTACGAGTGTCAGACGTGTAAAGAATGCCGCTTGTCCCTTGTTAGAAGTATAATAGGACACTAGGGCTGGGGAAAAAATCGATTAAAACCTTGAATCGAGTTGAGAAGTCAAATCGATTCAAAACTTTATTTATTTTTTTCTTTTCACTGCACCAGTCCTGAGGCGCTGCGGGCATGAGTTTTTAGATGAGGCCGCGGCTTCGGCCTAGTCCGCGAGGCCGGACGCCGCGGTCTAGGCCGAAGCCGCGGCTTCGCCTAAAAACTCATGCCCGCAGCTCCTCAGGACCGGCGCGGTTTCCAAAGAAAAAAAAAAACTCGATTCAAATCGTGAATCGAGTTTTTTTTAAGAAAATCTCCCAGCCCTATAGGACACCAGGAAGTACATTTGATCCTCAATCATTCCCTTAACTAAAATGTACCTTTTAGTGTCTGAGATCCAGTTGAACTTGCAAAATTTTGAGAAGATGATGGCTATCCCTTTGGTTTTATTTTCTGCATTAGCTAGAGAAGTGGGAATGTAGGACTGTACCGAACCAGAAAATGAGTTTCCTGAAGCATAAGTACATCCAGGTTCATAGATTTATAGGAAGCAAAAACGTTCCTGCATTTGAGAGGAGCTTATGCCCTGCATGCTGTGGGAAGCGACCCTTAGAGTGTTCTGTGTGGAGTTAGCCATGGAGCCAAAAGTGAGGGGAGCAGACCAGCGTGCCCTTTTAGAAAAAACAACATTATAGTTGTGTTAGAAAAGAAAAAATAACAAAGGCAAAAACTGTATCAAGAACAGCGACTATTCAGAAGAGTAACATTAATAGTATATAAATTGACCCTGGCGCCGCCCCCTTGATAGCGAGATCATAGAGTGTGAGATAGAGATATAGATCTATCTAGACCGTTAAAATTATAAATATATATATATATATAATAATAATTTTGTGTGTGAATTGCATTAGCCAGTCCTGCAAGGTGATCCTTTTTTCCAAGTAGTGAAGATTCCAGTTGTTGCAGGAAGCACGAGACGAACTGACCAGCATATTTTAAACTGCCATAGGAATAAAGGGGCGATGACCTCTGACGGGACGTCAACCAAGCCCAAATGGTGAGTGATCTAACATTAGGTTAGGTGAGAAGATCCAGAGCTTTACGGGAGAAAAGTGTTCAGGGGGGGGCCATTGTTTTGTAGATCTTCGTCCCTTCGTCTTGTTCCAGAGGGGGCTCAGTGGACTTGCGGGTGGTGGTCTCTTGGTGAATCTTGACGTGGAGGAGGAAGTTTCCATATCTGATTCTTGGGATATTTTCAGGCTCACTAGTAGTGTTTCTCCTGTTGGGAAGTCACAGGAGGGAAGTGTAAATGTCTTCCACAGTCTGAAATGGGGGGGAAAAGGGCCTCGTAGCGGATGTGGTCCTTCTCAGTATGCAATGGACCTGGTCTGGCGAGCCGAGAGAGGGCCTCCCTAGACCCACAGACAAGGCCCCTTCAGCATGAAGGCGCGCCCTGTCCTATGTCCTAGTGTTCTGACTCTGGTTTCATCTCTGGCCAGAGTGTTTCTTCCTCTGGACAAACTCCAGAAGTTGCATCCTGCGTTTCAACTACTGTTGTCTCGCAGGTGGGCCTCCCTGTGGTCCTGCAGGTGGGTGTTGGGCCTAATGGTATCTACCTTCAAGGCGGTTCCATTTGCGCAATTCCATACAAGCTTCTTTCAAGTGAGAACCTGGCGTACATTGCCAGAGGTCTCTGGGTTATCAGGTCCGGCTGAGCCAGAAAACTGGGAGTCCCTGGTCTGGTGGCTTCGCTCTCCGGGATTTCGGCAGGGCACATCTTTTCTCTCCTTGTATTGGAAAGTGGTCACCACCAATGCCAGTCTGTCCAGGGTGGGGCGGTGTCCTGGGACTGGGTTCTGCTCAGGATTGTTGGACGCTGGAGGAATCTGGGCTGCAGATCGATATCCTGGGACTTCAACCGATCAGGCTATGTATGGATCATGGTGGTCGACTTTGAGGGCCCCGGATCCAGTCGGATGATGCCACGGCGGTGGTCTATGTCAATCACTAGGGCAGAACAAAGAGTGTGTTGGCAGCTCTGACAGTAGCTAGCATCCTCCAGTGGGCAGAAAGCCTTGTTCCGGCCCTCTCCGCCGTATGAATTCTAGGAGTGGAAAAATGGCAGGCGGTTGCCTCAGTTGGCTAGTGTTGGTCCACGGGCGGTCCCTTCATGAGGACATGTTTCGACGGATATGTCTTAGCGGAACGTTACTGAGGTTTCTGGCAAGGGCACGGGCTCATCTAGTGGCTCAGTGGGGCCAGTATATTCGGATCTACGCCTCTCCTCCTCTCAAGTTTCTGCCGTGGCTTTTGCGCAGGATCGAGGCTGAAGGGATTCCGGTCATTCTAGTGGGCCCGGATGGACTTGTTGGTCTTGGTACACCGACCTAGTGTGCTTGGTCGCTGACATCCCTTGGCGACTGCCTCTCAGGGAGGTTCTACTGTCCCAAGGGCCGATCTTCCATTCTGCTTCAGTCGATGGTTTTTGAAGGCCTGGCTGTTATGAGCCAGGTGCTGAAGCTACAACGCTGCTAAAGGTTCTTCTACTTGCTCTGTCCCAGTAGGTGGCTTTTTTGGTTCCTATCACCTCTGCTTGCAGAGTGTTGGAACTGTAGGCGTTACCATGTCATATTTCTTACCTGGTGATCCACAAAGATGAAGTGGTTCTTCGCCCTTGTCCATGGTTCTCTCCTCTGATTCCTTTTGATTAAGGACATTGTATTGCCTTTCCTGTGTCCCCAGGTCAAAATGTCCTAAGGGATTTACCTTACATGCCCTGGATGATCACAGGGCCTTTTCAGAGATCAGACTCACTGTTTGTGATCACGGACCGGCCAGAAAGGGGGCTGTCTGCTTCTTCTGTGACCTTTCTAGATGGCTCAGACAAACGGTGACTCTGGTCTATTCTATCAGGGGTTGGCCTTGGGATTTTTCGTTCAGGAACTTCGGAAGTGCTGCCATTCATTGCAATTGACAGGGGTGAAGTAGGAGTGATGTATACAGCGCTCCTACCCCGCCCCAAAGATGCTGCTTGCAGGACCTTTTTTCTGTCCCACAAGCACATTGTCCCAGTGTAAAGGCGCTCGGGCTTTCACACTGGGGAGGCATGGGAGGCAGTTTTCAGGCGCTATTTTTAGAGCTAAAATGCCTGAAAACTGCCTCCGTGTGAAAGGGGTCTTAGTCTGGCGGATTGGATGATCGTCTGATGGAAACGTTTCCATCCGACCACCCCATAGAGAACAACGGGTTTGTCTCTGCACAGTGAGCGGACACAAACCTGTCATCCACCTGCTCAGCAGGAATCCAGCTGAGAGATCCCCTGCTGAGCAGGCGGATGCACGTTATGAAGTCCGCCCCGTGTGAAAGGGGCCTTGGGCATCAGTAATTTTTATATAGAAATGACTATAATGCATTTAATCTTATTTGGGACTTATTTGGTCACCTTTGCAGCACTAACTAATATGAATGATGAGAAATAACAGAGCAGACATGGGAGCTACTTTTTTTTTTTTTTTTTTTTTATATAAACTACAAATGATTTCCTCTGCAGCTCAAGTGGTAAACCCAATCATATGCTTGTTAAACATTACATCAGCTGTGGAATGGTTTACTAACACATTGATTTTTAGATTTGCAGCAACGAAACTTTAATTACTTCCACATCATTGCTGGTATACAGGTAAAGTTCTTTATAATGTAGAGGAAATTCATCATTTCCTGGACCAGAAAATGTCGGCAAGTTTTATCTAAAAAAAAAAAAAAAAAAAAAAAAGTGAACAATACTGGAATACAAAGTATAACGTACCTTTTACTAAAAGTGTTTATTGACCGAACATATGTCTCAAGTTAACCTGTGCTTTGCTCATGTAGACCTGCTGACTTCCCCAGAGGCTTTGTTCACTCATTCGTGGAAACGAAGTGACATACTTGGTACTTCTGGGTATGGGGGAGCAGTAAACTCCCAGGTAGAGCTGCAAGATTAGTCGTCAAGAATCGTTATCACGTTTTTTTTTTTTTTTTTTTTTCCGTTGCGATTTTGACAAAAGTGTTTCACGATTTTTGCTATGCAAAGAATTCTCTCTGCTCTTTTGAAGCCCAATTTTACGTTGTGAGAATCGTGATCTTTTTATTCTAAGCAAAAAAATTGTGATTCTCATTTTGGCCAGAATCGCGCAGCTCTACCCCCACGTGACAGCAGCACTGTCTGGCAATTTGGTCACACAAGTACAAAGGTTTGTCACATGGGTCAGAGTGTTTGCTCCAGGTGCCAATATGTGCAGGTTTATTTTAAAATGCAAGGGAAAAAACAGCATTTTTAATCATGTGTTTTTTGTTTTGCTAGGTTACAGTTTGGTCATTCTAAGCTGCTCTCTTTTGATGCCCTTAAAGCGGCAGTAAAGCCCACTTTGTGATTTTTACCTACAAGTAAAATGTAGGTAAAATGAATATCTCCTAAACATGCACCGTTTAGGAGCTATTCACCCTGCGCATGCGCTCTGAAGGTCCGGCATACCTTGGTGGAACCGAGTGACTTAATCGCGGCTCCGGCCAATCACACAACCGGAGCGTGCAAACCTGGAATTAGACCAGGGGATGGTGACAGCGTGCCGCTTGAGGGCTTCATTCTAAGGTACGTATTTCATAATGTGCTAGTAATAAAACATGATTCAACAAAATAGCAATTGGTGTCATTCCTTGTGTATCAGAATTTAGTAATTAATTAAAAAAGATGGTGGTCCTTTTTAATTGACAGATGTCTGATACTTGATTATTCCAGATCACTTACTCGTGGAGTACTGAAGGCAAACTAAAGCTGGATAATTTGGCCGGTTCAGCAGGAGGCAGACAAATTTTAGTACATGTATACTCCTGTCTGTTCAACAGAAGCTGTCCTAACGACCGCCTTCTGTTGAACAGTCCTGACATAAAACCAGCATTTGATCAGCACATGCAGCCAATGGCTGCAGTGCTGATCTGTGTATTCAGACAGGGTGAGGGGAAGGTCCCAGCTGTCAGAATACAATAGCACATCGGGGGGGATCCCTGCATTTACATAGTTTGTGTTGATGCGGGAACTTTGAGGTTTTCTTCTTTGTCCAACCTGCTAAATGAAGAAACTGCTTTAAACTGACCATTGGTGGTTTGTTTTTATTTTTGTTGAGCGAGAAGGCTGAGCGAAAAAGTGAACAGATTTCTCAATTCACACAAAAGAGGTGGATGAACAGCTACATGTGGATCAACGTTAGTCTGGTACATCTATGGCCTGCTTAAAAATGACATGGAGTTTGCACAAAACCAAATTGGCAATGGCAGCTTCTACTGTAAATTCCTCCATAGGCAGCTGCCTTGTGCATATCGGGAACTATGTGTATAATGTTTGTATTTTCTTTTTTTGGCCCTGACAAGTTTCATTTTGGTTATTTGTGTATTGTCTATCTTTCAGCTGACAACACTTGGGAACCTTACTCCTGCTAGTACCGTGTTTTTCTGCTGTGACATGCAAGAGAGATTCCGTCCTGCCATCAAGTATTTTGGAGATATTATAAGTGTGGGCCAGCGATTAGTAAGTTACTCAAAGGACATGTAATATGTATGTGTGTATATGTATGTGTGTCTGTCGACAGATCGATAGATATAGATAGATCAATATATATCTATCTTATGTGTGTTTTGCCATAGTCCAGACTAAAAAATGCTTTTCTTTTTTCTTTTCAAGAAAATTTTAAATACAGATCACTATTCTTAACCACTTGCCGACCGCCGCTGCCGATGTACGTCCTAAGTTTGGCGGCGGATATCGTTGTTATGACAGCAGATAGCTGCCATAACCCGATATCCCAGTTTTCAGTCGGCTTTCAGATAAAAGTGGTCTCTGCGGCGGATTCGCCGTGAGATCACTTTTATCGGTGGCGGAAGAGGGGCCCCTCCTCCGCTTACCAGAGCCGTCAGTAGCGGCGGAGGCGATCGCGTCTGTCCTCTTGTTGTGCCTGGAGACGACTGAGGGGAAGATGGCGCCCACTCGTCTCCATGACACCGCAGGGCGTAAGCAACGTCACTTCCAAAACGTCACTTCCGCCCATACTTCTTAAAGGCACATTTTTTCAATGTCATTTTTTTAATGACTTTTTTTTTTTTATTGCATTTCAGTGTACATATAAGATCTGAGGTATTTTTGACCCCAGATCTCATATTTAAGAGGTCCTGTCATGCTTTTTTCTATTACAAGGGATGTTTACATTCCTTGTAATAGGAATAAAAGTGACACAATTAAAAAAAAAAAAAAAAAAAAGTAAAATAAATAAGAAAAAAAAAAATTATTTTTAAACCCCCGTCCCGACGAGCTTGCGCGCAGAAGCGAACGCATACGTGAGTAGCGCCGACATATGAAAACGGTGGTCAAACCGCACATGTGAGGTATCGCCGTTATCGTAATCGAGCGAGAGCACTAATTCTAGCCCTAGATCTCCTCTGTAACGCAAAACATCCTGTAGAATTTTTTAAACGTCGCCTATGGAGATTTTTGAGGGTAAAAGTTTGAAGTGTGACATGTTGGGTATCAGTTTACTCGGCGTAACATTATATTTCACAATATAAAAAAAAATGGGATAGCTTTACTACTGTTTTATTTTTTTTATTCAAAAAAGTGCATTTTTTCCAAAAGCCCGCTTGTAAGACCGCTGCGCAAATACGGTGTGAAAAAAAAGTATTGCGGTGACCGCCATTTTATTCTCTAGGGTGTTAGAAAAAAACCCATATATAATGTTTGGGGGTTCTAAGTAATTTTCTAGCAAAAAAAACTGTTTTAAACATGTAAACACCTAAATTCCAAAACAAAGCTCATCCTTAAGTGGTTCAATCCAGCAAACGGGTTGAGCTATGTGACCATTTTCTTCCTCCTTCTCTCCTTCCTTTCTTAAAAAAATTAAAAAAATTAAGTTTAGAGACTTAAAGTGAAGTATGGATATACAGTATATAATGGATGTAATACCAGTCTAGCCTGCAGTGTTAGTGTTCTCTAAATAAAATTTTTTTTTCTTGGGGTCAAAACTTAGTTTTTTTTCATTTAGGCTTTCATATTTGTATTGTAATGGTCTTATCCTATCATGTTTCAGTTTCAAGGTGCACGCATTTTAGGGATTCCTGTTATTGTCACAGAACAGTACCCTAAAGGTCTTGGAAGCACAGTACAAGAACTTGATCTAACTGGTGTGAAACTTGTAGTCCCAAAAACAAAGTTCTCTATGGTATTGCCTGAAGTTGAGGCAGCGTTGGCTGAGATTCCTGGAGTTCGTAGTGTTGTATTATTTGGAGTTGAGGTAAGTGTTTAAATTTGATGTATTTATTTGGGATTCTATAATGCATGGGAATGAGCATACAGTATATTTATATGCTTTGGAAAGGCCACTGCCCCTTTTCTTTCTACTTTGTGCCTCTAGCTTTAATTTAATTGCAGACAGCACACCGTATGCTACTTCAACTTAAAGAATAAGTTCACCTTTGGGAGCATGTTGCACCCATATTTAAGGTGTAACATGCTCCAATAGTAGTTCTTCTGCTAGCTCCTACGTCACTACAGGGTGTACTAGCCTATGGTGGGGATATTCAACTCATACAGGCTTTTTTACAGCAGTGTCTTACGCTTCTTTTTAAAAAAAAATATGCAATTATGCCTTTGCTGACAATTTCTTAAAAATTCTACCTGATTGCCTACTGAAGCCTCTGGAAGAACAAAAGAGACAGACAAGTATTCTCGAAAGGAGAGCTCAGCAAATGGCAGTCTGCGTGTTTCTCATAAAGGGTTAGGCATCATAATGGCAACGGTTTTTTTTTTTTCTTTTGAGACCTGTGAAGAGGCTGATTTTCCTGCTGTGCAATTCAAAGGGGACCTGTCTGGATAAAAGTTTGGCTGCTGCCATTGCTAACCTTTTTTTTATTATAAAGGTACAAGTTTGGATTGGTTGTCCATTTACTACTGAAGTTGCTGACTTGGACTAGGTATGCAGATCAGGAATTTTGATTTCCTATTTATCACAGGGCTGTGGCTCATCCAGAAAATCGGCATGTAGCAAGTTAGTGTTTCTAATAGTAATGAATTTAAAATGGTTCTAAAGGCTGAAGGTTTTTTTTTTTTTTTTTTTTTTTTTTACACTGAAAGTAAAAAAAACAAAAACCTTCAGAGTGCTATAGACAAGCCACTTGCTGTGGGGGCCCTTGTGCATGTTGGGAGGGGCACAGAGCGGCGGCGGGGGACCCAGGAAGAGGATGATCGTTGTGTTTCTCTGTGCAAAACTATTGCACAGAGCAGGTAAGTATGAAATGTTTTTTCCTTTACAAACCCTTTAAGTCAGAATTCTTAATTTGAATACTTGTTTCTGGTTAGTGATTCAAAATGTTGAAGCCAGAGGCATAGTCTGACAGCCAGGCAACTAGTATTTTTATATAAACGTCAGCAGTTGCATCCCACCTACTACTCTCTTTATATTGTTTTCTTTAGTAGTAAAGCATATGACTGCTCCAGAGCATCTCCATTTAATGAAGAATTTGGCAATGGCACCTCCCCTGGGACAGATTCACTTTTATCAGTTGATTTAAAAGTAGATAAATCCAGAAATCCATCTTATAGGTTCTGTAGACTGCTCTTTGTTGTGTCAGCCTACGTAATAGCATCTCTAAATTAATGTAACATTTTGCAGTTCAAGTCTCAGTTATTTATCATATCTTTACCGGAAAAGTTGTAAACTTCTTTGTGTATAGCTTTTCCTGTTGCTTTCACGTTGAGTAATCCTGTCATATTTGAGCTAGGTCTGTATAAAATTGCAAAGCTCTAATAATACAAAGGGGCAAGAAGTTTTCAGATGGAAAATATTAACTCTTCACTAAGTTGAACACATTGTAAAGAATAGTCTTTGAACCTCCTATCTTTTTTCTGCACTACCATAGATTGTGAGTTTCACATCAGGGCAGTGGGAGTTAGTTCAGCTAAATCCAGAATATAAATATAAAGCACCATAGCCAAAGAACATTTCTGAACTTTTCACCTTTCTACAAACCATGCATATATTGGCTTACCCTTTACAATCTTCAGCAAGAGATGTTTATAGTCCCCGTGACTTTCTATCTTTTATGTCCAGATAGTAAAAGCTAAACCTTTAAAGCACAACTCTAATGTCCACCACTGCTAGTATTTCTTTTTTATATATTTACCATTTTATAGTTGTTTTTCAACCTGATCACATGAACTGCAGGTTCTTCTGCCTATTCACATCTTGTCTGTGAGAGGTCCTTTGGCAGAAAGAGGCGCTGGCTGCTATCTGTATCATTGTATTTTATTGTATGTTTATGATGCCCTGCAGTCACAGGATGTCCTCCGTCTTCCAGATTAAATGACATTGGGTGTCGCTTAACCTAAAAGACTGAGGACATCTAGTGGCATAAAGGAATTGCTTCAGGGGACCGTGCTGAAGAGTTGAGTACTGCAGCTAATGCAACTTTTTTTTATTTAAAAACCTGATGGGGGGTCTCTTTTTAAAAAGTGCCCATAGCTGGGGTTTAAGCTGGCCACAGAGTACAGTCTGGTTGTACCAATCGCTGTGCCATGTGAGGGCCTAATGACTGGATGTGAATTGAATGGATTGCTTACATAGGTCCTCACACTTCATACTGTTGGTACATTATCATATTGTAGTTTGTGTTGCCAACATATAGCAGTGTCAGTTGAAAGCTTTGAATGTGACAGTTTTAAACCCTCAGTCTACAGTATAAATATTATTTGACACATCTGCAAGAGGACACACTGTATAGCGGGCATCACTAAATGGCGGCCCGCGGTCCGCGTCCGGCCCGAGCTGCTGCTCTTTCTGGCCTGCTGCGATCACACCATTTAGTCGCCGCTTTTGACCCCAGCCTCCTCTGCTGTCATTAGCAGAGCGGAGCGGGTGGCAGAAGGCGGGAGAATTTTGGACTGGGGCGGGACCAGCACTGCATGGAGAGAGGTGATTGGCTGCCAGGAGCTGGTCCTAGCAATCATCAGTTTGCTAATATGAAAAGGTAACCCGGCAGCTCCTGCGCCCCACCCAGTGCTGCTGTGCCTTCAGTTTAGGATTGTCCCACCTCCTGCTCTCCACTCTGTGAAAGGTAGCATGAAGGGTAAGGACTGGGGGTAGGGTGGCCGTGCTGTGTGTGTGGGGGGGGGTTGTGTAAAGGGGAGCAGTACTGTGGGGGGGGGGGGATATGTAAAGGGGAGCAGTACTGTGGGGGGGGGGGGATATGTGAAGGGAGCAATGCTGTGGGGGGGGGGGGATATGTGAAGAGGGCAATGCTGTGTGGGGATTTGTGAATGAAGGGGGGCAGTGCTGTGGGGGGGGGGGGGATTTGTGAAGGGGGCAATACTGGGGTGGTGTATGTGAAGGGGGGCAATGCTGTGGGGGGGGGGATATGTGAAGAGGGCAATGCTGTGTGGGGATTTGTGAAGGGGGCAATGCTGTGGGGGGGGGGAAGATATGTGAAGAGAGCAATGCTGTGTGGGGATTTGTGAAGGGGGCAATACTGGGGTGGTGTATGTGAAGGGGGCAGTGCTGGGGGGGGGGAGATTTGTGAAGGGGGCAATGCTGTGGGAGGGGTGTATGTGAAGGGGGCAGTGCTCTGTGGGGAGGGTTATGGAAGGGGGGCAGTGCTGAGCAAGATGTGAAGGGGGACAAGCAGCTGCACACAAAATGAGGTGCTGCACAGAAAACGTGCAGGGGTACCATTTTGATTCTTTCATGCAGTGAAATACAAGGTGCAATTTCCTGCACATGGAAATTGCACGGTACAAAGGCACCAGGCAGTTTCCATGCGGCTGCATTTTTAAAAAGGTGCCAGGACCATTTCCCAGCAGAAAACGCAGGCACAGCAGCCCATTCAAATGAATGACCTGTCGTTCGGACAGTCGATTCGGACCTCGCCTGGAAGACAATTTTACTAATTGGACCTCTATGAATTTTAATTTAATACCCCTGCTGTATAGTGTTAGAAAATTCAAAAGTTCAACTTGTACCTTTTTTTTTTTTTTTTTTTTGTTTTCTTTTAGACTCATGTTTGTATTCAACAAACAGCATTGGACCTAATTGGACGAGGAGTAGAGGTTCACATTGTAGCAGATGCCTCCTCCTCACGAAGCATGATGGATAGGATGTTTGCTTTGGAGGTATGAATAAATGTGATTGATTTAAAATTGTAAAGTCAGACATCTTGTTATCATATGGCTAAATATGCACTCCGTTTATACATGAAAATGTTGCAGTTAGGTGTTTTTCACACCTCACTCCCCAACCAGCTAATCCATGTAATTACAGGTGCAGAATGTAGCAAGACTTGAAAACTAACTTGCACCTATTTTTTTTTTTTATGACCTGAATGAAATAAAATAGGCCTTTTATACAAGACAGCCGAAAACATTGTGCATTTACCTGTACTAGCTGCCATAGAAGATCCACGTTTTACTGTTCTTGTTAGCAAATGCAATACACCCATATGAATATGTCTCCTGGGATGCTTCAGGATCTCCTTTGAGAAAAAAGTTATTCTTGGTAACACTGGCTGGTAATGAGAGTGTAGATATAGGCCTGGTAGTTAAAGTGTATAGAATCTGTTCCATTTACTGGTAAGTCCTCTTTAGGCTCACTTTCCAAATATTGGGAACTTGTGTCACTATTTTGATTCCTGTGAGAGGAGAGGAGCATCCAATACTTTCCTATAATATGGAACAACATGTAATGGCCAATTTTATATTTTGTTTTATTTAATAACCAAGCAAAGCAATATAAAAACCTAAGTTGTTGTTATGAATTCCTCTACAATGTTTCTTCCTTGTTTCCTCTGGTGTGGACATGTACATAGAGAATGGTGTACTGCTTACTTTTTTTTTTTAGATGCAGCTGCAAATATGCTGTACTGGTCATATTATATGTATAATCTTCATTTAAAAAGTGCAGTTTACCCCAATAATCAGAATTCCTTCCTGTCACAGGAGCTGCCCTAAATTGGGAGGGCAGAGCCCAGGGCAGTGGGGATCTGAATCCCGCTAGTTTCCATCCCTGTAGACCCTCTTCATTGAGGAGAGGGTACGCCCTTCCACCTAGTTATCTTTCCCCGGGTGAGGTGCCTGTACTTTAGTAAGGTTAGTCCCCTGTGGGGTCCCACCTACCTCTCTCACACAGTTCCCCGCCCCCAGCATCAGGGTTGTTTCTGGACACAAGTCCTGAGACACGTTTGGGCACGCAATGGTCTGTTACATGTGCATAATCCCGCACAAACGGAAGATTTCCCCACACACTTGCCAGCTAGCCTGCAAAAAAAACCCCAAAATGACATGGTCTAACAACTTACATTAAAAATAGAGGTTTTAGTTGCACACATGTGCCAACGTGAAAGCTGCAGTGCCTTGTCAAGGCTCTTCTGTAAAATGCAGTCCTAACTCTTGTTTTCGAGAGTCTCCAAGTTGGAGCATATATAGCAGTGGATAAATTAACCACTTCCAGTCTGTAGGCTGTAAGTATACGACCTTGGTTTGAAGCAGTTATACTGGGAACTGTAGCTTCCGCTACAGTCATGATCCCAGCACCATTCTTTGGATCTGGCGATTCTCTCTTGTGTAAAAGGCTGTGGAAGGGGGTTACCCCATCCACGCCACCTTTGATGCCGCTGGTCGCATTCCCTAGGAAGAGTGGAAGGAACAGGTAGAAGTTCCCGCCCCTCTTCTGTGACATCAGAAACTGGTAGTGACGGGGATTTCATCACTTCCAGTTTCGGTTTGTTTATTTACAAGCATTACTGGCTTGTGAAGCATCTGTTTAAACCAATATTGGTTTGATCTGCTGCTTGGGGGTCAGAGGAGAGATCTGAGGTCTAATATACCCTAGATCTCTTTATAAAGAGGACCTGTCATGGCCTATGATATCAAAAGGGATGTTGTTCATCCCTTGTGATAGTAATAAAGTTGAATAAAAAAAATCTAAATGTACAGTGGTATTTTTTTTTTATTTTTATTTTTTTAACACCCTATTTCCCCCATTTTCATGCACGCATATGTACCACACATGAGATATCTCTGTGAATGACAGAGCAATAGTTCTAGCACCAGACCTCCTGTGTAACTCTAAACTGGTAACCTGTTAAGGCTTTTAAAGCCTTGCCTACGGATAATTTAATGTACCATAGTTTTTAGGCATTCCCCTGGTGTGCACAATTTTAAAGCCTGACATGTTTGGTATCTATTTACCTGTCATAACATCATCTTTTATCCAAAATTTGGGCATTATAATGTGTTTGTTCGCTAAAAAATGTTTAAAGTGTATTTTTTCCAAAAAATTGCAACAGCCGCCATTTTATTCTCTAGAGGCCTCTGCTTAAATATATCATGTTTGGGGATTCTAAGTAATTTTCTAGCAAAAAAATGCAGATTTTTACATGTATGAGAGAGAATTTCAGAATTGGCCTGGGGGGCAAGTCGTTAAGGGAAGGTATGTCTGGAGGGGGCCCACTCTTCCTCAGAGGTGCTTCACTCTTCTCCTCTGCACTCCTGCTGTGCTTTGGCAAATGCGCAGCTAACCCACAGTTTTCATGCAGGTTAGCTGTGCTTTCCCATAGACTGTGTCCCGCAGGTTTGGTGCGCTTTCAGAAAGTTTACCAAAAACTCCTGCATGCAAACTCTAATATTTGAGAGTTGCAACTGATCCTCCTGCCCATCTTCCCTGTTCCTTCTCCTTCTGTCTGCTTTCCCCTCACATAAATGTGCACTGCACCCATCTCTGCACCTCTGGTCAGTCTCAGCTCTTGAAATTCCACACTAGGAGTCCACGCACTCATAATACCCTTTCCATCCCATCTTACTTTTTATCTCTTCTAATTGTCCTGTCACCATAATTCATCCTAGCACACTCTCTGCAGTCCTTCACTCTGCTCTTCATTAACTCATACTCTTACTAACCTGAACCTCCCCCTGCCTATTCACCTTTTGTGTGTTGGGAATGCACACAAAATCATGCGCTTTCCAGACAAGTGCAGAAACGTGCTACCCTTTAGCAGACGTGCAGCCGTTCTATTAATTGATAATGGAAAGTGGATGTAAAGGAACGGCCAATGTCAAGTTCATGTGCGTTTTTAAAAAGACATTTTATTTAGGGTAGCAACAATAAAAATCAAGTCAAATGCGTTTCGGGGGGAACAAGGACTCCCCCTTCCTCAAGGCTGCTGTTGTGGGCTATTGGAGAAGAATCCTAATAGGGTCTGCCTGGGGCTGCACATTGGGCACTCCATAACATTTACTTTGCTAGAATACATGTGGAATTGACCAGTGGGCCATACCCTGAGACAGCAGCACAGGCCCCCGATAGGGCCCACCTTCTTTCAAGCCAGGCACTAATCTCTGGAAAATAATTCTCCCTACCCACCCATACTTTCACCCATGTACAAGCAGTGACCGATCGAGTCAGTCCAGTGCGATCTCCACCCCCAAAGAGCAATTCATTGATAATGACACCCTCACTCATCTGCTTATATATGCATTTTCATACACCTCAAACCACATGGTGCCAGTTCGGTGCAGAGTATTTGGAAAACTTTTAGGGAATTTTCAGCGTTTCTTGGGCATAGAGCAGCCTATTGAAATGCATGGGCTGCCCGATGCGTGGGCTTGTGTGCATTCGGTGGCACCTGTAGGTGTGCTCATAGCCTAACTGAATTCACAATTTTTATTTATTTTTTTTGTAATTCAAATTGTCACCCACAGTCTCTATCAAGTCTTAACACAGGTCTTGTAGTGCATTCTGTCATGGTTCCATTAAGATTGACTCCTCTTAAGTGGATCATGTTCTGCCTTTGTAGCCTAAGGGGGGCGGGGGGGGTGAGCTATAGTAAAAATTGTGGCTCACCCACCTGTTTATCACCCCCTAAATGCAAATGTAAACAAAGCCCTAGGGCTCATTCACATGAGTGGGTAGGTGATGCATGGTAAAAGCAGGTGGTTGAGCCATAGTTTTACTGCCCCAACCACCCACCTAAACAAGGTGATGCAGCCACTCGGGGCATTTTTGCATTTAATGTGAGCCATGCAGTACCGTCCTGTGCAATAAACACAGTAGTGACATAGTAGGTTGGCATCTTTAGGGCTAAAGTAGATGGTGAGAATTTGAAATATCACCCACTAACCTGTCAAACACCAGCACGGACATTTTATTCCAATGACATGGATGCAAGGACATTTTCATTTAGGGACAACACTGACTTGGGGACATGTTTCCTTCCAGTGACATCACTGATACAGGGATGTTTTTCCTTCCGGTAACTTCCCAACACAGGGACATTTTTCCTTCCAGTAACACCACATCTAGAAACTGCACATTTTTTCCTTGCACAGATGCATGCATTTGATGTGCAGTTTACATGCAGTTGATGCGCATTTACATGCAGTTGATTTGTGTTTTTCTATTTGCATTTGCCCTGTGAGGTCACTTCCTTCCTTCCTTCTTTCCCTGGGCTTCTATGTGTACTGTGATGCTTTGCAATGCATTTGCATGTGTTTGTGTGTGGGAAAGAGAAGCTGCGCTATATAGAGGTGCAGGCCAACAATGGCTTGTATTTTCCAAGGTAGTGAATTGCAGTTCAAACAAATCCACAAAGAACACCCAAGTGAGCTAGATCCTTATTAAGTGCCACCACCTAATGAAAAACTCGCTTACCAGATGGCAAGTGGATGGCTATAGCCCAGCCAAGGCCTTTGCTTGAGCGAGAGGAACGTCCAGACAGGTGCAACCAAATAGATTATCTGTATGCTCCAATCCCTTGATGCTGTGAATCTCCCATGGGCCTCAGTAACTCAAGGATGAGTTAAAACTCATAGAAAAGATCTTGCATTCAAATCCTCCTCATTCCTTTCTACTTCTCGGCTTATTGGTGGTAAGAATCTTATGCTCCTTAAACTGCCCATTCACACTGGTGGCTTCACTACAGCTGTTTCCAGGGAGGATCCTCCTTCACTCTCTCATTCAGGTTCAGCTCCGCTTTTAATCAGTAAAGTAAAAACATCAGATAAGTATATAAAACATTGGTTTGTTCTCACAGACTCGGCTCCTCCCCTCTTTTCGCGATTCACCCTCTCATTGGGCTTCCTCAGTAGATGGGTACACGTTTGCCGTGCAAAAAATGCAGCCTGCTCTACTCCTCCCTTTTTTTTTTTTTTTTTTTTTTTTTTTCATGCGTCCAACTGCATTCCACTGAAAGGGCCCTAAGGGGTCAAAATGATCTTCCTGGGTTATGTTGACAAAATTCTCAACAGGAGATTAAAGCCCCACACCCAGAATTTTGATCCTGAAAATGAGTTTATTCCAAGTATTACTGACTATAATATCCAACAGCCACTGGCTGTGGAATTGGGTCTGCAGAGACAGTTTAAAGGATAAACGCGTAAAAAGGATTTTGTTTGATGGAGAATAATGCTTTAGTGAGTCACTAGGCACCTTTTATTAACCACCTGCTGACCACCCTATAGCACTTTTACTGCTACATTATGGCAGCACTGCGCAGGATCACTTATACAGTAAAACCTCAGATTGCGAGTAACTTGGTTTACGAGTAACGTGTTTTTTTTTTTTTTTTTTTTTTTTATTGTTTTTTCATTTTTTTTTAATCCTGACTCGGTCTGCGAGCGTCTGTCTTGCAAGATGAGCAGGATTAAAGCCTCTGGGGTGGGCAGTACCGCATTTGGTCAGAGGTGCAGGGGCGCCAGTGACGCTCGGAGACACTCGGTTCCTGTGCCTACCCCCCCACCTCTGGCCACATGCGGTACTGCATAGACAAGCAGTGGCTGTGGAGCGAGTATCGGTTTCTATTGATTCCTATGGGGAAACTCTCTTTGATATACAAGTGCTTTGGATTACAAGCATTCTTCTGGAACAGATTATGCTTGTAATACAAGGTACTACTGTATATACATAATCCTGCACTGCCTGCAGGGAGTGCACATGTGTGCCGCCGGCAGGGCCGCTTCTTAGAGAATTCACAGCAGAAGCCAATCTGCGGGCGCTAGGCACTCTGTCCTCCGCCACCCGCCGGTATTGGCAAACTACACAGAACGGGATCTGTTGATGTAAACAAGGCAGATCGTCGTTCTGACAGGGGAAGGGATGGATTCTGGGTTCCTGCAAAGCAGTACACACAAACACTGGCTAGGCACCCTAGATGTTTCCCTGCTAGTGTCATTGGTACAGTGACCGTGCATACTTTTAGCACTGATCACTGTATTAGTGTCACTGGTTCCCGCAAAGTGTCAAAAGTGTCAGTGTCTGATTGTCCGCTGCAATATTGCGGTCCCGCTATAAGTCACTGATTTGCCGCCATTACTAGTATAAAAATAAATAACAATTCCATAAATATATCCCATAGTTTGTAGACGCTATAACGTTTGCATAAATCAATCAATATATTTTATTATTATTATTGGAATTCTTATTTTTATCAAAAACATGTAGCCGAATACATATTGACCTAAATTTATGAAGAAATTTGATTTTTTATTTTATTCCGAACTTGTCAGTCTTGTTTTTGATTATACAGCAAAAAATAAACAGTGGTGATCAAATCCCACCAAAAGAAAGCTCCATTTTGTGGGGGGAAAAAAAGCACATACATTTAATTTGGGTACAGTGTCACACGATCACGCAATTGTCAGCTAAAGTAACGCAGGGCCGTATCGAAAAAATGGCCTGGTCATGAAGGGGGATAAATCTTCCGTAGGTCAAGTGCTTAAAGTAACAGTTATAAAAAACAATCTTACCCAGTAAGAAGAAAGCTAGAGTATCCATGGTGAAGTCTGCCCATTTCGTTAGAATTCCTTTTTGTCCCTCCCAGGTCCGAAAGCCAAGCTCATATTTTGCTCCATATCACCTTGATTTTATGCCTTTCAACCTTCTTTTTTTTTTTTTTTTTTTTTTTTTTTTTTTTTTTTCCACGCATGTTTAGAAAATCATTTTAGGCCTGAAGATTTCTTAATACCCCCAAAACATTATATATTTACTGTCTAATCAAAAAGTTCAATCTGGGCAGCTAAAATACCACTCCCGTTCCTTTTAGGTTGCTGCTGTAATACTGTAAAATTGGATTCACAACACTCCCTAATCTTAGATCTAACACCACAAAGTGTAGCACAGCCATGTAACCTTCAAGATGTGTCATACGTTTACATAATCTCAAACATTATGCAAAACATCAGCAAAAAGGAAAAATAATGAGATGATTAATAATTATGAATAAAGACTGTCCAGTGAAGCTAGGAGCCTTCACCTCTGAAACCCACGCAATATCGTATGGAGTCCCTCAAGGGTCACCTTTATCACCAGTGCTCTTCAACACCTACATCCATTCCTCTCCTCAAAATCATCAGAAAATCGGACCTCTGCTACCACTTTTACGCTGACGACACGCAACTCTACTTTCGCATCACCAGACAAAAAGACCATTATCACCAACTAGAAAAATGCCTCACGTTGATAGATGACTGGATGACCACTGGCTACCTCAAACTCAACGGATCCAAAACCGCTTATTCTACTACACGCAAACCAAAATACAAAAAACAAGAACCCTTGGACACCGCCCACCGTCTTTGGACAGACCATCGCCCCAAGCACCAAAGCCAAAATTCTACGCAAACTCCCTCTACACCGGACTACCTAAATCAAGGGTCTTCAAACTATGGCCCTTCAGTTGAAGAACTACAATTCACATCATGCCTAGCCATGTCTGTGAATGTCAGAGTTTTACAATGCCTCATGGGATGTGTAGTTCCGCAACAGCTGGAAGGTCATAATTTGAGGATCCCTGACCTAAATACCAGATTGCATGCCTACAACTCATCCAAAACACCACAGCAAGACTGATAACATGAAAAAAACCCTGGGAATCCATTTCCCTGTCCCTGAGGAGCCTACATTGGCTAACCATAAAGGATCAGATCACATTCAAGACCCTCTGCCTCACCCACAAATGCCTACATGGAAACTCGCCTCAATACTTATGCGAGAAAATAAAACGATACATACCTAATCGCAGTCTACGATCAACCAACCAAAACCTCCTCCACGTTCCCAAATCCCGCTACAAAATGAAGGGAGAACGAAGATTCGCAGTCCAAGGACCACGGCTATGGAACACTCTACTGACCAACATCAGCATGGAAGAAAACTATCAGGCCTTCAGGAAAAAACTCAAGACCTTCCTCTTCCACAAGCTGGACCCACAGGATGGACCAAGCGCCTTGAGGCAATTCAGTTCGCAATTGCAGCGCTATACAATTCATTCACTGTCCAACATCCCAATTGTGTCCCTCACTTCCACAGGAAAGGTGCACATTTATTGCTTCCAATCTCTACTGCTCACTTGTGCTCTCTCCATCACGTGATAAATATTTACTGCTCACCTCAATGATTTGACCCTTATAACAATTTTGAGGTCAAATTAAGCTTGTGACTCTTACTTCCCCTTTTAAGAAGCCAGAAGTAAGGTTGTACACTAGTCTGGGTTCATACTAGGTAGGGGGGGGATCAGCAGATGAGCATTCTCTTGTCTTCCTCCCCTCTACCTGCCGGCACCTGTCACAATGGCCCCTGGCCCGTAGCTGGATGCATAAAAGCCAGGAAACATGGGGGGGGGGGGGGGGTGTTGTCAGGGGGAATTTTCCAGGAGTGTGTGGAAGCGTTGGGGTGAATAATGACAGTCATACTCATACACATAACCGGCTGCTACATTGTGTTCAAGGCCCCCTGTTGCTGACGTATGGCATACATTGGTGGCAGCAAAGGGATTCTATGAGCCTGTGTCTTTTACTGTACTCCAAGAAAAGGATTTTACAGATAAGTAAAAAAATCCTTATGTTTTGGAACCCTTCTAGTTTCAGAAACAGATGTTTTAGCTTATATTTCAAGGCTTAGGCCCCTTTCACACGTGCGGACAGTATGTCCGTATTTCTCATCTGTTTTCGGATGAAATACAGACATACATGCATCCCTATGGGATAGCGGGTGTCAGAGGATGAACATCCGCTGACACCCGATATCATCCATCCCCGCTATCGTCCGATTCTGCAGACGGAGGAAAATCCTATTTTTCTATCCATCTGCAGAGCGGATCGGATGAACACGGACAGACGGTCCGTGTTCATCCTATCCCCATAGGGCAAAGCAGAGATCTGACAGGGCGGTCCCTGCACAGTGTGCAGGGACCGCCCTGTCATCTGCCGACTCAGCGGGGATCAACGGAGCGATCCTAAAACAAAACAGCGGCCTAAAACAAAATTTTGAAGAGCTTGTTTATTCAAGAGTTCTTCATTAAGCTGTTGATCTAGTCTATGCAGAGCTGATGTTTGGAACACATTGATTGGTTTCTATGTAGAGGTGCACCAGATTCTGTGTGCTCCAATTTTAGTAAATCAACCCCAGCTTTCCAGGTTTTATTGGCAAAGCTTAATTGAATAAGCTGAAGTTAGAAGCTGATTGGCTACCATGCACAGCTGCACCAGATTCCGAGGGCATCAGTTTTAGTAAATCCCCCCCCCCCCCCCCCCATTGTCTTTTGCACTATATGCATTTGACTGGCTTTAATTGTTATCTGATGTATGGCAGCCATGAAATTAAGAATGGGTGAAGTAGGAAGGCAGATTTGAGCAATGACCCAGCTAAATGGTAGTAAGGCTTTGCTTTCTGTGCCCCCAGCTAGTGTGTGCTGAGCCACTAAATTGTAGCATAAGGGCAAATTGAATTTTCATACTAAACGCACTGCTGACATTTACAGTTTTGAAAGGCAGTCACCGCAGGCACAATCCATGCATCATTTAATGTGCACTCAGAGCATCACACACAACTTACTCCTTATACAAGCTAAACATCAGTGGACTTCAACTGAATGTTGTTCTATGCAGTGCTGAGCCAAGGGTTTTACTTTGTTGCTGTGTTCTGATTTGCTATGGCAGTGTATTGATGGATGTCTTGTCAAACTGCTAAAGGAACAGGCAGCTAATCATAATAATAATTTTTTTCATTTTGTAAGTCCAGCTAAAAACCTTTTACTCATCAATTAAGGGACACAGGAAGTTTTAATCCTTCTGGTTATACTGCTGCTTACAGGAGAATTTAACACCGGCAAGAGGAAAAAAAACACTGTAGGCCAGCCCTGAGTTCCAGTGGTTTTTGAGTTTATTAAAAGTCAGCAGCTACAAAAAGTATAGCTGACTTTTAATAAACAGACTCTCACCTGTCCCACGGTCCAGCGATGTGGCTGCCCGAAGCCTCCATTCTCTCCCCCTCCTCTTCGTGGCGCCAACATTGTGAGTGGGCGCCCAGCTGTGACAGTTTGCAACGAGCTGCGCTGCGCTCAGTCAATGGCCAGGCAATGTTCTGGGACCTGTGACGTGTCCCAGAACATTGCCAGAAGGGGCCACCTAGGCGGCCGGAAGTTGGAAGTTGGAAGTGGGACAGCAAGTCCCACTCCAAACCAGGTACCCAGCCCCCTCCAAAAAATGACATGCCAATCGTGGCATGTCAGGGGGCGAGGAGTACTTAAAGCGGAAGTTCCACTTATGGGTGGAACTCTGCTTTAAGCTGGCCATACATGGGTCAGTTTTTTTTTTTTTTTTTTTTCATTCAACAAGCGGGTTGAATGAATAAAACTGACCCAATTCCCACGTCCACACATTTGAGGTGGATGGGGGAATCATCCTCGCTTTGCTATTGCATTCTGACAGTGGGTAGACTTCCCATGCTGTCAGAATACACAGATCCGTGCCGCAACCTAAAAAAAGTATTATAGTGTATGCAATTGCTACACAAGTCATATTGTAATTGAATATTATTAGAAATTACTTTTCTTTTTCTATCTGCAACATTGTAATTCTCTGTAAAATGCAATTCAATCTGGCAGCTTAGGCATTCTGTACACAAATGGTGTAAAGACCGCCCCCTAGAAATGTAATTTCCTGCTTGTGTGATTGGCTTACTGATTTTTCCCAGAAGTCTGCACTAAAATACAAGTCAGATTTTGGGCATCCCCTACAACAAAAATTACATTTTTGGTGATATTCCCCCAAAAGAAAATCACATCTAAAGGGACGCAGACGCTGCCACTTTCCTCATTAGAATGCATATGCAACAGCTGATTTGATAATTATAAAATCACTCATTAGATTAACTTTCTGTACAGACATAAACTGCTACGGTATTTCTTAGAAATAACAAAAGGTAGGAATCTTCAACAAACGTTGGAAAAATCCCTACAATGTACATAGATGACACAGAGGGGAATATTTTTTTTTTCTCAACAACAATGGAGTTACTCTTTAATATTTAGGATTAGTGTGACACTTAAAGTGTCCTATTGTTTCCTAAGCTATGCGTTAATCCATACATAGTGACAATTTTACCCTTGTAATGTGATAATGCTAAACACAAACCACACAGTTGCACAGTACCTCATTTTTCATTTATAAGGTGGAAGTGTTAAGCAAACAAACTGTGCTAATGTTAGTGTGTAAACCAATGCAACCCACTTATGTGTGAACAAAACGCAAAAAGTTCATAAGTGCAATTAATCATTAATATTCACCACACAGGTTTTCTCCTAAAAGTGCACTTATTGTTATAATATACTTGTGGGGTAAATATAAAATTGGTACATGCCTACTCTGAAGGTTTGTGCAGTCACTTTGAGATTCCTATTTTTAAAGTTATGTTACCTCAACATTTCATATTCCTGATATTTGTTTGTTGTACCATGTGCTTGTATGAAAAAGTATCTTGTTCTTTCTGCATTGCTTCCTTTGTGTGAAATACCTGGTGATCCTGCCAGTGCTTTCCTATTTCACACTGGTCATGCCACCGCATGGAAGCACATCCATCCCATCATGGTCAGTTTAATTTTTTGTGTTCTACTTGTGGGCACAGCCTGCCTGTCCTCCAATGGTCAGACACTGTTGCTGACACTACCCCCTTCAGTCTCCACCATCACCTCTCTAAACCCCTATACAGTTGAGAACAAAGGTCATGTGATCACCTATAAATAAAGGGGAAAAAAGATTTCTAATGTTTATATTTACAACCCCAATTCCAAAAAAGTTGGGACGCTGTGTAAAATCTATGTGAAAACAGAATGCAATTATTTGTAAATATCATAAACCCATATTTTATACACTATAGAAAACATTTTAATTGTTTAACCTGAGAAAATGTACCATTTTAGGAAAATAAGGTAATTTTTAAATTGATGGCAGCAACACACCTCAAAAGTTTGGACTGGGCAACAGAAAGCTGGCAAAGTGGTACTAACAAGGAAGGGCTGGAAGAATATTTTGCAACTAATTTGGTTAATTGGCAACAGGTCATTAACATGAGTGGGTAAAAAAGTGCATCTTATGCCGCGTGCGCATGAGCAGACTTTTCGACCAGACTGGTCCGGCGGACTATCCGATCGTGTGTGGGCTTCATCAGACCTTCAGCGGACTTTTCTAGTTGAAAATCTGATGGACTTTAGATTTTGAAACATGCTTCAAATCTTTACATTGTAACTCCGCTGGACCCAGTTCCTATGGAGAAATCCGCTCGTCTGTATGCTAGTCCGGACAAAAAACGGCGCATGCTCAGAAGCAAGTACGAAACGGAAGCGCTCGATCTGGTAAAACTAGTGTTCGTATTGTAGGTAGCACATTCCTCACACTGCAAATTCTGTGATCGTTGAATGCAGCGCATTAATTGTCTTCTTTATAATGCTAGAAGAACGAAGTTGTTTTTCTGTTCGTATTCACACAGAGTTCTCACAAACTCATTTCTGGATTATTTCTCTTGATCTCATGAATATCTTCATACTAATGTTTACACAATTGTTTTTTGGAGTCATCTTTTATTATTTTTTATTTCATCAAGATCTTTTTTTAGTATTGTTACAAAATTATTTTTTATTTATCTTCATATATCTTTTTATTTTTGGTGTAAAGTTACCACAAAGAACCTTATTTTTGTATATTTTTTTTTTTGCTTTTTTTATTTTTTGGTGTGAAGTTACCACAAGAACATTATATAATTTTTTGTTTTTGAAACCTCAAGGAGGTTGTTGTCCCTTGTTAATTTGACATTGTCTCTAAGAAATTGATGATAATAAAAACACATAGGCAAGTATTTTCATAAAATAAAATATTCATTTATTATGGTTAACAAAATAAAGATGAAGTCAACACTAGAGAAATCTTTACAATTTGTGAAGACTTTTGGCCTCAGGGCACACATCAAGTCTGCGGAAATTGGGATCTTGAGGAGTCCATATAATAGGGACCACAATCTGATCCAGGAATACCAGAGATCAAGAGCAGCAGCAGATGGCATATATGTCCCCAGGCTGTGGTACTACACCAGCCTGCGTCTTCTGTCAGACCAGACTGAAGCTAGGTCATCACTTTCTTCTCTTTGTTCCAGCCTTCCCACCACGCTGCCCTGCACCCTTCCCTGCAGCCTTCCTTGTAGGCTGGGGCTCTGGTGGTTGACTTGTGGCAGGAGGAGGAGGGGCTTGCTCATTTATTTGGGTGTTGACAGTTAACTCGCCTTCAGCCCCTTGTGAAGGACATCAGAAAAAAGTTTTTCACACAGGAGGCATTGGCCCTTCTCCATTTTGAGCAACCTGCTGGCTATATAGGAGCCATAGGCCTCTTCAGCTTCGGGGGGGCTCTTGAGGAAGCTACTCTCATGAGGCGCAGTGATGCCTCCTCTGTCACCGTCCCCTTTCTGGGCCTTTTTGTATGAAGGCGGAGGGGAGGAACCTGCGATTGTGTGAGGCTCCTACTAGGCCTGGCCTCCTCCTGGATGACACTGGGCCTGGCCTCCTCCTGGATGACACTGGGCCCGGCCTCCTCCTGGATGACACTGGGCCCGGCCTCCTCCTGGATGACACTGGGCCCGGCCTCCTCCTGGATGACACTGGGCCCGGCCTCCTCCTGGATGACACTGGGCCCGGCCTCCTCCTGGATGACACTGGGCCCGGCCTCCTCCTGGATGACACTGGGCCCGGCCTCCTCCTGGATGACACTGGGCCCGGCCTCCTCCTGGATGACACTGGGCCCGGCCTCCTCCTGGATGACACTTTCCACACCTTCCTCCTGGCTGAGCTCATCCTGTGTATAAAAAAGGGACATAGTTTTAGTTTTTGGTTCATCAATGACACACAATTTTCAGCTCATGACTTGCAAATTCAATGTTAATACATATAAAAGAGTATAAATCTGACGTCAGCATTTTTTAAAACTGGTGACAAACATTTTTGGCCACTACTGTCAATTAATATGTATACATCATTTTTTTTTTTTTTTTTTTTGAAAGAATCCCTTAATAGGTAATCAATTATAACCTCTAGTTAACATCATTAATATTAGGACACTAAATATGTCTTAAAATAATATACCTGGCTCCAGATGATCACATCCGATTCTTCCAGGATGGAAGGCCCAGCTTGGTCCTCATCAGCCTCTGCTGGGGTGGAGGGAAGGGTTGAAAGTGATGCCCTGGCTTCAGTCTGGTCATCAAGAAAACATAGTTTATCGTAGTACCACAGCCTGGGTACATATAAATCATCTGCTGATGCTCCTGATCTCAGGGAAATCTGGATCTTGTTATGCTCCCTCCTATTTTATTTTCCACAAACTTAAATTTAAGGTTGCTTCTGGAATGAGTCTGCACAAAAGTGACAAGTTTCTCCAGCGTTGACTTCCTTATTGTTTTAATATAATATGCAGGGTGTTTGACCTCCCATAGATTCCTCATCTCCCTGTACTTCTCAATAAATTGAGTCAGAAATTCAGGGTCCTTAAACTTAGTATTCATGTTTTCTGTCAAAGATAATACACAAGACAAAAACACTAATGTTAGGCTAAACTCTCATAATCCTACTTATCCCAACATAGGCCTCAATCTTTAAGCAGTATAGGCTGCTACAAAGTTAAAAAAATTTACCTTCGTTTTGGACGCTCACAAATTCAGTTCCTCTATCCTCCGCGCACAGAAGGTACCTACGACACATGCGTGATAGCTTTATACACACTGCGCATGCGTGAAACTCCGCCCGCGTCGCCCGTCCCTGACGTTCTTTTTAACGAATATTCTCCGTCCCTTCTCTCTACGGTGCGCAGTAGGAGCAACAGTGGCGGAGACACAGCAGGTGTGTACTAATTCCTCAAGTAACGAGGGAAGCCCGAAAAGTCCCGATCAGGGAAGAGGAGATCTAAGTCCTCCAATATGGCCTTTGAAGAGATGGTGGAGATGGTAGCAATTTTGAAAAAAAAGTTTACGATGGGAAGCATGGACCGTACGCCCAGCCTAATTTAAGAAAGGCAAAAATAATGGCGAAAGTGGTGAAGACCCTGCATCATAATTTTGGGGTACGGCGCTCCAATGATCAGCTGAGGAAACGATGGTCCGACCTCAAACTCAGGGAGCCGGATCAGTACAGACGAATCCAGAAAGTGCTGGAAAAAGTAAGTACTTTTCGTGTGTTCATATTCTGATTATTACCTTGCATGCTGCTCCATGTGGTTTTCTTTACTGTACAAGTTTTACTCGTTAAACGTTCGTAGGAAATATCGTTCGTAGTAAACCTCATTCAAAAAAATATATACAATGTATTTAATTGATACAGGGTTTAACCCCTTCCCACCGACCGTACGCATATCTGAGTACTCTGCTTTCGGGGGTTATACCGGGATGATGCCCGCAGCTGCAGGCATCATCCCGGTACCGTTGTTTAGAGCGGGCGATCGGCTATCCGTATATAACAACCGATGCGGCTAAAAGCCGCTCGGCTGTTATACCGGAGGAGCGAGAGGGGACATCCCGCCTCCCGCCGCTCTTACCGGGCCTCCCATGCGATCGGGAAGCCCGGTGTCCAATCGGGTACCTTCGGCGGCTGGGGGCGGGCTGGAACGAAGCTGTGGGCGGCTTCGTTCCAGCCTTCTCAATGTAAACGCGGAAGCAATGTCATGACGTCACTTCCCGTTTACTCGGCTGCCAATGGCGCCGAATTTAAAAAAATACACAGTATTCAGAGTACCTGTCACCACCTATTACCGTCACAAGGGATGTTTACATTTCTTGTGACAGCAATAAAAGTAAAAAAAAAAACATTTTTTTTAAACACCGTTTATTAGTATAAAAATAAATTAAAAAAATTTTTTTTTTTAAAGCGTCCCCGCGAGCTCACGCAGCGAAGAAAACGCATACGGAAGTCGCGCCCGCATATGTAAACGGTGTTCACATCACACATGTGAGGTATCGCCGCGATCGTCAGAGCGAGAGCAATAATTCTAGCCCTAGACCTCCTCTGTAACTCTAACCTGGTAACCGTAAAAAAAATTTAAAGCGTCGCCTATGGAAATTCATACCTACCATAGTTTGTCGCCATTCCACGAGTGCGTGCAATTATAAAGCGTGACATGTTTGGTATCTATTTACTCGGCGTAACATCATCTTTCACATTATACAAAAAAATTGGGGTAACTTTACTGTTTGGATTTTTTAAAATTCATGGAAGTGTCCCTTTTCCAAAAATTTGCGTTTAAAACACCGCTGCACAAATACCGTGTGATATAAAATATTGCAACAATCTCCATTTTATTCTCTAGATTCTCTGCTAAAAAATATATATATAATGTTTGGAGGTTCTAAGTAATTTTCTAGCAAAAAATATGGATTTTAACTTGTAAATACCAAATTTCAAAAATAGGCTTAGTCATGAAAGGGTTAAACAACATTTTGGTCTTGGTAGTTTGTCTTATTAAAAGAAGTTTAGGATATTGTTGTCTAGATGTCTTTTGAAACTAGAATGAAAAGCAAACTTCATTCAGTGGAATGTAAGGAGAGGACACTCAGCAGCTGTTTACAAATCTGGACTTAGGAGCATTAGTGTGGGACACCAGAATACATTTTTTTTTTTTTGGTTAACCCACACAGGTGCTCCAGTGGATACTTGTTGGGGTGTCTCTGTCTATCTGTGAAACGTGGCCAAAAAAGGTAAGTATTCCAGCTTGTTTCCTAGGGAATTTTAATTATGTCTTCAACTTGGATCTCTGCCCAAACAGACAATTGTACACCACTTCAATGCAATGTTTCATATTCCTATTCCTGGACTCAAATATCTGTGTGCTAAGTATAACTTTTGTTTTATTTTCATAGGGGAGAAAAGACTCAGACAACCTGAACCCAGGGACCCCTGACCTCACCAGCCTGTTTGGCAAATAAGCCCAAGCCCCATGGAAGATGTGGAGGAAGGAGAGGTGGGCGACATGTGCACCCCACCAGGTGAGTGTCTGGCACCCCAGCTTATGGTAATCTAAGTATGCCTGCATATTTCTAAATACATCTTTTCTGCATCAATTTTAGGTGATCTGGTTGTGGAAGGGGAAGAAGCGGTGGAAGCAGGTCCAAGTGCCAGCGCCCCCAACCCCCCGAGGATGTGGACAAAGGAGAGGTGGAGGAAGTGGGCGACATGTGCACCCCACCAGGTGAGTATCTGACACCCCAGCTTATGGTAATCTGTGTGCCTGCATATTTCTAAATATTTTTTTTTTTTTTCATTCATTTTAGGTGATGTGGAAGGGGAATCTTTTACCGCCGACAGTGCACAATGATTAATTGGGCAGATCATGGCCTGGAATGGGGATATTGATGCCATGCGCACTAGCCTTGACCTAATGCATAATCGGCTGGACAATATGCAGCAGGAAATGAAGAACATGATCGATGTTTTGGGGACAAACTAAATCACTTTTTCACAAACAAAAATCGATCATGTTGTTCTTTTCCTGTTTTGCTGCCCCCATTCTGGTCTTTGACTTTTACACATTTTATGCCTGTTTGTAAAAAAATTTATAAAAAAACAAAACTAAAAAATATATAGAGGCCTGTTTGTTTAAAAAAAATTAAAAATAAAAAAATATTTTTTAAATAAAAAAAATTCTATTGTTTGAACAAAAAAAAAAAAATATATATATATATATATATATATATATATATATATATATATATATATATATATATTTTTTTAAATTTTCACAAACGCACATGTGAATGTGCACAGAATAAAACATCTGTTATTAAACAACAAGATCTGTGGCTTCTTCTTTCAATGCTAAATACCAGTTTTGGAAGTTAATTGGTGTTTACAGTGACAGTGGGGCTTATTTACTAAAGGAAAATACACTTGGCACTACAAGTGCACTAGGATAGCCTAGGAGACAGCCAAAAAGAAAGGCAAGCAATAAATACAATTCGAGATTTTATCTGATCATTATTTTTTATTAAAAAAAATTATAGATTGTCTGGCATTGCAATGGTCCCCCTACCCGTAAAAAAATCAACATATTGATCCCGAACTTGACGGGCGCTTTGGGGGGCCAAGCCAGTAAGGCCAGTATCCAGGCCCGTCAGAGGATTCTCTGTAAGTCCGGCCTCAGGCCTAAGTGATGCAATATAATTGCTCGAATGTTTGTCTAAATTGTGCAGGATGCAGCACGTTAGGACAAGGTGATTTAGTTTGTATTCCGCCATGTGGATAGCTTTCTGAAACAGGCAGAATCGGCTGGCCATGATCCCGAAGGCATTCTCCACAACTCTTCTCGCTCTGGCCAGCAGGTAGTTAAAAACCCTCCTTTCCAGGGTAAGGGTCCTTTGGGGGAATGGCCTCATAATGTGCTCGCCCAGACCGAAGGCTTCATCCGCAATGAAGACAAAGGGGAGTCCTTCTACGTTATCCGCATCAGGTGGCAATCCCAGGCCACCACTCTGGAGATGCTGGTAGAACTCCGTCTGGGCGAAGGCTCCTCCATCTGACATCTGGCCATTCTTCCCCGCGTCCACATACAGAAATTCATACTGTGCTGACACCACCGCCATTGACAATACTATGATACCCCTTATAACTAAAATAGTATGACCCCGAATGGGGTGGTGGCACGATGTGGACGTGTTTCCCATCTATAGCCCCTCCACAGTTGGGAAAGTCCCAACGGGTGGCAAAATGGGATGCCACAGTCTGCCATTCCTGTGGCGTTGAAGGAAACTGGGGAGTCAAACAAGAAAAAAAAATATATAAGTACTTTTGCACATAACATTGCAAGCACATTACACAAAAACATTCTTGCCCAGCATCAGTATAAAATTAATTGTAATAAGTATTATTTAACCACTTGACAACTGGGCATTAAACCCCCTTCCTAACCAGACCAATTTTCAGCTTTCAGTGCGTTCACATTTTGAATGACAATTACTCAGTATGCAACACTGTACCCATATTAAATTTTTGGCCTTTTTTCACACAAATAGAGCTTTCTTTTGGTGGTATTTAATAACCGTTGGGTTTTTTATTTTTTGTGCTATAAAGCTATAAAACTGCAAATTCGGTAAAAAAATTAAATTTTCTTTGTTTCTGTTATAAAATTTAGCAAATTAGTAATTTTTCTTCGTAAATTTTGGCCACAATTTATACTGCTACATATCTTTGGTAAAAATAAGTACAAATTGGTTTATATTTTGTCTTTGTGAAAGTTATAGAGTCCAAAAGCTATGGTGCCAATATCTGAAAATTGATCACACCTGAATTACTGACGGCCTATCTATATTCTTGAGACCCTAACATGCCAGAAAAGTACAAATACCCCCCAAATGACCACTTTTTGTAAAGAAGACATTCCAATGTATTTAGAAAGATGCATGGTGAGTTTTTTGAAGTTGCCATTTTTTCCCACAATTCTTTGCAAAATCAAGATTTTTTTTTTTTTTTCACAAAATTGTCATTAGCAGATTATTTCTCACACACAGCATATGCATACCACAAATTACACCCCAAAACACATTCTTCTATTACTCCCGAGTACGGCGATACCACATGTGTGAGACTTTTACACAGCGTGGCCACATTTTGAGGCCTAACATGCAGGGGAGCACCTCCAGGCGTTCTGGAGCACCCAGGCCAGTTCTGACATTTCTCTCCTACATGTGAAAATCATCATTTATTTGCTAGAAAATTACACAGACCCCTAAAACATTGTATGTTTTTTTTAGCAAAGACCCTAGAGAATACAATGGCGGTTGTTGCAACTTTTTATCTCGCACGGTATTTACGCAGCAATTTTTTGAATGATTTTTTTTGGGGGGGGGGAAGTTTTGTGCTTTAAAAAAACAAAAACAAAACAGTAATGTTGGCCCAATGTTTTTGCATAATGTGAAAGATGAAGTTACGCCGAGTAAATAGATACCTAACATGTCACTCTTCAAAATTGCACACTCGTGGAATGGCGCCAAACTTCGCTACTTAAAAATCCCCATAGGCAACGCTTTAAAATTTTTTACTGGTTACATGTTTTGAGTTACAGAGGAGGTCTAGGGCCAAAATTATTGCTCTCGCTCTAACGTTCGCACTGATACCTCACGTGTGGTTTGAACACCGTTTTCATATGTGGGCGGGACTTACGTGTGCATTCGCTTCTGCATGCGAGCACACGGACAGGGGCGCTTTAAAAATTTTTTTTTTCTTTTTATTGTTTATTTTACTTTATTTTAGTTTGATGCTTTTTTCCAAAAAAAAACATTTTGATCACTTTTATTCCTATTACAAGAAATGTAAACATCCCTTGTAATAGGAATATGGCATGACAGGTCCTCTTTACAGTGAGATGTGGGGTCAATAAGATCTCACCTCTAGGCTTGGAAGCCTGAAATAAAATTAAAAAAAAAATGATCCTGGCTGCTGCCACATGTGTGAGACTTCCACAGCCTGGCCCCATACAGAGGCTGGGTATCGCCGAGTATGGCTGGGTGTTGCAGGGTAGTGCAGAGTATTGCGGGGTAGTGCAGAGCATTAGAGTATGGAGGGATGGCTGAGCATGGATGGATGGATCCATGAATGTGACTGTATTTGTTTCTGAGCAGCGATGTAGGCACTACACATCCAGCCCACTGCGCTGCTGCCATCCGATCCCCTCCCCTCTCCTCCCCCTCTGTACCGATCGGTACAGAGGGGGAGGAGAGGAACCGGCGTCATGACATGTCATTTGACGGAGCGATCACTTGGTAAGCGGCTGCGATTACCGTGATGCGCCAGGTCACGGATGTTCTCGGGTGCGCGACCCAGTGGGTGCGTGAGAGCAGGATTCTGGGAGGATGCCCACCCAGAATAAGCCGACCGCGATGTAGCCTTCTTTCGGCTATGGCCCGGTCGGCATGTGGTTAAAGACTAAAATATAAGGCCCACTTATCAGATTCATCCCCCCCTCTGATGGCACATTCATAAAGGGGGGGATTCTAAATCAATTTAAGGACACACAGACCATTTGCAGACATTTTAGGGTAAAGCAATACAATGGAGCTGACAAAGGTTAGTGAATGCTAATATGCATGCAGTACAAAAGAGCATTAAAAAATTACAGCATGCATGAGGACAAAGGGGACATTCACACTATATTGCAATCATGGTAATTAGTGTTTGAGTAAAATACATTACATTAGTAAACATTAAATACAATAAAATGTGATGTTAAAGGATAAAAATTCTTACCTTTAATATAGTTCTTCTGCAGGACCTGGATGATGATCCCCAGAGCCTGGGGGGAGAAGCCTGTCGAGAACTTAAGGGCCTGCAGGCTTCTCCCTGTCGCCAAGTACCGCAACGTGATGGCTTGCCTCATGCAGGTATCCTGACTGCTGATATAAGGGGTCAGCAAAGCCAACAAACGGTCAAAAACGGGGTCCGTCATCCAGAGAAAGTTCCTGAAATCCTCAGGGTTATTCTCACGGATCTCACAGAGCAAAGGCATGTGAGAGAATTGGTCACACTGGAGCAACCAATTCTTCGTCCATGAACTCCTCTTTGCCCTGGGCTTGGGCTGAAGAATGAACTACAGCACCAAGCACATACAAAGCACGTGCTCTACGACAAGTACGTACACGCAACATGGCTTCAAAATGGTCGGCTGGTCAGAACGAACTTAACAGAACGCACTGAAGAACAGCAAGGCCTGTGAAGAGCGAGCTGAAAATCGGCAACGAGCGGACAATAACACACTGAATAAATCAGTGCGAACTGACTAAACGCACTGAAAAGCAGATACAAACATCACAAGCACAAACTGAACAACAGTTAAACGATCTGACAAATACAAGTCTCTCACAACCGCGAATCGTCTCTCACCAAACTTCTACAAACACGAGAGTACCAGAAGGGGCCCAACGGATGGCGCACAAGCTATTGAACTTCTGTTTTATAGTCTCGTCGGACCTGGTGTACGTCACCGCGTGCTAGACGGTCGGACTTTTGTGTGACCATGTGTGTGCAAGTCCGTTCGTTCTAAAGTCCATCTGAAGTCTGCCGGAATGGCCGTCGGACTTTTGTTGCCGAAAAGTCCGCTCGTGCGTAAGCGGCATTAGAGTCAGAAGGCCTCAGAAGTAAAGATGGGCAGAGGTTCACCAATCTGTGAAAATCTGCATCTCAAAATTGTCAAACAGTTCAGAATAATGTTCCTCAACGTGAAATTGCAAAGATTTTAAATATCATGATCTACAGTACATAGTATTAATAGATTCAGAGAATCCAAGAAAAATCTCTATGCGCAAGATGGCAGAATGCACTGCATTAAAAACGGGCATTATTCTGTGATGGACATCACTGCATGGGCTGAGAAATGCTTCCAAAAATCACTGTCTGTGAACACAGTTCGGTTTGTCATCCAAAAATGCGCGTTAAAGCTCTATCATGCAGAGAAGATGCCATATCTGAACATGATCCGTAAACACTGCATCTTCTCTGGGCCAAAGCTTATATAAAATGGTCTGTTGCAAAATGGGAAAACTGTTCTGTGGTCAGACAAATCAAAAATGTGACATTCTTTTTGGCAGCCATAGGCGCCGCATCCCCCAAACTAAAGAGGAGAGGGAGAAAAAATAAAAAGTAAGGTGCTAGCACACTACAGTCTACATATAAGCAATAAGAGAATCTAATATTCATGAAACCTTCATATAAAAGACAAGTAACAAAAAACTGCACAGACCATAAAACAAAAATATTCCTTACTGTAAAACTCAAACCACCGTGCTTTCTGGTGTTAAAGTGCCTTAAAGCAGACTGTCAGTCATTTTTTTTATCTTTCCATCTGTTAAATTTTCTGCCCTTGTTTTAACTTTGGATAGTAAAACATATATTTTTTTTTCTGCCAGTAAATACCTTATACAGCCCACTTCCTCTTTCTTGTCTGGTCATTAGCCTAGGCTTATGACATCATGCACAGCTCTCTCTCTCTCGTGAGTTTGCCAGGAAGGGAGGGGGGTGAGTCATAAGAGGGCCAACTAGGGCTGCAGAGCTGGAGGTGTGCCTCTGTATGTCTGTGCAAATCCAGGAAGTGAACAGGCAGCAGTTTCAGCTGCCCACGGTTAAAATGGATGCAGCCACACTTAGTGGAGGGAGATTTCTGCAGCATATTTGGCAAGTACAGAATTACAGTATATATAAAATAATATGCAAAGTGGTTGGAGGGAAGCTTCAGAATGGCAAACATGTTTTTGTTTCAAATTATGTGAGCAGACTGCAGCTCCCTTTGAAAGGGGTTGTTTTTTTATCTTGATGCATTCTATGTTTTAAGATACAAAGCCTTCTGTGTGAAGCAGTGACTGAATGGACACACGAAGCTGCTGCTTGGCTCAGGTGCCCCCATAGCAAGCTGCTTGCTGTGGGGGTACTGAACAGGAGGGAGGGGCCAGGATCACAGAAGAGGGACTCGGAAGGGGAGGATCTGAGCTCCTGTGCAAATCCACTGCAACAGAGCAGGTAAGTATAACATGTTTTGTTGTTTTTATAGGGAAAAAAAACCGAGCCTTTACAATCACTTTACATGTTCCTCAGCTAGAACTAATGCCAGGCTGTTTGTGTTGGTGCTGACTATAGCACCTGTAAATGTAAAATCTGTATTTTATCTCTGTTTTGGCTTTTATAATAAATAGTATGGTATCCTGGACCATAATATTTTTTTCTGGGTCTCGGCTACTGGGGTATGAGGAGATGACCATCTGAGAGGACAGCAGCTGACATATTCCTTTTAAGCATTTTAAATGTGGAACATCATGAATATAACTGGAAAAAGGGTGGTACCCTAAGTTACTAAGGCTTATTTGATAGATGTGGTTGGTAAGTGTGCAGTTCATACACACTGTGGTGAAGTACTAATCAAAGGAGCACTTAAGGCACTTTAACACCAGAAAGCACACTGGTTGAAGTTTTACAGCAAGGACTATTTTTGTTTTATGGACTGCAGGTTTTTTGAATATTTCATGAATGTTTGATTGTAGTTCACATATTGCTCATATGTAGACTGTAGTTGTGTGTGAAGCTGCCCACTTAAAGGGGCAGCTTCACATATTTAAAATAGACTTGTAATTTGGGTTGGTGCCAAGTTTTACTATTATCATTTTCACTAAAGAGGAGAGGGACCTTCTGGCTTGTTATCAGCACTCTGTTCAAAAGCCTGCATCTCTGGTGGTATGGGGGTGCATATGGAATGGGCAGCTTGCATATCAGAAAAGGCACCTGCAATGCTGAAAGATATATATCCAGGTTTTACAGCAGCATATGCTCCCATCGAGATGACATCTTTATCAAAAAAGGCCTTGCCTATTGCAGCAGGACAATACTAAACCACATACAGCATCTATGACAACAGGATAGCCTTGTAGTAAGAGTTCGGGTTGCTTAACTGGACTGCCAGCAGTCCAGACCCTTCATCAACTGGAAAATATTTGGCACATATTCAAAGGAAAAATACAAAGAATTGTTGAGCAGTTAGATTCCTATATCGGGCAAGAATGGAACAGCATTCTTTTCCCAAAACTCCAGAAATTGGTCTCCTCAGTTTTCAGACACTTACAGAGTTTTGTTTAAAAGAAGAGGGGATGTTACACCCTGTGGTAAACATAACCCTAACCCAACTTTTTTGAGACATGTTCCCGCATCAATTTTAAAATGACCGTATTTTTTTCCTAAAATGGTCATTTTTTTCTTGGTTTATACATTTGATAGGTTTTCTGTTGTGAATAAAATATGGGTTTATGAGATTTGCAAATTATTGCATTCTGTTTTTATGTAGATTTTACACAGCATCCCAACGATTTTGGAATTGGTATACACTCACACCGAATAGTTTTAAGTAGTGGTTCCATATACTTTAATTCCCTGTACAGTGTCCCTGAAAACCTTTGGTAAATTTTAATACAAAACAAAATAGGGGGAAATGGACCTGCTGGCGAGATATCCAATACTATGTAAAATAAATGGGAATTGGAATGTTTCAAAGGCCATAGAGAAGAACTCCTAAGATGGTAAGGTTGCAAATTTGGAATTGTTTATAAAAGATATATCCAGGTGAGCCATATTTCCTGGTAATAAGGATGCCGATCATGTAGCTGCGCTGATAACTCTTCCATTCTCATAAGATTATTCAATTCAGTTAACTATTCTGTTATAGAGGGTATGGAGAATATATATATATATAATTTTTTTTCTAACCTGTTGGAGTCCAGGTCTTTTTTCCTTTTAAAAAAAAAAATAGCGTATATACAGGGTTTCTGCTTCATTTTAGTAATAATGTAACTGTTCATAGGCCTAGCATAAGCTAGGATGACCTGACCTCTGGCTACAAAAAGCGTTATTGGTGTGTAGTAGCTTTTTGAATGAAAATTCTCAGAACTTTGATTCATTGGCAATATGTCATTCAGAATTTTAGCTTTTGACTTTGGAGAGAATGTAATTTGCCAAACGGAAACCTTATATACTGTTAGCAAAACATGTGAGAAAAATTTTCCATCCTGCACCTTCTAATTTTCTCGTCGCTGCAGTCAAAAACAAACATCGATTTGACCCCACATGATTAGCAAAACAAACGACTGTTCTTAGAATGTTCCTGTAACGAAAAATTTTTCACTAGTGTATGGCCAGCTTTAAGGTCTAATGGTTGATTTTCTGGGAGATTAGAGGGTCACCAATGAATGACTATTATGGCTTCTTGTACCTAAATACAGACTGAAGATATTTTAAAGAATTGCATGTGATTTCTATTAGCTGGTTCTTTCTCATGTAGAATTAAAAATAATTTAAGACTGAGGCTTTCCTTTCATATATGTAATATGTGCTTCACTGATTTTTTTAATGTGCTTTATTTGCAGCGCCTAGCGAGAAATGGAATTATAATCACCACAAGCGAAGCGGTACTTCTGCAGCTGGTAGCAGATAAGGACCATCCTAAATTTAAGGAAATTCAAAACCTTATCAAAGCAAGTGCCCCTGAGTCTGGACTCCTTTCTAAAGTGTAACTGGAAACAAAGTGACAGTGCAGTTGGAATCCACTTTCTTGTGGGCTTTGTCATTTCCATTTAACTGCAGTTCCGCATGAGATTTCTTTGCAGCAAACTAATGCTGACTTCAATATCTACATGGACTCATCCATTAATGAAAAGATTGTTTGCCTGTATGTAAAATGAAGTGAATATTTTGTATGTGTAGCTTCCTTAGGGCGTCTTTTTCTCTTTGTAAAGAGATTCAGGGTGTTTGATAAAGGTGGTGCGATGTGTAAGCCTCAAGGCATGAAGTATGGTTTATGTTGTGCTCTGTTGTCAAAATTGCTTTTTACAAAATGGGCTTGTTGAGCTAAGTTTTTTTTTTTTTTTTTTTTTTTTTAATGAGTTTGGTTAATTAGTGAAAGAGTAACACTTTGACTAGCTACTGCTCAAATAGATTGGCCCCTAGTGGATATATACTATTCTGTTACAGATTAAAGCTTATTTTTTTAAGGCAAATGCCAAACACAAAAAGCCACCTGCAATCAAATATAAAGTATGTCTAAATAGATGTAGATTTTATTGGCAAAATTATATAATTTAAAACATCAAGCCTGCAGAATGTTTAACTAGTTAGGGATTGTAGTTTTGTTTTTTGGTGTATCTAGTCCACCAATCTCTATCTGGTGTCTATAGCAGCAACTACATGTACTAAGATTTTCCACTTGATTGTAATTGCAATTTTGGTGCCTGGGATTCATCTTTATTAGGCAAAGAACATAGTGCAGCAACCCCTTAGCAAGTAATATTCACTCTGATTATGCTAAATTGGTGAAAGGTTGGTTGGTTTCATGTTAAGTGTAGGATTTCCATTGCTGCTGCAGTGCCTTTTTAAATAATAAGGCTCATTAAACTGAGATCATACCATTTCACATTGGTACAAGTACACAGCATGTTAACTCACTAATGAGCAGTGGTTTCAGAACTTCTTTGGAAGTCAGGTTCACGTTTTACATGTCACACCTTAGTATTGTGTACATTTTCAGTGAAGTAGCACATGGGGTGGATTTCTGTATCACTGATAGTTGGCTGTCCACACAAAGCCAACCAATCTGAGCATCTCTAGTAAAAACTGGAGCATAAAGAATTGCAATAACAAGCATTTGTAATTGTCAGAAGTGATCATTACCACTAGGGATGGGCCGAACACCCCCCGGTTTGGTTCGCACCAGAACATGCAAACAGGCAAAAAATTTGTGCGAACACCGTTAAAGTCTATGGGACACGAATTTGAAAAATCAAAAGTGCTAATTTTAAAGGCTTATCTGCATGGTATTGTCTTAAAAAGTGTTTGGGACCCGGGTCCTGCCCCAGGGGACATGTATCAATGCAAAAAAAGTTTTAAAAACGGCTGTTTTTTCGGAAGCAGTGATTTTAATCATGATTAAAGTGAAGCAATAAAAGTGTAATATTCTTTTAAATTTCGTACCTGGGGAGGTGTCTTATAGTATGCCTGTAAAATGGTGCATGTTTCCCGTGTTTACAACAGTCCGAGAGCAAAATGACATTTCTAAAGGAAAAAAAGTCATTTAAAAGTACTCGCGGCTATATTGAATTGTCGGTCCGGCAATACACAATAGTTCATTGACAAAAACGGCATGGGATTCCCCCACAGGGGAACCCCGAACCAAGATTAAAAAAAAAAAAAAAAAATGCGTGGGGGTCCCCCAAATTCCATACCAGGCCCTTCAGGTCTGGTGTGGATATTAAGGGGAACCCTGTGCCAAAAATTTAAAAAAAATGGCATAGGGGGTCCCCCTCAAAATCCATACCAGACCCTTCAGGTCTGGTATGGATTTTAAGGGGAACCCTGTGCCAAAATTAAAAAAAAAAACCCAGACCCTTATCCGAGCATGCAATCTGGCAGGCCGCAGGAAAAGAGGGGGGGGATGAGAGAGCGCCCCCCCCCCTCCCCTGAACCGTACCAGGCCACATGTCCTCAACATTGGGAGGGTGCTTTGGGGTAGCCCCCCCCAAAGCACCTTGTCCCCATGTTGATGGGGAGAAGGGCCTCATCCCCACAACCCTTGCCCGGTAGACAGATCATAGAGTGTTATATATGTATGTGTGTGTATATATATATATATATATATATATATATATATATATATATATATATATATATATATATATATATATATATATATATATATATATATATTATAGTGTGTGTGTGTGTGTGAACAACATTAGCCAGTTCTGCAAGGTGATCCTTTCTTCCAAGTAGTTTCACACAGGGGAGGTCGGGATCTGGGGGTCCCGTTGTTAAAGGGGGCTTCCAGGTTTCCGATAAGCCCCCCCGCTCGCAGACCCCCACAACCACCGGGCAAAGGCCTGTGTACGGTTTGGGAAGGGGGCGCTCTCTTGTGTGTCCCCGCCCCCCCCCCCCCCTTTTCCTGCGGCCTGCCAGGTTTTTTTGGGGGTTTTTTTTGTTTTTTTTTTTTTTAATTTTGGGAGGGGTTCCCCTTAAAATCTATACCAGACCTTAGGTCTTTTTTGGACTTTGAGGGGGACCCCCACGTATATTATTTTTTTTTTTTTTTTTTAATTTTGGTTCGGGGTTCCCCTGTGGGGGAATCCCATTCAGTTTTTATCAATGAACTTTTATGTGTATTGCCGGGACCGACAATTCATTATAGCCGCAAGTACTTTTTTTCCTTTAGAAATGTCATTTTGCTCTCGGACTGTTGTAAACACGGGAAACATACGCCACTTTACAGGCATACTATAGACACCCCCCAGGTACGAAATTTAAAGGAATATTACACTTTTATTGTTTCACTTTAAGCATTATTAAAATCACTGCTCCTGAAAAAATGGCCGTTTTTAAAACTTTTTTTCTTTGCATTGATACATGTCCCCTGGGGCAGGACCCAGGTCCCCAGACACTTTTTATGACAATACCATGCATATAAGCCTTTAAAATTAGCACGTTTGATTTCTCGCATAGACTTTTAAAGGGTGTTCTGTGGCTTTTGAATTTGCCGCAAACACCCCAAATTGTTCGCTTTTTGGCGAACACCCGATGTTCGAGTCGAACTTACGTTCATCTCGAACATCGGGACCGTCCCTAATTACCACATAGATTTTCCTACATATTAAAAAATGTGTTTCTAACATATACCTAGCCATAACCTTTTTTGTGATGAAAAAGATTGCAAACCTTTTACTAAGCATGCACTAGCTAGATTAGGAAAATTCTGGGTCCTAATAGCACACAGTTCCCAGGTGGCAGCTGTTTCATGGCTCATTGGCCATCTGCCTAAATATGACCAGCCTTTACAGAGGTAACGCAAATGCTTTACGCAGACATTAGACTATTGGACATGCAAACAGGGGCACATCCAGTTTTTTCAGCGGTTTCAGATGGTGCAGAGCACATGAATGTTTGCTGTCAAATCATCCTCTAGCCACCAACCAGGGATGAGAAAAATCTTGCTTTTTCAGATATTAGCTAGAACTGCTCTATATTCTATGTAGTCATACACTGTTTTCATTGTGCTAACAAATATCAAAAAAATGGAACTGGTTGCTTTTTCATTGACTAATTTCAATGTATATTTTCTAAAAGGCAACAGTACTAAGGCAAGCCATAGATGTTGCAAATTTATTTTCTTCAACCATGAGTTGCATGTTGCCCCCATCAACACAGACCGTGCTGACAGGTCAATCCTTCCTGCTGAGCAATTGTCTGCTCCCGGCGGGCGGGGGAAGCCGTCCCCGCTGAGAGAGGACAGTGATTATTGCTAGTGGCTATAGCAGCTGCTAGCAATAATATCCAGTGACTCTGGCAAGCTGGTTGTACCCAAGTTGATTGATTGATCAACTTGGTGCATTAAACCTACCCACACGTGGCTTGAATTTTGGCCGGTTACTGCTGATCCATCAGAGATTTGAACTATCTATGGCTGACCTAAGAGCTGGTTGGTAGAGTGAGGCAAGTGTAATTTGTATAACTTTAACCTCCATGATCCTATTCCATTGAACACTATAAAATCATTGGTATTATGATTGCACTTCAAACCAGAACCACTATGTGTTGGATCGTTGGAAAGAACATGAGAAATCTGACAACTGTGTTAAAAATGCTCGAGGATCAGGCTTATCTCACCAATAAATTCTAAAGTACAACCCAAAACTGTTATTTCTGTTCTACCTGGGTGTTAACTCGTTGCATCATCCACCAGCCAGTTCTTTTAAACAGATGGTTAGATCATCTCACTTAAGGACCCAGCTTTGACCATGTCTAAAGCTGGCTATAGTTCGAAATTTCGCCAGTTCGGCAGGGGCTAGATGAATTTCGATCCATCTTTGGGCAGGCTGGTGGTACAGAAGTCAATCTCTTGTTTGGCTTCTATACAACCAATCAAATTTTCACTTGATTAGTGTATTCTAACGGTGGGGAAGCCACCCTGCTTCCTCTGTCTTGTGTTGAATGGGGGAATTGATTCATTTTCTTTTCTTCAACACGCTGGTTGAATAAAAGATAATGAATTGTATAAGACCCGTCTTACTCTCTCTGCTTAACTTTCCATTTTTTTGGCTTTCAGGAAAAAACAGCAGTGAGAATACCTCTCGACTTAATCACAGCCCACAATAGGGGCCTGACTGGGAATGCATGTGAATAGATCTTATCACAGAGGTTCTTATGAAGCCACCAGGATATTGAACCTGGGGTGTTGCCTGAAAACCAAATGATCACTTGGTGACATGACAGAAAGCAGATGCTGGGTTACTGATCTGAATCATAAGAAGCTTTATTTGAGGAAAACGTGTTTGTTTTGTACTTGTCTAGAGTGGTTTTAACACTTTCTATGTTTGGTACTTTGCGCTGCTTTCATATTTCTACTTTATGTTGATGATGTATTTGAATTGCTAACATTGGTAGGTCCAACTAATGTTTAAGGGTTTTTCTTTCCACATCCATGCTGAGATGTGCTGACAAAGTACTAACAAGTGCCCAGTCCATATTTGAATCCAATTCATGTGCTGCCTCATATGTACATTATAGCAATGGATTTCCTAGGGTTGTAGAGAGCGCTTTGTAACACTGTCTGCACATTTATGAATAGAAAGGTGTGTCTTGTGTCTTCCTCCAGTAAGCCTTGGCTGTCCTAATGGAGCAGTGCGGGTCCACAATTTGTCATTGTGGTGCTTGCATGCTCAGTGGTGGAAAATACATGTCATAGGACCATTTTTATACATCTAACCCATAATGATTAGCAGTTCATAAACATGGCATGAAAATCTCCATTTAAACGTCCCTTATACCGAAGCCAGATTATTACCTATGCCCATTTGTTTGCTAGCGATTAAGGAGGGGCTATACTAAGAAATCTATATTTGTTCTATTGAGCAGACAGCAAGAAGGGGCTCAGAGGGGAAAAATACACCTTGATCATCAGTGTTCGAGATTGCCATCTGATTGTTATTGGTTTCAATAACCAAGCCCATAGTAGCACTGTGTAGAATGTGACCAATTTAAAAGCAGTTCTATTTCTCCTGTATTACATTTATCTATCAGGCATTCATGTTTTAATAATTAGGTTTTCGTAACCAATGTACGAGACTGATTAGTGCTTTACCTGTTTCCGAGTAGGAACAGGCCTTCTGTTACCTGGCAGCATTAAAATGAGTCTCCATTTGATTGACGAGAATGTGGTGTTGTCACATACAGTAGGCTCCAGTGGCTTTAATACTGTTCATTTGAACTCTCAGTACTATTAGTATATAAGAAACTTTGTATGTCCAATGTTTTATTTTGTAACTACAGTGACTTCAACTATGGTGCCTGCGTGTTCTGTACAGTACCTCTGTTCAAATACAGCTATAAAAGTGCAGTTTTTTTAGTGTGAAGCGCTTTCTAGACTGTACTTTGTATGTTTCCATTGTTGGCCAATCCTTGTTAAATAAAATGTGACTCTTTTTTTCCCTTTGTGTTCTGTCATTTTTTATTAGTGCACATGCTAGATAGGTTAAGACATTTTAAAATGTAAAAAAAAATTAAACACAACTAGCATGCTATTTAAAAAAATATATTTTTTTAGATGTTATTGACAGAATTTATGCAGCAGTGCTCTTTAGCTTCCATACATTTCTTGTAGTTCAGTTGCTTGGAGTTACAGTGACACCGTTTAGTGGTTGTCTGCATTTTGCAAATTCTAACCTATAAACCTAGCATGTCTTTCAAGATAGAAGGGTGCTCATTAACCATCCCTTATGCCAGGCATGTCCAAAGTCCAGCCCGTGGGCCAATCGCCGCCTGCGTTCTGGTTTATTACAGCCCCCCTGGTAGTTGGGATATATACCGTATTTATTGGTGCTGCCTCGGAGGGGACAGGGAGGGGGCGGGACGAGTGCCGTCAGATTAGATACAGGAGAATCTCCTGTTTACTCAGCGGCGTCTGTAATAGGAAGTCCCCTCTCCTGGGCTGCCATTGGACAACTGTTCTGTCTATCATAGGAGGCAGGACTTTGTATTAAAGAGGCTGCAGAGTAAACGGGAGATTCTCCTATATGTAATCTGTCTGCGCTCGTCCTGCCCCCCTCCCTGTTCCCTCCAAGCCTGCAGATGGGCATTGATCAGGCTGCATTGATTGCACTTGTGAGGCTGCAGATGGGCACTGACCCTTGTTTGTCAATCTCCAAATAACATGCCCGAGCTCATCTCTTCGCCAGACACAGCCACAAAGGCAAGAGAATCCTTGTTGGGCAGTGTATTAGTGCTCAGACAAACACACTTAGACCCCATAAACACTATTAGATTTTCTGCAGATTTTTGTCTTCAGATTTACCAAAATCATATAATATGAGGTAAAACCTTAAGAGTTTCAATTTGAATGCAAGCAGGCAAGCCTTTGCACTACGTGGTTTTGGTAAATCTGAAGACAAAAATCTGCAAAAAATCTAATAGTGTGTATGGGGCCATAGACTGAATTTTAAGACACCCCTGCCTTATGGCATTAAAACACCTCACTCCAATTTTTTTTTTTTTTTTTTTTTTTAAGTTTTGGATAGCCTGTGGCTTAATTAAAAAATGTTGTTATGGGGAACTTCTATCACAAAAAAATCTGAGCAGCCTTTTCTGCAAAGCTTATTTTTAATTTTTACCTACAGGTAAGCCTAAAATGAATATTAAAACCTGTACGGTTTAGGAGATATTCACTTTGCATGCAGTTGTTGCCGTCAGTGGTGCATGCGTTGTGAATGCCTGGCAGACGCTGCCAGACCCTGCCAGGAAGAAGACTCCTACGCAGGAGTGAAGTCATCACGGCTCCAGCCACTCATAACGCTGGAGCTGCAAACCTGGAAGAAACGCAGAGGGAAAAATGTCAGCTCCCTCAGCGTGGACCGGGCTGCAATATGGGGACCTCGTTCTAAGGTAGGTATTTCTTAATGAGCTAGTATGCCATGCATACTAGCTCTTTATGCCTTTGCAGGGTTTTTTGGGTTTTTTTTTTTTTTTTTACGTGTGGGGGTATACAACCGCTTTTAAGATTGGCTGCTTTATTTAAGGATTTTCAGCCTGGTTCACACCTATGCAGGTTGCAGTTTGCATTTTTCATTACACGTTTTTGATCCATTGAATTCTATGGAACCGAAAACTAGGGAAAAAAAAGTCCCTGACCCTTTCCATAAAATGCACAGATGTGAACTACATCCATAGGAAACCATGTTATATGGACTGTAGTGTGTTTCTGCAAAACTGAAAATGCACTAAAAAAAAAAAAAAAAAAAAAAAAAATTGCATAGTTGTGAACCAGGCCTTTTATATGATTTGTAACAGAATCCATTTACCCACAATTTCAGGTGGTAGGAATACTGGCTCTAGGATCTCTGCAAGTGCTCTGTGATTACAAAGGTCTCGCTCATTCTCTATTTATTTTCACTTGAAGAAGTGAAATTCTACTATGATTATTGATGGTTTCTGCAATGAGTTGCTGTCATTGTACTTTTCAAACATATAATAAACAAGGGTTAATTCAGCACACTAGTATCCACCTGGAAAGCAAGTTTTAATCTTGCATGGCTTTTGAGTTTTATCTGCTAACAAAGGCCAGAGGAATGCAGATGAAGGCAAGTGTATGACCAGTAGTGTGTTTAGGTTTTGTGCTGCCCTAGGCCTGACTAAACTCGTGCACCTCCTAATTTAAATATAACACACCCCTTCCTGTCAAGGCCACACCCCTTGCTGTTTAAGACCCGGCCTGAAATTTTCGAGTGGGGACACTAATTCTGAGGGCCGGGGGAGCAATGGATTCCCTTAGGCTCCATTCACACTAGTGCGTTTTTTGATGCATTTTGCAGAAATGCATGGGAATTTTTTAACATGGGTTCCTATGGAACATGTTCACATTAATGCCTTTTTGTATATCTGCATTTTTGGAAAGGGTCAGGGACTTTTTTTCATGCAAAATGCAGCGTTTTGCATGTAATAGAATTCAATGGACAAGCATCAAAAACGCAAGTGCAGCGTTTTTGATGCGTTTTTGCCGTTTTTTTTTTTTTTAATTTTTTTTAGACTGTAAAAAAAACTGTAAAAAAAAAAAAAAACGCAAAAACGCTGCTCAAAAACGTGGCAGTCATGAAAAAAAAAACTCCAAAAACGCTCAAAAGCAACATGCATAGGTGTGAATCGAGCCTCAATCTGCATAGATTTCCCTTTCACTTCCTGTTTGGCTATGGGGCAGGAAGTGACAGGGGCTATAACCCTCCCTTACTCTATCAAAAATGGAAAAAAAAGTGTTGCCTATCGTTCTTTAAGCACAAATTTCTGATAATTTTATGGGGAGGACTAAGAAGATATAACCATGCCAACAGTGCAGCAAAAATATATAGCACAGTGAGGAAGGATTGTGGTCCAGGATGATAGGACAGTCAAAATAATAAGCAGCGCCCCAGACACACACACAGTTGCGGAATGCCGGCCGCCCGCATACCGGAAGCAGTGCGGCCACTTTATGGGAGCGCTAGACTAATTTGCCTCTCAGCCCAGTCCGCCCCATAAGACTGGCGCTGTAGCGCAAGCTGGCTGGGAGTCTTTCCGTGCTGCCCCAGGCCTAGGACCTGGGGCAGCATTAAAGGGGTCTTTCCAGGATTCTCTGATAGCCAGCAGGTGATATGGTACACTGGGATATAATATTGTTTCTCTATAGCTAGGATAGCATACCATGTTACGGAACAAACCGTTCTTTAACTGCTCTTTGTATTGTTCTAGTCAAGAAACCTTATGTAGTTTAGATTAGTTTGAGTTGCTGTGTCACGGAAAACCAGTTACACGTAAATCTAATCTCATTCTTTCCGGTCTTAAATATTACAGCCCATCTGGAAGACGACAGTCTAGAGAAGGGACTGTTTTGTTAATGAAATGTTAGATTAACTCAGAAATTCTGTTGAGTACTAAGAAATTTTAAATTGAATGGCAGGTGGAAAGAAATTAAAACCAGATGGAGAAAAGGGGTAATCCTGTGATTTAGACAAGTGTAGAAACCTCAATGTATAGTTCTATTTTTCTTTTCTTTTTTTTTTTTTTTTTTTTTGTGTCCCTACATTATAACATAGGAAGTCACGTAGCAGGATTTGTTGTCAGCAATGTATGTTTTCCAAGTGCTAAGAGGTTTTATAATGGAGTAAGAATTCTGCCTACTGAATGCTCATCAATGCTCTTTGATTGCAGAGACTAGGAAAGTTCATAGCAGTTTTTTTTTAACCCCTTTCCAAAGTAGGGGTAAAACGTAATTACAAGTGAAGGAGAACCCTGTTTTAGTTGGTACTGGATCAGGCATTTGAAAAAAGTCACATCAAGGGTGTAGTGTGCGATATTAGCAGAATTGACAAATGCTAGGGTGACAAAAGCATCGGCTGAATTTGCTACAGCCAACTGAAGTCTGAGTAAGGATTGCAGTCATAGAAGGACAACATAGGGAAAATCATTAAGAGCCCATCACACATACAGTGGGGACGGAAAGTATTCAGACCCCCCTTAAATTTTTCACTCTGTTATATTGTGGCCATTTGCTAAAATCATTTAAGTTCATTTTTTTCCTCAATGTACACACAGCACTCCATATTGACAGAAAAACAAAGAATTGTTGACATTTTTGCAGATTTATTAAAAAAGAAAAGCTGAAATATCACATGGTCATAAGTATTCAGACCCCTTGCTGTGCCACTCATATATTTAACTCAGGTGCTGTCCATTTCTTCTGATCATCCTTGAGATGGTTCTACACCTTCATTTGAGTCCAGCTGTGTTTGATTATACTGATTGGACTTGATTAGGAAAGCCACACACCTGTCTATATAAGACCTTACAGCTCACAGTGCATGTCAGAGCAAATGAGAATCATGAGGTCAAAGGAACTGCCTGAAGAGCTCAGAGACAGCATTGTGGCAAGGCACAGATCTGGCCAAGATTACAAAAAATTTGCTGCACTTAAGGTTCCTAAGAGCACAGTGTCCTCCATAATCCTTAAATGGAAGACGTTTGGGACGACCAGAAGGAGTGCCTGTACACCCCCATTATACCCTCCAGGGGGAGAGGGATGCCTGTATACCCCCGCGGCAGGGAGCGATGCTTTTTCACTCTCATTAACGTTGTGATCCAACAGAGGAGGGGTGCCTGTACAATTCTAATTTAACTACCTTGGGAGGGGGGTGTATACACACCTATTACATCTCATGCCCAGGGGAGGGGGGTTCTGTAGACCACAATTGTATCCCCCCATAGGGTTGAGGGGTGCTTGTTCACCCCCATTAACAGCCCACCAGGGGGAGGGGTGCCTGTACACCACCCCCCCATATGAAACCAGAGTAGGAAAAACTGCCTGAAAAACTTAATTATAATACTTGGAGAGGGTGGGGGGCTGCACCTGTACACACCTATTACACTACCCTATGGGGGAGAATTGGTTCTACAATTATTTTATACTACCCTGGGGGACCTGTACACACATATACTACACTTGTGGGGGCCTGTACACACCAATAATACCACCCTGAGGTGGGTGTCTCTACACACTCATTATACCCCCCCACCCCCAGGGGTACGGGTGCTTGTATATCTCCATCATCCTCCCCCTGGTGGAATAGGTGTCCATTCACCCCTCTTATACCACCTTGGGAGGAGTGGTGCCTGAAAACCTTTATACCTCCAAGGAGTGCCTGCACAGCCTTATTATATTCCACCCCCAGGAGGAGGGGTGCTTTTCCCCCACGGGAAAAAAGTATTGCACTCCACTATACGCCTAAAAAGAAAACAAATGTGGCCACCACATCTAAGAATTGGTAAAGTGCAATATAATAAATGTTTGCTTTTGAGTTTAAAATTGCTTGAGGGCCCTAAATATCTCCATGAAACCAGACATAGCCTAATCTTTACATAGCTCCTTTCCTTTCAAGTGGAGCAACTCCTCCCTAGATTATCTAGGGATCACCCTCACAGCCAAAATCGAAGACCTCTACTCCTCTAACTTTGTCCCCACATATAGGAAGCTGGAAACTGATTTAAAAAATTGGGCAAAAGGGAACTTTCCTGGCTAGGCAGGATAAATGCCATTAAGATGACACGACTGCCCAGACTACTGTACCTTTTTTAGAGCCCTACCGATTTGTGTTTGAAAGGACCGCCTGAAATCATTTCAACAAAAAGTCAATAAATTCATTTGGGGGGCTTCAGGCCACAGACTACCACAAACCACACTGTACACACTGAGGGCAGAAGGGGGACTGGGGCTACCTAGATTGCTTTGGTATTACCAAGCAGCTAGACTTTCGCAGCTTTCTATAGTGCACTCAAAAACAGAGAAACCCGACTGGATCCACATAGAGAGACAGGCAGCCCCCTCCTATACCCTTGACTATCTTTTAGGTATCCCCGCTAAAAACAGACCCCCGATCCTTTTGCCCATCCTGTCCCAATCTTTAGCCCTGTGGGACACACTGAAAAAGAATCACTCACTAATCTCAGAATGCAAACCCCTTTCACATATCTTTAATAATCCCGACTTCATACCAGGTTTAAAAATCATAGACTTTAAATGGTGGTTGGATAAGGGGTTGTACCGGATCAGCCATTTTTTTACCTCGGGAGGCCCAATATCCATGAAATTCTGTTCTGAACAGAACATGAAATTCCGGTCACGGAACATTTCAGATTTCAACAAATTCAGCACTTTCTCCATAAAATCTGGAAATCCAAATCGTCCCCTCCCACGTTCACCCCATATGAAACTTAGTGCGGTCAGGCCACGGAACAGAGGGGTGGAGTCTCTGTAGTCTACCAGTCACCAGCCCACAGGAACAACAAAACCCAATATATGAGTTACTGGGAAGAGGATCTTCAAATGAGTTGGAGTTTGGAGACCTGGCGGATATCCTTTTGCAGAGCTTTCAAGGGGATTCGGAACATCTCTTTAAAAGAATCCAACCTGAAAGTAATGACCAGATGGTACCTCACACCAACGAGGTTGGTGACCATGTATCAGACAGCTAACCCCCAATGTTTTAGATGTTTCCAACTTACGGGCACTATGGCCCATACATGGTGGGAATGGCCAAGAATAAGGTCTTTCTGAAATAGGATGTTTGCCTTGATCTAAAAGGTCACAACCCATCAGATCCCTAAAACCCCGGCTATTGCTCTTCTAAACGCCAACTTGCCCAAGTTGCCTAGACCCACTCGCAAACTGATCCATTTCATGTTACTGGGGGCCAAAGCCTGGAAACAACCCAAAGTGTCCCTGCTGTCCACAAAATGTAAACTTTCATGGATTATGTCCCAGGAAAAACTTTCAGGAATACTACTAGACAAAACCAAAGACTTTGAAGCCACCTGGGAGCCCTGGACCAAATACGTGGGCATATCCATCATACCTGGTATAAAAGCATAGGGGACTTGTCCCAGTATGCCCGGACTGTTGACTGACACCTTTTTCTTCTATTCTCTTTACCTTCCACTCTCTCCTTTCTCCACTATTCTATACCCCTCCTATTCTTCTCCATACACTGCATGCATTTTCTCTCCATCATTGAGACACTAGAGCAATCCGCCAATGTGAATATAATGTAAAGGATCCCGGGCTCCAAGGAATTGGAGCCGGGGCTATGTGATTTCTTGCCTGATAATCGTGTCCTACAGGGCACAATTTGCAGGGGGCCACGGGAAGAGTTGTGGAGTTTCTCTTTGGGCACAGCAAGATCCCCAAAGGGGGTGCCTGGAGGAACCCCCAGCCTCCTATGCTGGGCCTCACAAATACGATAACAGGAGCAGGCAGGAACTCAAGAGGGCGGACCTTTATAATGCAATGATATTGTGTTTATTGAACTCATATTACTGCATCTTGAATGTATTTGATATTGTATTAATGCAAACAGTGTATGTACATTAATGTTTCTGATATATTGACACTTTACATTTTTGTCATATGTTAAAAGTAATAAAAACCTTTCGAAAGTTAAAACTGCTTGAGGGAGGGGTTGGTTGATTATGGACCTGGTAGAGGAAGATCTGGAACTGCTGAACTCTGCCCACACAAAAGGGCTTCTCCCATAGCAGCTCTTCCTTTATTATTCACTTCACCATGCACCAAAATGCCCACATTTCAGGGTAAGTGCAAACTGTCAGTTTTTGCTTTTTCTATTAGCCCTTTTGTGTGTTGAAGTCCTCTGGCCAATAGAGAGGTGGCGCCTCTTTAAGTTTATCCCACTTTTCTTTGTCACCAACAGTTTTGGCTTTTTCAGAAATTTGTCAGTCATTACATGCTATTATTGGAAGAAGCATTTATGACTTTTCAGACTTTTCTATAAAACAACAATTTTGTTAAGGTGTCCAACGCATGCAACAGATTCGGGTTGATTTTATTACAGCTACTTTAAAGAGGAAGTAAACCCTGATGGGTTTTACTTCCTCTTTTGTTCCCTGCAAACCCAGCAAAGTAAAAGCATACTAGCCCATTTTGTGGCACTTACCTGCAAATGAAGCCCGCTGGTGGCGGCATCCATCTTCGCCACTCTTCCTTTCGGGGGGCCGTAGACTTTCGGCTGTGTGACTGGCATACTTTGGCACATTTGTCCCATGTATAATATGTTATTCAGTCACCATTCACAACTTGACATTCAGGTAATGCGCTCCGAAACATGTGAAAAATGGACCAGCACGTGCATTGCACTTGTGGTGCCATTAATTCCTAATTACACCCCAACCTAGGTAGCAGTCATGTGTTATGCACCAAAATGCGTATTTCAAAAATACATAAGGCTCACTGCAAAAACATGTGCAGGAGCTACTTTGGCGCATTTGTTGCTTGTAGGATGCTCCATTCAGTCCCCATTCACACCTTCACATTCTGGTAATTTGCACATAATCATGCGGAAAATGCACCAAAACGTGCATGACACTTGCAGCGCTATTGATTCTTAATGGCAGCCCAAATGTAGGTACACAATAAAAAGAGAATGCTGCGCTACCAGTGAAACAAACTAAAAACTGTGAACAACTACAGCTGCTAGCACATAACAAACCAAGTTCCCAAAATAATAAGACAATATAGTGCAGCGCTAAACCTACATGTAGAAAGATACACTGGTATGTAACTCTAAATGTGTGACATATGGTGACAAACTTCAACAATACAATGACGTGCTATGAATGGACAAACTAATGTCTCTAAAAGATGTGACACCCTCACAGTCCATAAGCAGTGAGAAAGTGGGGAGTCTTCTCCAAAACGAAGGGGGTATCGGTGTCTTAGGGAAATTATGGACACTCGAGTGGGGAGGCGACCACAGGTAACAAAAAATACTTCAATCTTCAAGAAGACAAGATGGGTACTCTTACCGGATCCGTGGGACACATCTGCCGTATAGCAGTGCGTCTGTAAGGCAAAGGAGGTAATTAACCAGGATATCCAACCAGATGATGACCTCCAGATCTCAATCACCAATGGAGGGGTGGTTGTATTGGACAGGCGGTGGATCTCCAGTACACCCGATCTCCAATACCGGAACAAATCGATCAGAACTGAATGATTCTTGGTGGGCCCATGGAGGAAAAGAAAAAGGAACTCCACATAGTGTAGATCAAAAAATAAGGTTTTTAATGTCCAAAAACCGTACAAAATACAGGTGATCACAAGCAGGTAAAAGTATAAAAATGGCAATGTGGGAAGCTGGAATAGCTGGCCCTACACACGTTTCGACCAAACAGTCATCAACAGGGGCATAAAACAACCTCCCCACATTGCACTTATATATAAACTGTATCCAACTTACAATTTAACCAAGCTCCGCCCCGTCATGGCGAGACCGGAAGTGGATATTCAAGAAGAGCATAACTAACTTTATTTAATATAAATATCATGAACAGGAATGCCCCAAGTGTAAGGGGAAACCCAGACTTCTAGCAGGGCAAATAAAACACTGTGTTGTCCAAAGGACTACAGCCATCAGCGCCTCCGCTCATCTGCATCCCAGGCTGACAATGCGGCTTGCGCTCCACGCCTCGTAAATATGTCCCTATGAGAGGGGTGACGGCTGCCGACCTATCAGCAGCCGGCATCCATTCTCACGTGAGTCCGGAGCGTGCGCTACAAGCCCCATGCGTACCCAAGATCACGGCCAGCCCCAACACAAACGTCATCACGGACACCAGCAGAAGAAAACCAATCAACGGCTGGTAGTGGGGCAGCTCCCAGCAGGGGAGCTTGCGCTCCAAACCTTGACAACGGAGGGGGCTGGGCTGTCATAGAATGCCGGCTCAGTGATTAGCCACTTAATGAAAGTATCACAAACCACCCTCCCCAGTCTAAAGGACCATACTACGGCATCCACGATATCTCCAACTGACACCTGAAGTGTCATACAGCTGACACCTGAAATATCCTGGGGAGGAATTAGGGTAATACATGTCATCCAATCCCTGTATCCCAGCAGAGTAAAACATGACCAAACCTTCCAAAGGAAAACAGGGCAATGCCACAAAACCAGCTAGGGGTAATGAGGGAACCAAAGAGTAAACCCCCGGATAGATGAAGGGTAATAAAAAATAATAAATAGCGCTGGACCGGCGCTAAAGGTGCCTAGTGCATAAAATCTCCTAACCTGCCACCAACCCGTACAGCGTAGCAGACTGACAGGGAATACCTAGCATTAACTCCGGATAACAATCTTACCTAACCAATGCAGGTCAGTGAGGTCATACGTGCCCAGGCCTCATCAAAGAATGCTGGGCAACGCCACAACGCCGACCTGAAAAGGAAAGGCGCAAAAGGAGGGACAAATGTAAAAAACTTGAAAAATAAAAATAAAATCATATTAAAAAAATCTGGCCTGAAAGGCACAAAGGCAAACATTGAATATTATAAACATATATCCTCGTATGTAACCTTCTGGCCTCGCGAAGGTATCAAAAACTGTTGAAATCCCCATACGAAAAAACTGTAAACGATAATAGATAATCCATACTCCGACCCCCAGACCCTAGTTATAAAAGATTGGCCCCACTCCAAACCAGAATGAATTCAAAGACAGAGGTGTGTCGTGGCTAGAACAAGGAGGCGTATCTCATGCACGGCTGATGAAACAATTAATGTCCCATTCGACATTCATGCCGTACGGTGAGTAACACCTCAATTCGTATATCCAATAAGTTTTGAGCCGCGACACACCCCTCAGACGGGACCCTGCCCTCCAATGGGGGACGAACCTGTCAATGATCACAAAGGAAGTACCCGTAGGGTCCTTATTGTGATATTCTAGATAGTGCCGGGGCACACTATGCTTAATGCAACCCTTTTTGATTTTTGCAATGTGTTCATTGACCCTGGTGGAAAATGCCCTAGTAGTGGCAGCCCAAATATAGGTAGCAGTGACACATTTTGTCATATAATAAAATGCCGAAAAATGCACCAAAAGTGTGCATTTCAAAAGTGTGCGAGGCTCACTGCTAAATAAAAGCTGCAGGACCTTCTTTATCGCACATAGGGCAGCCCATTCAGGCCCTATTCACACCTTGGAATTCCAGGAATCGGCACAGAAATGCACATACCTGGAGCCAAAACACACATTGCACTTGCAAGGCTATTAATTCTTAATGGCTCTCCAAATGTGAGCAGCAGTCACGTGTTCTGTCGCTCAACACAACGCCGAAAACCCACACCAAAACACGCACTTCAAAGCTAAAAAAAAAAAAAAAAAAAAAAAAAAAAGGTGCTGGAGCTACTTTATACTGTGGAGCAACAACTGCAAAAAAAGCATTAAAAAAAAGGCGTCATGTCATGCAAGTGTGGATGGGGCCTGTCAATGGGCTGCCTTATGCTGTCCCATTACAAATGCTCCCCAAAAAAAAAGTTGAGTCGCGTAGGCGTGAATGGGGCTTAATTGTGTCTTTATAAATACGGCTTGTTGTGTTTTTGGTTCTGAATTTTTATTATCTGCCTATTTCAGCTATAACTAAACCTCTGACTTATTTCTTTGTACAGTATACTTACCTTGGTATTGAAATAATGTAAAAGATGTTAAAGCGATAATGTTGCTCTGAGAAAATATTTACTGAGAACGCTACCAATAAATGCAGATGCAGCCATTTGGTTGTAAATAAGGTCTCAGGCACTCATGACATTTCATTACTCTAGTTATTTGTTCTATCAAATATTTTAATCCATAAAAGGGACAGACTACCCCTTCCAATCAGACAAATGAAAACCTGACACACTTATTAATCACAAAGCCTAATCTGATAGTGTCAAGTGATCTCTGCATGTCATCATTTAATGATGTGCTGTGTGCACTCACAGAGTAATATCTGCTTTACCCCATGACTTTAGCCATAAACACATTTTCTCCTGCAGACTCCTCTAAGCTATTGTTGGCCACTTTAACATTTATTTGCATTTTTTTTTATTTCAGTTGGAAGCTAAATATTTAAAGGGTCACCCAAAAATCAAATTTATTAACCATGGCTACCTTGAGGTTAAGGTCTCATGCATAAAAAAACCAACGCCTTTACAGGCGTACAGCGTTTTTTTTTTTTTTTATGCCTCTAAAACACAGTTCTGTGTTACCTTATGTAGCCATGCACATCAGGCATTTAAATCAGTATTTTAAGAGGAAGCAATTAGAGGTAAAAGGCTACATTCACATAGACGTAAATATTTTATTGATCTTATTATACATGTTTTTCTTTTTCTAGTACAAAAGCTCCTGCGTAATGATCAGCAAATATTTGTGAGAGAGAGAGAGGAGCTTTTGAACATAATTTATGTGTGTGACAGGAAAGGTCTCCTCCGCTGGTAATATCGATCATTTGGCGTGCAGTACTGAGGTCCACCAGCAGGTGTCTCCTGGCAGTTTGGAGCTGTCAGAAGAGCTTTTTCCTGCTGGTATTCTGTCACCTTTGGGCCACAGTACTGGCTTCCACCAGCAGAGGAATCCTGGCAGTATGGAGCAGGTATTCCCCTCTGCAGACAGGTGTCACCTGACCTTAATTAGCAGCTGCAGTATAAATACCCGGCAAGTGCACAGTCATGTTGCCCTGGTATTGTCCTTGAGCCCTGACCTGCAGCCTGCATCCTGTTACGCTGATCCTGAAACCTGATTCCAGAACCTGAAGCCTGATTCCTGGAACCTGTTGATCCTGTTTCCTGTCTGTTACCTGAACCCTGGACCCTGAGCCTTGTACCTGACCCGTCCCTCCTGTGATCCATCCATCCTCTCTTGTCCTGTTTGTTTCCCTTCCCAGCTACTGATCTCCTGTTTATGACCCTAGCCTCACTTGACTACGATTCTGGTACTCCCTTTGCTACATATGCTGGTTGTGTATTATCACTGTTTGGTTGTTTGGTTTGTTCACTCCGTATTGGTGGTGTGTTCACATGTATATGCATTTACCTTATTAAACTTACTTTCACCTATTTATGTCTGGTTCACTCTGTTGCAGTCCACACAGTTCTGGTCTTATCTGGTATATGACAGTGTGTATACGCGTAAACGCATGTAAAGGTGTGCATATGAGCATAAATGTATTTCAACGGACAGAAAAAAATTATACTCTGGTACATAGAATGCATTCATGCTCAGCGCCATACGCACATAAATCTGCATACATTAGGGATGAGCCGAACACCCCCCTGTTCGGTTCGCACCAGAACATGCGAACACTGTTAAAGTCTATGAGACATGAACATGAAAAATCAAAAGCGTTAATTTTATAGGCTTATATGAAAGTTATTGCCATAAAAAATGTTTGGGGACCTGGGTACTGCCCCAGGGGACATGTATCAATGCAAAAAAAAGTCTTTAAAACGGCCGTTTTTTTAGGAGCAGTGATTTCAATGTGAAAGAATAAAAATTTAATAGTCCTTTAAATATCGCGCCGGGGGGTCCCCTTGTAAAGTAGCACCTCTTTCCCATGTTTATAACAGTACCGCAAGAAAAATGAAATTTCTAAAGGAAAAAATGTCTTTTAAAATTGCTTGCGGCTGTAATGTATTGTGGGATCCCGGCAATATACATAAAAAATCATTGAATAAAATGGTGTGGGTCCCCCCCTCCCAGGCCATTATCAGGCCCTTCCGGTCTGGTATGGATATTAAGGGGAACGCCACGCCAAAATGTAAAAACAAAATGGCGTGGGGGTCCCCCCCCCAAAATCCATACCAGGCCCTTCAGGTCTGGTATGGATTTTAAGGGGAACCCCGTGCCAAATTTAAAAAATAATGGCGTAGGGGTCCCTCCCAAAAATCCATACCAGACCCATGTTGATCAGGCGAAGGGCCTCATCCCCACAACCCTTGCCTGGTGGTTGTGGGGGTCTGTGGGTGGGCGGCTTATCGGAATCTGGAAGCTCCCTTTAACAAGGGGGCCCCCAGATCCTGCCCCCCCCATGGGTATCAGGTACATTGTACCCCTACCCACTTACCAAAAAAGTAAAAATGACAGCAGACAGTTTTTTGATAATTCCTTTATAAAAAAAAAGTCCTACAATGTAAATCCATCGTCAATCACAGCGATGGTCCCGAGAAAAAAAACAAAAAACTGAAAAACTCTGCCTCCATGGGAGGTGCCCCGCCGACTGCAGCCTTTTTGTGGTGACAGTTGTTATATAGCCAAAGGCGGGGCCACCCGGTGACATAATCAGGTGACCTCGCCCCCTCTGTTGTCACTTGATGTCAGAAGGGGCGGGGTCATCCGGTTATGTCTTCTCGGCAAGTGATGGCTCCATCAAGTGCATGAAACAGTACTATGCAAATACAACGCTCTCGTCTTCCTCCTTTTGCTCCTATATCTTCCTGTTGGCCACCAAATGGGATTGTAGGACTCTGGTTTAGTAAAAGAGGAGATCCAAAGGCGCCAAGCCAGAGCTTAGCAATGGAAGCTGTGATTTATATTTGCATAAGAGTGTCCCAGGTTTGGGGATTCCATAGCTCTCTGTAGATGATCTGAGAAGGCACCTGAAGGTGGCTACTTTATGGATCTGGTGCCACTTTAGGCTATACATAAGTGGACATTTTAGTAGCTCAGTCATGATACTACAATCCTTAGGGATCAATTACTAGGAATAGCGAGCAAATGTTAAACAGATGAAGAAACTACTCCCTATTGTGTAAGCTACAAGTAGCATGTAGTAAAGGTAATGCATCTCACAAAGCTCCAATTGTGTGCATTTGATCTATGCTACATCCTACTTGTGTAGCTTACACAATAGCATTGTGTAGCATTCAATCACTATTCTAATGCTTTGTACACACGAGCGGACTTTTCGACCGGACTGGTCCGACGGAACAAATCCGTCGGACAATCCGACCGTGTGGGGGCTTCATCGGACCTTCAGCAGACATTTTCTGTCGAAAATCAGACTGACTTTAGATTTGGAACATGTTTCAAATCTTTCCGCCGGAACTCCGCCGGACCCAGTTCCTATCGAGAAATCCGCTTGTCTGTATGCTGGTCTGACGGACAAAAAAACGATGCTTGCTCTGAAGCAAGTACGAGATGGAAACGCTCGGTCTGGTAAAACTAGTGTTCGTATTGGAGCTAGCACATTCCTCACGCTGCAAATTCTGTGATCATTTAATGCAGCACATTATTGTCTTCTTTATAATGCTAGAAGAACGAAGTTGTTTTGCAGCTCATATTCACACAGAGTTCTCACAAACAGATTTCTGGATTATTTCTCTTGATCTTATGAATGATATTGTATTTTTTAAAAGCCCGATCTCCATAATAATGTTTACAAATGTATTTTTTGAGTCATCTTTTATTATTTTTGATTTCATCAAGATCTTTTTTTATGATTATTTAAAAATTATTTTCTAGTGATCTCCATATTTTTTTTTTTTTTTGTGCGTCAAGTTACCACAATAACATTAATAATGTTTTATTTTTTTGTGTGTCAACTTAACACAATAACATTATTAATGTTTTATTTTTTTGTGTGTCAAGTTAACACAATAACATTATCTTTTTGCTTTTTTTGTAACCTCAAGGAGGTTAGTGTCCCCTGTTAATTTGACATTGTCTTTTAGAAATGTATTTGAATAAAAACACATAGGCAAGTATTTTCAGAAAATAAAATATCCATTTATTCTGGTTAACAAAATAAAGATGAAGGCAACGCTGGAGAAACCTTGGGGATTTGTGAAGCCTTTTGGCCCCAGGGCACGCATCAAGTCTTTGGAAAAGAAAATTGGGATCTTGAGGAGTCCATATAATAGGGAGTACAATCAGGTCCAGGAATCCCAGAGATCAAGACCAGCAGCAGATGACATATATGTCCCCAGGCTGTGGTACTACACCAGCTTGCGTCTTCTCTCAGACCAGACTGAACCCAGGTCATCACTTTCTTCTCTTCATTGCAGCCTTCTCTCAACGCTGCCCTGCAGCCTTCCCTGCAGCCTTCCTTGGAGGCTGTGGCTCTGGTGGTGGACTTGTGGCAGGAGGAGGAGGAGGATAAGGAGGATGGGCTTGCTCATTTATTTGGCTGTTGGCAGTTAACTCGCCCCTCAGCCCCTTGTAAAGGGCATCAAAAATAATTATTTCACAGAGGAGGCGTTGACCCTTCTCCAATTCGACCAACCTGGTCGCTATATAGCAGCCATAGGCCTCTTCAGCGTCGGGGGGGGTTCATGAGGACATTCGTAGCTTCTCTAATGAGGCGCAGTGATGCCTCCTCTGTCACCGTCCCCTTCCTGGGCCTTTTTGTATGAAGGCGGAGGGGAGGCACCTGCGATTGGGTGAGGCTCCTACTGGGATCGGCCACCTCCTGGCTGACACTGGGCCCGGCCACCTCCTGGTTGACACTGGGCCCGCCCACCTCCTGGCTGTCACTGGGCACGGCCACCTCCTGGCTGTCACTGGGCACGGCCTCCTCCCGCCTGCCACTTTCCACACCTTCCTCCTGGCTGAGCTCATCCTCTGTATAAAAAAGGGACATAGTTTTAGTTTTTGGTTCATCAATCACACACAATTTTAAGCTCATGACTTGCAAATTCAATGTTAATACATATAAAAGAGTATCATTCTGACCCCAGCATTTTTTCAAGCTGGTGACAAACATTTTTGGCCACTACTGTCAATTGATATGTATACATCATATTTTGGATAAAATCCTTAATAGGTAATCAATTATAACATCTAGTTAACATCATTAATATTAGGACACTAAATATGTCTAAAAATAATATACCTGGCTCCAGCTGGGCGCATCCGGTTCTTCAAGGATGGAAGGCCCAGGTTGTTCCTCGTCAGCCTCTGCTGGGGTGGAGGGAAGGGTGGAGGGAAGGCTGCAGGGAAGGGTGGAGGAAAGGGTCGAAAACACAGTTTTTCGAAGTACCACAGCCTGGGTACATACACATCATCTGCTAATGCTCCTGATCGCAGGGAAGCCTGGATCTTGTTATGCTCCCTCCTATACATATTCCTCAAGATCCTAATTTTACGTTCCAAAATCTTCATGGTTGCTTCTGGGATCAAAGTCTGCACAAAAGCCATAAGTCTCTCCAGCGTTTCCTTCCTTGCTGGTTTATTGTAATATGCACTGTGTTTGACATCCCACAGATTCCTCATCTCCCTGTACTTGTCAATAAATTGGGACATGAATTCAGGGTCCTTATTATTCATTTTTTCTGTAAGACAATACACAAGACAAAAACACTAATGTTGGCCTAAACTCTCATAATCTTATCCCAACATAGGCCTCAATCTTTAAGCAGTATAGGCCACTGATGTTCCAAATTTAATAAAATTTACCTTTGTTACGGACGCTCGCAACTTCAGTTCCTTTTTCCTCCGCGCACAAAACGTACGTACGACACATGTTAGCGTGTTAGTTTCATATACACTGCGGAAATGAAAGCCCAGAGCCGAAACGTCCCGATCCAGGAAGAAGAGATTTAAGGCCTCTTAAATGATGGGAAGCATGGACCGTACACCCAGCCGAATTTGCGCAAGGCCAAAATCATGTCCAAAGTTGTAAAGACTCTGCAGCAAAATTTTGGGGTACGCCGCTCCAAAGACCAATTAAGGAAACGCTGGTCCGACCTTAAACTGAGGGAGCCGGATCAGTACAGAAGAATAAAAAAAGTGCTTCAAAAAAGTAACTACTTGTTATGTGTTCCTATTCTGATTATTAACTTTCATGCTGCTCCATGTGCTTTTTCTTTACTGTTGTACAGTTTTAAATGGCTACTTTCATGTTTGTGGACACAGTATTCATTCACAGGAAACATCCTTATTAGTAGGAAACATCGTTCGAAGGAAACATCGTTTGACAATATATACAATGTATTTAGTTGATACAGGGTTTTAAATACATTTTTGGTCTTGCTAATTTGTCTTATTAAAAGAAGTTTAAGACATTGTTGTCTAGATGTCTTTGAAACTTGAATGAATTGCAAACTTGATTCAGTGGAATGTAAGGAGAGGACACTCAGCAGCTGTTTACACATCTGGACTCAAGAGCACTAGTGTGGAACACCAGAGCACATTTTTTAGGGTAACCCACACAGGTGCTCCAGTGGATACTTGGGGTGTCTCCATCTGTGAAACTTGGCCAAAAAAGGTAAGTACTGCAGTTTTGTTAAAAGGGATTTTTCATCATGTCTTCAACTTGGATCTCTTCCCAAATAGACAATTGTACACCACTTCAAAGCAATGTTTCATATTCATATTTCTGGACTCAAATATCTGTGTGCTAAGTATACCTTTTGTTTCATTCTCATAGGGGAGAAAAGACTCAGACAACAGGCTACCAGGGACCCCCGACCTCACCAGCCTGATTGGGTAGTTAGCTCCAGCCCCCCGAGGATGTGGAGGAAGGAGAGGTGGAGGAAGTGGGCGACATGGGCACCCCACCAGGTGAGTGTCTGACACCCCAGCTTCAGGTAATCTATGTATGCCTGCATATTTCTAAATACATGTTTTTTTATCAATTTTAGGTGATGTGCTGGTTGTGGAAGGGGAAGCAGCGGAACCTTTTTCCACCGACAGCGTCCCCCCGAGGATGTGGAGGAAGGAGAGGTGGAGGAAGTGTGCAAGATGTGCACCCCACCAGGTGAGTGTCTGACACTCAAGCTTCAGGTAATCTATGTATGCCTGTATATTTCTAAATACATGTTTTTTCATCAATTTTAGGTGATGTGCTGGTTGTGGAAGTGGAAGCGGCGGAACCTTTTTCCACTGACAGCGCCCAAAGACTGATTGGTCAGATCATGGCCTGGAATGGGGTGATTGATGCCATGCCCAATCGGCTGGACATCATGCAGCAGGAAATAAAGAACATGATCGATGTTTTGTGGAGAATTTAATCCCTTTTTCCCTAAATCTAAATCGATAATGTTCTTCATTTACTTTTTAGATGCCCAAATTCTGGGATTTTAATTTTTTTAATTTTTAAAAGCCAAGTTTTGAAGATGCACACGGTGTGTCAACATGTGCTATCTGCCATCAGGGGATCTCAATGTACACGTTTTGTGGGTGCAACCCCTTCCTCATAACGCTAGTAGGTGAGAGGAAGGGATTGCACCCACAAAACACGTCCTTTGATCCCCCATGATGGGAGATAGCACATGTTGACATTACCCATTTGGAATCCCAATTTGTGTGCATCTTCAAAATTTGGCTTTTACAGGGGTGACATCACCTCATCTGATTTAGGGCAATATCAAGACATTTTGGACACTATAATGTCTGATATTGCCTTAATTTTCTAGATGTTGAACTTTGTAAGTTCCAGAGTTGTGTGTATGTTATGTTTTAAAACATGCCTGTTTGTAAAAAAAAAAAAAAAAAAAAAAAAAAAAAAGGTTTAAAAAAAAAAAAAAAAATTATATTGTTAAAAAAAGAAATATATATTTTAAAAAAGTATATTGTTAAAAAAAGAAATATATATTTAAAAAAAAATATTCTAAACGCACATGTGAATGTGCACAGATTAAAAAGTTTGCTAATCAATGTGTGGCTTCTTCTTTCAATGCTCAATACCAGTTTTGTAAGTAATTTTGTGTTTACAGTGACAATGGGAAGTGCACTAGGAGAACCTAGGAGACAGCCAAAAAGAAAAGGAAGCTATAAATACATTTCGAGATTTTATCTGATCATTTTTTTTTTATTAATAAAAGTCAGACATTGTCTGGCATTGCAATGGCCCCCCTACCCGTAAAATAAGTAACATATTTCTCCCTAACTTCACGGCACTTTGGGGGGCCAAGCCAGTTCGGCCAGTATCCAGGCCCATCAAAGGATTGTCTGTAAGTCCAGCCTCAGGCCCAACTGATGAAATATAATTTCTGGCATTTTTTCTTAAAAAATTGTGCAGGATGCAGCATGCTAGGACAATATGATTAAGTTTGTATTCCATCAGATGAATTGCTGTCAGAAACAGACGGAACCGGCTGTCCATTATCTCGGAGGCATTCTCCACAACTCTTCTTGCTCTGGCCAGTAGTTAAAAACCCTCCTCTCCGGGGTGAGGGTCCTTTGGGGGAATGGCCTCATCAGGTGCTCGCCCAGACCGAAGGCTTCATCTGCAATGAAGACAAAGGGGAGTCCTTCTACGTTATCCGCATCAGGTGGCAATCCCAGGCCACCACTCTGGAGATGCTGGTAGAACTCCATGTGGGCGAAGACTCCTCCATCTGACATCTGGCCATTCTTCCCCACCTCCATATACAGAAATTCATATTGTGACACCACCGCCATTAACACAATACTATGAAACCTCTTATAATTAAAATAGTATGATCCCAAATGGGGTGGTGGCATGATGTGGATATGCTTCCCATCTATAGACCCTCCACAGTTGGTAAAGTCCCAACGGGTAGCAAAATGAGATGCCACAGTATGCCATTCCTGTGGCATTGAAGGAAACTGGGGAGTGAAACAAGAAAAAAATATATAAGTACTTTTGCACATAACATTGCAAGCAGATTACACAAAAAAATTCTTGCCCAACATCAGTATAACATTTATTTTAATTATTTGACTTGGTTAAATTGATGATAGGCAACTCCTATCCTCATATTGATTAGTGGTTCGAAATTAATAATAACTACTGCAGTAGGGAACAGACACAAAAGATACGCTCAGCATCTTTCCAAATTACTGTTCTGCTTTATTATGACGCAATTGAAGGTTTTTATGCACATGATTACGTAGGTATCACATTAATATTACAATTGTACATTTATGGTAACAAGGGGCGTTACATAGGCAGGCTAATTCTAATCAGGACTCAAAAGAATGTAAACATGTACTGAAAACATTATTAGTGCTGTGTGCACAGTGAGGGCAGTGTGCAATACATGCAAAATACAATACAATTATATACAGAACATACAAATTTCCATTACAGTCTCCCCTCTTTTGATCAATATTTTGATCACTAACCATACCTGCTATCACCTTTAACCTGGAACCTCCACACGCTTAGGTGGAGGTAGTCCTGGCCAAAGAGGCAAAAAAAAAAAACTCCATTGTGGAGAAAATAATAGCTGAGCAACTTTTTTCATTACCAAATGACTTTTCATTGTGAAAAACAAATGATTGATAAGACATATTTACAGAGTACTGGCTGTACACTCCTGTGGCCAGAATGGCCTTCTAGCTTAATTGTGAGCATGCTGACTTATCAGCATATGTAAACACAGACAATTCTACGTAAAATGGAAGACATACAAAAGACAAATATGACTTCAACATGGCTGAACTACTTTTCAAATATATATATATATATATATATATATCCCTTACAATTAAAGTAATTGAATCAAAAAGTACCCTAGACTGTGATGACAAGAGGGAAACAAATCAAACACAGAGATTTCTTTAATTTAGTCATTTTTGCAGTGTCTGGTGTGGATCCAGGTGACTTTTCCTTCAAGTTTTGCAAAAACTGTACATGAAATAGATGCTGTATTGAGTCTCCAAACATTTCCTTATATATAAATGTCTCTTAACAATCCAAAAGTCACCTGGCTTTAGTTTTAGATCCTTCCAAACTTTTAGGATCTGGAATTGGGGAGAAAACACATAAATGAGTTTGTCAAAAACCTTAAAAGATCAGCAACATTCTCTGTGAGATCCAAATGGAGGACTTCAGCTGCTGAGACAAAATATAAGCAAGTGAGTAACACACTCCCAAACAAAATCCCATAGGGAGAGAGTCCAACATCCCCCTTAGGGGCCTGATAAAATATAAGAAAACATTCAGGCAAAAGTTTTCTAGTTTCTTACTCTACTTTGTCCGCTACATTGTAGACAGTAGGGGGTGTAAAAATAAAACCTCAAAACTTCTAGTAAGGACTCTCGTATGAAAAATGATTTCCTCTGTTACTCTCTGTACTTTCTGCACCCTGTATTTACAAACTACTTCTGATAACACTTTTAACTGTGGCCTTTGCAGTAACATTTGCCACTGGACATCCAAAAAACATGTCCATACAGACAAAATGCATACTTGTAAGATCCTGACTTGGGCATCTGGATATATCTTTTTGTAATCTCTGGAAGGGATGTTCAGCTTTTGGTAACACCTTTGGTAACAGGTAAAACAAGAAGTGGTATGTTATAAAAACAACTGTGGAGAACCTGGCTCTATCCCACGCTCATTTACTAAGGCAGCCATAACTGCTTGTGACTGATGACACGGTCCATGTGTCAAGCTGGAGGGAAAAGAGTGGCTGGCAGACATAAATAATCACCTTTTCCAAAGTCCTGTTTCATAAGAAGTTGCCCCCTGTGGACCACTTGTTCTTCCCATTCTGGGGTCCTTAAAGTTGAATTATTAATCCCAGCTATACTGGGCCAGAACTAGGGTGGAATCTGTGAGTTGCACAGACCCATCAAGTGTCCGGGGCTGTAAATGCAGCATCCTTAGTCACCTGGTCTGCTTCCATGTGTTAAAGTTAATATGGCTACCTCAGCAAGAAGCTGGAAGGCTGAAAACAGCCAATCAAATTAACTTGCATGCTTGGTTGGTTTACCTGCCGAAGTAAAAACAAACTTCTGGCCCTTTAAATGGAACCAAAAGCTCTCTATATCTCGACTATCTATATAAATATACACTCTTTTTATAGCTCACAGGCTTTGCTAAAACATGGAGCTCTGCTTCTTGAGCTGGGCAAAAAGGATCCAATGACTTTGAATACAGAGTATCCTTCTGGGTGATAAACTGCATACTCAAATCTACAAAAAATTTAATATCTGGGTCTTCAGGGAGTGTGTCCTGCACTAGGCTCACAGCAGCTGATTCCTACGTCATCAATTTAACATGTGTCTTTTCCTTTCTTTTGAATAAATGTACGCGTTTTTCATTGTTAGATTTGTACATAAACAAACTCATATTTTAAACCTTTCATTAGACAAACATTTAGTTAGCTGTATATTTGCTGCACAGAATGTCGGACCATTAAAAATTAAATGTTTGACCAAAACAATATCTAACTTTGTCTAATAGCACCTTTGCATAAAAGCTACAGCTCTGATATATCGGGATGAACCCTTCATTACTGGGTCCAGCTTGCATAAATATATTACAATGGCTTGTTTTCTATCATGCTATTTGTGTAAGAACTCCAGTTTCATGTTTCAAAAGACAACTTTTTTCTGGCAATATTATAATAACTGATAACAATACCCTGCGGTCATGCAGAGATGCCCATAAATTCAAAATATTCTTCTGCTTATACCACTGTACCTACAAGGAAAAGGGGCACATCATTTCACAATCCACACATTCTGCTTTGGATTTCAAAAATAAAAATAAACAAAAACAAAAGGACCAAGAATCTGTATGATGGACCAGAAAGCATCAAAAACTATAAAACAACTGGCTGCAGGCGGCATCTATCCTAACAGGGTGTGTGGACTTGATGTGATAGGTCTGTTATATTTAAATTTTATTTATTATTACTCTCACATCATGGACCGCACATCAAGTTATCATCAAAAACCTTACAATATCATTTTTGTAGAAAAACTTCTTATGTATCCCATCCATGTTATCTTAATCTAAACTAATCCCATTCATAACAAATTTCCCCAATAACCTGGATTTCATTTCCAACCAAAGGTTGTCTAAACCAGTTTCAATATATCTATATTAATAAAATTGTTAAACTCATATTAGAAATGAATACTCATTATTACTTAATGTTACTTAATTTCCCTTTTTTAAATGCACTGTTTCCACAATCAAAGGATATTCAATTTGTGTAATACACGGTTAAACGTAACCTTCATTTTACCATGTTTGGAAAACAGATTCAAAATAATTGTGATCACATTGTTTACCATTAGATTCGTTAACCCGGCACATGTTTTGTCTAAAAAACTGGAATTGGCATGGTGTCCTTCCAGCTTATCACTAACCTCTCATCCCAGCCACATTCGTTCATGAGAGCACAAAGGAGGGGGTCACATCTGTGTACATGACACACACAAGCAATAGAACTAAAGGTCCCAGCATTCGCACACACATACACCAATATCTCTCTAAAATCGCTTACATTTTTCCATTTGTACACAACACATGCATATCATTCTCTCACTTTCTTTTAACTCTTTAATATTTCCCTGCATAAATTCTGCATTCCTTATTTTGTTCAGATATCTTTTATATCTAGCTTCTATGATCAGATGGGCAACCAGAGTGCTCATCCCATCTTCTCTCTCTGACAACATATAAAGTATTCTGTTTTACCTCTCATTTCTCTGTTTCTGACTTTTACTAGTTGTAGTGCCTGATTCCAAATTCATCCCACAACTTAACGTGAAAATGTCCCTTTCTGTCTAGTGTTAATGTCACCCTTGATCCATCCTGCTCACATAGATAGCTGTTTCTCTAGCTGTTTACTCTGCATGATTCTTAGTCCCTGTGGACCTTGGTAACCCAGTTACCCATTGTGGATCCATGTCCACTCTAACCATTAATCTAGGGGCTCAGTATAGGCGGAACCACACCTTCGGTTCATATATAGCGCTCCTCTTGCGCTGGGCATTTTTGAGGGTCTCTTACCCTTCATTCCCTTACTTAATTCAATGCCCATAATGACTGGCCAGTCTTCTCTCTTCTCTACGTGTGCCTATACCCTCTTGCCTCTAAACGCATTTTATCTAGCAGATTTACTACATATACTTGTGAACAGCACTATTCTTCCCTTTCTTATCTATAACACTCCAATGGACAATAGACAGGGACAACATAACATATAACCACCAATCAATACAGTTCGATTAAGGGAAGTAAAATAGGTACCCTTTGTCCCGAAAATGCCTTACCGATCAAGGAAGTCTGATAACTCAAATGTAAGCAAAAGGCTTACCTCAGCCGGCTGATTATCAGAAATTCCCGGATCGTCTCAAGCTCCTCGTTTCGGATACTCAGGGTCACCTGGAATCCCCTCCTGGCTGGCTCGCCATGCTGACTTGGTTAAATTGATGATAGGCAACTCCTATCCTCATATTGATTAGTGGTTCCAAATTAATAATAACTACTGCAGTAGGGAACAGACACAAAAGATACGCTCAGCATCTTTCCAAATTACTGTTCTGCTTTATTATGACGCAATTGAAGGTTTTTATGCACATGATTACGTAGGTATCACATTAATATTACAATTGTACATTTATGGTAACAAGGGGCGTTACATAGGCAGGCTAATTCTAATCTGGACTCAAAAGAATGTAAACATGTACTGAAAACATTATTAGTGCTGTGTGCACAGTGAGGGCAGTGTGCAATACATACAAAATACAATACAATTATATACAGAACATACAAATTTCCATTACATATTATTTAAAGAATAAAATATAAGGCCCACTTATCAGATTCCTCACCCCCTCTGATGGCCCATTGATAAAATTTAAGGGGGGGGGGGCTTATAAATTTATTTAAGGACACACAGACCATTTGGAAACATTTTAAAGGGGGGGGCTTATAAATTAATTTAAGGACACACATACCATTTGGACACATTTTAAGGGGGGGGGGCTTATAAATTAATTTAAGGACACACAGACCATTTGGAAACATTTTAAGGGGGTGTTTAGGGTAAAGCACTACAATGGAGCTGACAAAATACATTGTTAAGTGACTAGACTAGGTGGATATGGGCCCAGCATTGCATGCTGGGGAGGTTAGTGAAGGCAGATATGCATGAAGGAAAAAAGGGAGCATTAAAAGATTACAGCATGCATGAGGACAAAGGGGACATTCACAGCATATTGTAATCATGGTAATTAGGGATTGAGGAAAAAAATATAATACATTACCAAACATTAAATACAATAAAATGTGATGTTAAAGGAAAAATCTTACTTTAATATAGTCCTTCTGCAGGACCTGAATTATAGCAGAACAGGTCTCTGGGATAATGATCCCCAGAGCCTGGGGGAGATGCCTGTTGAGAACTTAAGGTCCTGCAGGCTTCTCCCAGTCGCCAAGAACCGCAATGTGGCGACTAGCCTCTGCTCCGGAGTGATGGCTTGCCTCATGCAGGTATTCTGCCTGCTGATATAAGGGGTCAGCAAAGCAAACAAATGGTGAAAAATGGGGTCTGTCATCCTGAGAAGGTTCCTGAAATAGTCAGGATTATTCTCACGGATCTCACGAAGCAAAGGCATGTGAGAGAATTGGTCACGCTGGAGAAACCAATTCTTGGTCCATGAACTCCTCCCCACCCTGTTCATGGACTGGGCTTGGGTCTTAACTACAACTCCAAGCCCAAGCAAAGCACAAACTCTACAACGAGTACGTACACGCAACATGGCTTCAAAACGGTCAGCTGGTCAGAATGAACTTAAACAGAATGCACTGAAGAACAGCAAGGCCTGTGAAGAGTGAGCTGAAAATCAGAAATGAGCGGTCAAGAACGCACTGAATAAACCAATGCGAACTGACTACATGCAGTGAAAAGCATATACAAACCCCACAAGCACAAACTGAACAACAGTTAAACGATCTGAAAAAACACGAGTCTTAAAAGCGCGAATCATCTCTCACCAAACTTCTACTAACACGAGATAAACATGAAATTAGCAGAAAGGTGGCGCACTTGTAATTGAACTTCTGTTTTATAGTCTCGTCAGACCTAGTGTACGTCACCGCGTTCTAGACGGTCGGACTTTGGTGTGATCGTGTGTAGGCAAGTCCGTTGCTTCGGAACTCCATTGAAAGTCCATCAAAAAGTTTTCGGAGTTAAGTCCGTCGAAAGTCCGCTCGTGTGTACACGGCAATAGCAATAAATCCCTATTGATTTTAGTAACATCACCTATATATCTCCAGCCTTGGTAAGGTGTGCCCACAAAAGTACCTTAAAGTGTATCTAAAGTCAACTTTTGTTTTTTTGTCTTCTGGTTTCCTCCCACACTCCAAAGACATGCTGGTAGGTTAATTGGCTCCTGTCTGAATTGGCCCTAGTATGTGTACAGTATGTATGAATGTTAGTTAGGGACCTTAGATTGTAAGCTCTTTGAGGAGAGGGAAAGATTTGAAAGTATAATATATACATAAAGCTCTGTGTAAATTGACAGTGCTTTATAAGTACCTGTAATACATTTAAAAAAAAATAACACATTTTGAATAGAGTAGGGAAGGGTTAAAACCCATGTCAAGTTTTTTTATTCCTTGTCCTTAAGTGGGAGAGAATCTCTTCAAAGTGAGAAAAGTTGTCAGCAGTTTCTGAGGTGCTACAAGACTCATCTGCCGTGCACCAAAATCACACTGCTGCGATCAGACTTTCAGTGTAATTATATAGTGCTACCTGCATGCTACTTGCATACTACTTGGACACTACTTGGATGCTACTTGGTTGATGGTTTGTATATTCTATGGGGCCAAACCACGCTGAAATCACACCAAAGTAGTACAGGAGCCTTTCTTAAAATCACTTCATGCATTCACATTGATGTGAATGGACACTATTGAAAACAATGTGATTTCCATTGTCATGCAATTCTCTGCAACTCAAGTCACATCTGAAATTACACTAGTGTAAACCAGACCTTAGATCCTGTATTTTCCTCACTCTAATGGTGGTCAAACATGAGTTGATTATCTGCATGCTTTATGTACTGATTTGATGCCATATGATTTCATGTTTGGATATTTATGCTAACAAGCAGGTTTACTATATCTAAAAAAGTGGCCAATAAGTGTGTATAACTTTTTATGCAGTTTAGTTATTTGCTTCTAAACTTTTTAAAACAAGAACTGAAAGTATTCAAAGAAACATTCCAAATAATGCACAAAACTCCATTTTTGTTCAAGTGATAACTAGCTGAAAGTATATGTTGGAGCTTCAATAGGTGCCTCCCCATAGCTAACATTTGTTTATATTATGTAGCTATTTCTTTAGTAATTCAAAATTATTCATGCCTAGCCACAATAATTGTGCATGTCAAAGTGAATGCTAATTTCCATTCATTTCAGATATGCTTCACTGGTCCTTTCTAAATGTGGTTACCTGCAGTGATTAAACTTCGCTCCTGTATTAATTTATTTTTACCCTGAAAGGGTACGTTTACCCAAAAGATTTAAAATATGAACTCTCTCAAGTGTGAAAACTTGAGATATTTGCCATCAAATTTAAAGTGGAACTTCACCCAAAAGTCCCCTGTCCTCTCCCATGTTTGGAATGTCTTTTTTTTTGGGGGGGGGGGGGATTCAACTACTACATCTAATTTTGACAGGCACCCACTCCCAATTCAACACAGCTCGCACATGCGCAGTGGGCAGCCGACTGTGGAGCCACAAGGAGTCACAGCTAGCTGCCCACAGAAAAGATGCCAGTGCCGAGACACGAAGGCTGGCAAAGAGCTAGGTTAGGTGGGGACATCACTGGATCCTGGGACAGGTAAGTGTGTGTGTTCTTTTTTTTTTTAGTCAGCAGCTACAGTATTTACAGGATGAAGATGCTCTTTTGCTTTTTCAAAAATTTGCCATTATTGGAAGAAGCATTTATGACTTTTCAGACTTCTCTGGCAGCAGAGTTTTCTATAAAACAATCTGCGCCTAATTCAGGAAAGCATTGCGACAATTTTGTTAAGGTGTCCAACGCATGCAACAGATTCGGGTAGTTTTTATTACAGCCACTTTAAAGAAGAAGTAAACCCTGATGGGTTTCACTTCCTCTTTTGTTCCCTGCCAACCCAGCAAAGTATAGTATGCATCGCATACTAGCCCATTATGCGGCACTTACCTACAAACAAAGCCTGCGCTGTCCCCGCTGGTGGCTGCATCCATCTTCGCCCCTCCTCCTTCCAGGGCCACGGACTCTGTGTGACTGGCCAGAACCGCGTGACATCACTCCTGCGCACACGCACTGGGGCTGCCGGTCACGGCACTCTCTCGGGAAAAAAAGTCACGGAGGGCCGTTTCTTCACAGCGCATGCACCAATGACATCCTCGGTGCACTACAAGATAAATATGTCCTAAATGTGCGGAGATAAATATAAATAGATATTTACAGTACCTATAGGTAAGCCTTATTCAGGCTTACCTATAGGTACAAGTTCTAAAAAGGGGTTTACAACCACTTTAAGAACCTGTCTCCAAAGCCCCCCCCCCCCCCCGGAAGACACGTTGTCAATATATTGATGGGAACAAGGGCCTTATGCTTACTCCTGTCCTCCAAAAGTGATGTGGGGGAAAATTTGTCAGAATCTGGAAGCCCTCGCCCCAGGAGATTGAGTAAGGGGTATATAGTACTTCTCGTTACTCATCACTAAAAATGTAAATAGTAATAAAAAACACCCACTTCATTATTTGAAAAAAATAAAAATAACAATGCCTCCCCCTCAATGTAAATCCAACATTGATCTCGTCATCCGGCAATATATTATATCCAGGTCAGTCAAGGTGACCCACCAACATGATGACCAACCGTGCTTGATGATTGTTACCAGCTGCCTCACAAATGGCAGATCCCCACCAGCCTCTATATGCACACTTGCGACTGAGTGGGGTAAAACCATAGCTCAACTACCTATTTTTACTGAGAGAGTAGAGCTGGCATGAGATGGGTGAAGGTGATACTCAGTCCCCAATACTATGCACACAACAAAAAACAAAATTGCCTATGGGAATTTTAAAGAGCACACCTCAAGTAAAATGTAAAAATTATTTATTTAACACACATTTAAAAACAACATATAGTATAATACCGAAAAAAGAAAACATATTAAATATCAAGATATTAGTAAATTTTGCATTCATATCATAGACCTTTCCATAGAACCTGGATGTGTCATACAGATGACTGTCAGTAGTCTAGGGTGGCTGTGCTAGCTCTCAACGCGTTTCGCGAGAGGAATCTCGCCTCTTCAGGAGAAGCACAGATAGATGTCTGGAGATCAATAGCACAAGTAAAAAAAAAACAATAAATACATAAATAAATAAAAGGGGGGGGACAATGAAGGAAATGTGCCAAACATAAGCATATAAATTCAATACGTTCCACTCACGATTGATGGAGGACTCCTGGCCTGCTAGCTGGTATCGATGACTCTTTTTGAAACAGTCAAAAAATTAGTATATAGATGGGTATACTACCCTGACTTTATAAAAGAGACTTCAAAATGGAATATCCATAAAAATAGATGGATAAATGCATACACTGCCAACCATGCCACCAAGCTTTCCCCTGGGAGCTGTGTGAGGGCAGGGAGATGAAAAGTGGGAAGCCGCAAGAGCCCACACCGGGAGTACCCACACCTGTCCAATCAAGGAAATAAACCATAATCAAAACCTAACCAGACAGTACAGTGAGCAAATTAAATTATTATTGTTAGATGCAATCTGAGAATGTATGATAAGTACGATAAGAGCCCCATTGAGAACGTCAACCTGTGACAAAACGCGTCTGGAAGGGACGTGCTGACGTCACCACGTCGCCCTGCTGTGGACGGGAGCTGTTTGAGTGCCGGCCGGCATTGCTATATTCGTTGTTTTTACTGTAAGTGTTATTCTTTTTAATAAATCGGAGTTCCAACGGTATTACGCTATTGGCTGTTCCTTTTTTGAATCTTATGCACACCGAGCCCGTGAAGAGTCTGCCAGGACGGGATCGCGGTGACTCCGCCAGGATTTCTGTTTGGGGTTTTTTCCAATTAACCTTCCGGCGAGCAGGAACCCCTACAGGTTCACATAGTTTATTCTGGGTCACGGAGAGATATTAAGCCTTCAGCTGAGTGTGTGTACACTAGTTTGCCATCTGGTAAGCTGCTTCATACGTCTGTGCACTTGGTGCGGTTTCTGATCCTTGGTGATATTTGTTTGCTCACCTATCTCTGATCTCTGCTAAGCGGATACACTTGGTGATTTACATTTATATCCAAGAGCACCACTCATTGCATGTTGCATGTCACTAATTTCACATTCCTGTACATGCTGTGCATACAGGATGTTTATATGATATTCATGATTGTTTTTTTTGTGAGATTGCAATTTTTCCCTTTTTTGGTTTATTGCCTATTACTATGTCAGTATCACGCTATGTTTTTTGCATATATTTTTTTGGATAAACCTTATGCGGACCTGGTTTGCTGCACGAGTGCGACTGATCTTGTCAATTGGAATCGCTCTCTAAAGGCCTGGGCTGGGTTTAAGCCATCTGTCTGATTTGGCTTACGTTCTGGTAAGCATTTCACCACACAGTTGTATTTCATGCGAATCATCTTCTTCCAACCTTATCACATAGAGGAGTCTACGATTATTAATTATTTATTTGGACTTTATTTGGACTTTTTATTTCATTAGTGTTTAACATTTTTTAGCGCGGTTTTTCTGTTTTATATTTGTATTGGTGTGCCCCACTTATAACTGCAGCTGTATATAAATATTTTTCATTACATAATTTTTCACTGTATGTACCTCACAATAGCCATATTTATTTCTATTCACATTTTTAATTTAATTTAAATTTTTCTTCATTGTTTTTTATTATACTCCAAGCGCAATTTTATTTATTTTTCTTGTATGATAAGTGTCTTTATATTCACATATAGTTACTTATGTGATGAGTAAAAAGTGAAAAAAAGGGTATTTCTTATATAAAAAATATAATACCAAAAAGTGTCTATCTATCTATACAAATATGTATACTGTTACAATAAGAGCGCTGAGTGTGTATGTGTTACACTGTTATGCTCCGTACACACGGTCGGATTTTCCGACAGAAAATGTGTGATAGGACCTTGTTGTCGGAAATTCCGACCGTGTGTAGGCTCCATCACACATTTTCCATCGGATTTTCCAACACACAAAGTTTGAGAGCAGGCTATAAAATTTTCTGACAACAAAATCCGTTGTTGGAATTTCCAATCGTGTGTACACAATACCGACGCACAAAGTGCCACGCATGCTCAGAATGAATGAGGAGATGAAAGCTATTGGCTACTAACCCGTTTAGAGTCCCGACATATGTGTTTTACGTCACCGTGTTCAGAACGATCGGATTTTCCGACAACTTTGTGTGACCGTGTGTATGCAAGACAAGTTTGAGCCAACATCCGACGGAAAAAATCCTAGGATTTTGTTGTCGGAATGTCCGATCAATGTCCGACCGTGTGTACGGGGCATTAGAGTACAGTGATAGTGTAGTATAGTTAAAAAGCGATTTATATTAATCAGTGAAATGAAAATATCAATAACATGTGATCATAAATGTGTAAACTATACGACCAGTTATAATGAGCGGTGTCCGTATTGCAATACAAGACAGCACTCTCTGGTTGTGTGAGTGTATGTGTAAATTTCAGTGATGAATACAAAAAGAGTAAGCAAAACAAGGGTGGTAACAACCGAACAGCCAAACAACCGGCAGTGTATGCATTTATCCATCTATTTTTATGGACATTCCATTTTGAAGTCTCTTTTATAAATTCAGGGTAGTATACCCATCTATATATACAATTTTTTGACTGTTTCAAAGAGTCATCGATACCAGCTAGCAGGCCAGGAGTCCTCCATCAATCGTGAGTGGAACGCATTGCATTTATATGCCTATGTCTGACACATTTCCTTCCTTGTTTTCCTCCCTCCCCCCCCCTTTCCCTCTTTTCTCTGCCCCCCCCCTTTATTTCTTTTTTTTTCTTTTTCTTACTTGTGCTCTTGATCTCCAGGCATCTATCTGTGCTTCTCCCAAAGAAGTGAGACTCCTCTAGCGAAACTCGTCGAGCCCTATCACAGCCATCCCAGACTACTGACAGTCATCTGTATGACACATCTAGGTCCTATGGAAAGGTCTATGGTATGAATGGAAAATTTACTAATATGTTGATATTTAATATGTTTTCTTTTTTCGGTATTATATGTTGTTTTTAAATGTGTGTTAAATAAATCGTTTATACATTTTACTTGAGGTGTGCTCTTTAAAAGTCCCATGGGCAATTTTGTTTTTTGTTGTGTGCATACTATTGGGGACTGAGTATCACCTTCACCCATCTCATGCCAGCTCTACTCTCTCTGTAACACCTACATGGTGGGAGACACCAAGCCCTCCTTTTTTGAGCTGGCCTGACATGGGTCCTATATACATGTTTTGGATATAGATATATTTGTTTGATATTCATAATTTGTACTGAGTGTGGACTTTCTCTCTGGACACACCTAGTGTTGCAGTTCCCTACCTTCTAATTGTTGTTCAGTTGAAAATGGAACCCTACCGGCACTCTATCTGGGAAAAAAAGATGCACGGCTATAGGGCAAATTTTGTGGGTACAAATGGTGCATCCAGGGACACAATAGCCTTTTTCTTTAAGCTTAGAAAACTGATGGAATGAAAATCCATCACTTTCTGGCACATTAAGTTCTTGGAGCAATGTGTTGGGGAAAAATGTTGCCCTATGGGTCTACGAGCCCAGATATTTCCTAATCTGAGAACCATTGACAGTGACTTTAAGACTAAATGGGAAGATGCTCTCTTGTCATGTTCATGTGAAATGACGAGACTGCTCATTGGCGAATATAAAAAAATCATTGGTAACCATCGATAATGATATACATGAATTATTTGTGCAACACCCCAACATTAGCAATCAATCATTATTTAAAGAAAAAGACATTGAACTCACCCAGCATTTGGATAAGTTCAATATGGACATTATTGTCAAAAAGGATCAGAATTTTTTTTTTTTGGATAAACAAGCCTTTTGTCCAGGCATGGCCTATCGTTGGCCCTCGTAGGGATCAACCGAGAGGGGATATGTCAGGCAGTGATGCTGCCTCAGATGCGATGTCGGTCAGATCTACCTCCTCCTCAATCAAAAATACAGACACTTCATATAGAAGACAGGGATATAAATGTCCCAATATGGAGGAAAATGTCGGTAGGAAGGATGATTTAAAAAAACGATCTGGCCCAAATACAGATCAAGGAGTTGGCGGACAGTCATCCGGCACTAACCTTACAGGAAACAGACTATCCAGACTATCCAATAGAACAACAACAGAGAATACCTCCAGCTCTAGCTCCCCTAGTTCCAAACAGTAGTAACAGACCCCCACAATGTTTTAATCAGCAAAGACAATGTCGACCCCAATCCAATAAAAGCAATAGGTGTACTGGACCAGTACGTGTACCGGTCCAGTGCGAATTAGATACCATCATAGAAATCCAAGATGGCACGAAGATGGAAATCATTAATGTTTTGTCTCATAATCTTACATCTTTGGAACTTTTATCCAAGAATTTAAGTTTCTGTCCTCACACTGACATAGACCATTTTGAAACTATCAAAGATACCAAATTATTTGTACATAATGTCCTTTTGAAAGTTATGTATTCCAGATGCAATACTACTCCCGACACCATTTCAATAATTTATAAATATAGCAAAAAACATTTTCATATGCTAAAGATACTCAATTAACTATTGGCTGAAAGTGGTCCACTTGACCTTATCAACACCATTGATCTCGAGGAGATATTGTATGCGGTCGATAGGGAAACCTTTAATCCAAAAAATAACTTAAAAAGAAGATCCCAAATGTTCCCTTCTACTCAATTACCCAAATCTAACAATTTTTCTTAAACAAGTGACATCGGAAATTGAAAAAACTAAAACTTCAGAGGGAAAATCAAAATCAAATCCATCAAATGGCCAACAGAAAGCATTTAGAAATCTAACTGATAACAATAATTTGGTTATAAAACCCTCCGATAAAGGGGGAAACATTGTGGTGATGGATATAGAACACTATAAAAACATGCGCATGAAATTATTGTCAAATAAAAAGTGGTATAAACCCATAGGTGGGGATAAGATTCCGTAAATAAATTACAATTTTTATCAACTAATTGACACTATATATCATTAAGGTATCATTTATCAACAGATTTGGGATATGTTCGTACCCCTTTCCCACGGGAGGCATGTTTCTATGCCCTACCCAAGATGCATAAGAATGTTAAGGACCCCCCCCGGTCGTCCTATTGTATCCGGGAATGGATGCATAACCGAAAATGCAAGTCGCTATATAGACTCTTTACTACGTCCTTTTGTCTTGAGTATCCCTTTCCATCTACGTGACACTTTGCATCTCTTGCAAATACTTAATGACATGCAAATCTCAGTAACAAAAAAATGGCCCCTGCCCCCACCTATAACTGGCCTTCACAGCAAGGAGCACATGGAAGGGCTATCACGTGAAAGACAAAAACAGAACATTCCATAGCTCAACTCACCAATCAGTCTGCCAACTGACCAAATTAACTTGTCCAACAGTCTGTGTTAAAAACAGGGGTTTAGTTAGCAAGCATTTGCAAACCCATGCATAAGCTGCAAGGCCTCTTCACGGCACCCTGTGTATGCTTGCAGTCCTAATGCTACTGAATTTATAAGCGTCTCCACAATGGAAGCACATGCATTAAATGGATAGATGTGGGGCAGGTGGGCCTGGAGGCAGCCCAATCCCCCTTAAAGGAACAGGAGCACACTGGACACCCAGCAGGAGCACAATGGCAGCAAAAGTGTACAGTGTGTCCCCGGACCAAATATACACCAGTAACAAACAAATGGCCCCTGCCCCCACCTATAACTGGCATTCATAGCAAGGAGCACATGGAAGGGCTATCACATGAAAGACAAAAACAGAACATTCCAATGCTCAAATCCCAGATCCCAGCCTCTGCATTGTTGGTCACCATCGATGTTGAGGAATTGTACTGTAGCATCCCACATAAACTAGGGATCGAGGTGGTCAATTCCTTTCTCACCCAGAATGTTTGGCGAGAGGGCCAATTCCATCATTTTGTAACAGAATTACTGCTTTTTATCCTGTCCAATAATGCTGTCTGCTTTGCGGGCTCCCACTACCTCAAGGTGCAGAGCATCGCTATGGGCACATGTTGTGCCCCGGCATACACTAACCTGTACCTGGGGGGGTGGGAGAGATACATCTTCTCAGACGATGGTCTCATGATGTACCTGTGTCATGTTCTTTCATGGCACAGGTACATCAACGACATTTTCATTGTCTGGGATGACAGCCCAGAATTGCTACTGGAGTTTCTTACAAAATTAAATTCCAATGATTGGAACGTAAAATTTACTATGACCTATGATTGCAAAAAATTCCCTTCCTTGATGTAATGGTTTACAAAAATGAGAATGGCTATCTGTCCAGTGGATTATGTCGTAAGCCTACATCAGGCAGCACTATTTTGCATGCTACTAGTGCTCACCCTGCACCCCTAGTACGTTCAATACCCTATGGACAGTATCTCCGGTTAAAACGTAATTGTAGCACCAATGAAGCTTTTGAGATGGAGGCAGGCTTGTTGAGGGGCCGACTCCGAATCCGAGGATATAGCAAAAAATGTCTAGTCAAAGCATATAACCGAGCGAGAGACAAGACCAGAGACTCAATATTGTTTCACAAAAAGGCGGTCGAGGCGAACGGCGATGTCTGTTTTGTCACCCGCTATAGTTCCCAACATGAGGACTTTAAAGCCATACTACAAAAACATTGGTATTTGCTGACAGGCGTTCCAGTCATCTCTAGGTTTGTCCCTCCACAACCGTCGGTAGTATACCGATAGGCCCCGTCTCTTAAGGACAAGTTGGTGCACAGTCATTTGGCTGGAACCAGTTCCAAAACCCATTCGCTTAAGGGGACTTTTCAATGTGGGGGTTGCCCATATTGCAAATATATCAATACGGGCCAAAATTTGATCCTACCAAATGGGAACAGATTTTCCCTCAAAGAATTTGCTAACTGTCAAACTAAAGGAACTGTATACCTAAAGACCTGTGAATGTGGTGCGTTCTACGTAGGGAAGACCTTTAGGTAATTTTGGAAACAAATTTACGACCACACATATGCCATTGAAATAGGTGATCTGTATTCCCTGATAGGGAGACACGCAGCTCAAGACCATGCATATGGGTCTCCCAAAGTCCTATTTTTATGTCTTGAACACATTCCACAGGAACCACATGGGGGAAATTGGGACAGGGTGATTCTCCAGAGAGAAATGAGGTGGATATTCTCACTGAGAGCCACCAAGGCTCCTGGTTTGAATGAAGCCACCTCATTCAAGTCCTTTTTGCCCATCTAGGGCATGATGATTATGTATTACTCATGTTTTTTCAATAATATTTACATAGAGGGACGTGTATTATGTGTTATGTATAATGCTGTCTTTTACACTGGATTTTTTATAGGTTTTGGAGATCAGTGCATAGATATACATCTATATTCACACTTGAGGTTCTTTCTGTGTATACTCAGTAATATTTTTTTTGGAAAAGGTGGTGTGGATTTCCCCGTTTTCCTCTTCTTTCCCTCCCCCCCCTTCCCTTTGTGCCTTGCCTCCCTTCTCCCGGGAGCTGAAATCCCTGCTGGTTTTTATAGGCCACTCCCTTTATGCCTCACACGCTTATGCCCATGGGGAGTCTTCTCTCCTCTAAAGCAGCTTGGGGGGGCGTGCATGGAGGGGTCTGTATACCTCAGCTCTCCGACCACCATTGACGTTTGGCGACCGTTGGGATTGGAGTCCTCTTATTTTCCTCTCTCCCTTAGTAATGCATCCTCCCACTGTGGGAACTGTGCCATTCTGTTGACGCTGCCACAGGCATGTATCCTCTCCTTTAGGGCACTATGCATTCATCGGTAGGCGTACCCACAGCTTGGCGTGGCTTAGATGCCCTGACATCACCGGGCATGTGCCATGGGTGTTCACCGCATCAAGCTGCGTCACTCGGCTTATGGGCGGGGCGTGAGCGCCATGGCATCACTGCGTGTGTGCCACTACGTGTCTGCCGCTAAACGGTGGCGTCGCCCGAGCCACGGGACGCTGATGCGTTTGTGCATGCGCAGATGGATCGCACCCTCTTTGACAACTTTGTTGTCTCAGCTGGGTGTGCATTATGGGGAGATAGGTATCAGCTGGCTGCCATATGGGAATGAGCCATTGTGGCTCCTCCCCTTTCCTTATGCGAGACGATTGGTGGATTTCCACCATGAGGATGCTGTCTGGGCTATTTAGCCCAGAACATGGCTGGGTCACAATGCAGCCTGCCAGTTTACCAATCACCATGAGCCAAGTTTGCTTCCCTCACAAGGTAAGTCCTTTCATGTGTAAAGGTTCTAGATACCAGCTCGACCCTCCTTGAGGGGGTCCAGTTGGTCTCTTGTTTGAGGCTTTATGGTTTTTGTTTTTGTTTGGCTTGTTTGGTTGTTCGGTTGTTTCCACCCTTGTTTTGCTTACTCTTTTGGTATTCATTACTGAAATTTACACATACACTCACACAACTAGAGAGTGCTGTCTTGTATTACAATACGGATATCACTCATGATAACTGGTCATATATTTAACACATTTATGATCACATGTTATTCATATTTTCATTGTCTTTTGACTGAATAATATAAATGGCTTTTTAACTATACTACACTATCACTGTACTCTAACAGTGTAACACATACGCACTCAGCACTCTTATGCCCTGTACACACGGTCGGACTTTGTTCGGACATTCCGACAACAGAATCCTAGGATTTTTTCCGACGGATGTTGGCTCAAACTTGTCTTGCATACACACGGTCACACAAAGTTGTCGGAAAATCCGATCATTCTAAACGCGGTGACGTAAAACACGTACGTCGGTACTATAAACGGGGCAGTGGCCAATAGCTTTCATCTCTTTATTTATTCTGAGCATGCGTGGCACTTTGTCCGTCGGATTTGTGTACACACGATCGGAATTTTGTTGTCGGAAAATTTTATATCCTGCTCTCAAACTTTGTGTGTCGGAAAATCCGATGGAAAATGTGTGATGGAGCCTACACACGGTCGGAATTTCCGACAACAAGGTCCTATCACACATTTTCCGTCGGAAATTCCGACCGTGTGTATTGGGCATTATTGTAACAATATAAATATTTGTAAAGATAGACACTTTTTGGTATTGTATTTTTTATATAAGAAATACTCTGCATTTTTTCAATTTTTACTCATCACATAAGTAACTATATGTGAATACACAGGCACTCATCATACATTCTCAGATTGCATCTGACAATAATAATTTAATTTGCTCACTTGCTCACTGTACTGTCTGGTTAGGTTTTCATTATGGTTTATTTCCTTGATTGGACAGGTGTGGGTACTCCCGGTGTGGGTTTTACATCTTTCGCTCCGTCTCCAGGCTCTTGCAGCTTCCCACTGCTTTCCATCTCCCCACCCTCACACAGCCCCCTAGGGGGAAGCTTGGTGGCATGTTTGGCAGTGCATGCATTTATCCATCTATTTTTATGGACATTCCATTTTGAAGTCTTTTATAAATTCAGGGTAGTATACCCATCTATATATACTCATTTTTTGACTGTTTCAAAAAGAGTCATCAATACCAGCTAGCAGGCCAGGAGTCCTCCATCAATTGTGATTGGAACGTATTGAATTTATATGCCTATGTTTGGTACATTTCCTTCCTTGTCCACCCCACCCCCCCTTTTCCCTCTTTTCTCTGCCCCCCCCCCCTTTTTTTTCTTTTTTATTCATTTTCTTACTTGGGTGTTGATCTCCAGGCATCTATCTGTGACTCCTCTGTGACTCCTCTTGCAAAATGCATCGAGACCTAGCACAGCCATCCTAGACTACTGACAGTATGTATGACACATCTCGGTCCTATGAAAAGGTCTATGATATGAATGCAAAATTTACTAATATGTTGATATTTAATATGTTTTCTTTTTTCAGTATTATATGTTGTTTTTAAATGTGTGTTAAATAATTTATACATTTTACCTGAGGTGTGCTCTTTAAAAGTCCCATGGGCAATTTTGTTTTCTGTGGTGTGCATACCTATTTTTACCCCCTTTCCCCCAGCCACCCTTATAAATAAGACCTCAAGGCTATTTTGTGTTCCCCTGTTCGACCCTTTCTACAGTACAGGAGTGTTTACAGGTTATGGTTTTAGCCATTTCCTTCTACATCTTATAGGAAATAAATTCAAATTTACCTCTGTAGTACAAAAGAAGTGTGTTAACTTTATTGAATCTCATTGTATCTCATCATTCTCTTTTCGGGCCGCTAATGAAGCAGTTAGGTTTGGTTTAGGTATATATGTTATTCGTAACATTGGTAGATGGAAATCTGCCTGCTACCATTCACATATGCATCCTAAGTCTTTAATTTAATTTAATTATTGTGTTTTAGTTTCTAAACATGTCATGTATATTCAAAAAGAAGCAGCGCTGCTTCTTTTTGTTTATTTACTGTATAGTGTGTGTATCTCACATATAAGCGGCTGCTCTTTTTTCAATTGCCTGTCAATTATTTATTTGCTTGATTGTTCTTTTTTGTATAGATCATATAGCGCGGTGGTTTCCTCTTTTATATGTCATGTATATTATTGGACAATCTTAAATCTACTGGACTCATATACAGTGGGTATAGAAAAGAATCACTTGTCTTTAAAATAATCACATTATGTTGCTTTGCAGCTTGAAATGAAGACAAACGCGTTTTTTGTTTTATCCAGCTGTATTTACTAATGTAACTTATAACGTCCAAGTGGAAGATATAACACCAACATGAAGTGGGGGGGGGGGGGGGGGGTAGTCATAAGAGAGCCAATGAGAGCTGCAGAGTTGGAGGTGTACCTCTGTGTGTCTGTGTAAATCCAGGAAGTGAACAGACAGCAGCTTCAGCTGCCCACAGGTAAAATGGTTTCAGCCAGACTCAGTGGAGGGAGATTTCTGCATCATATTTGGCAAGTACAGAATCACAGTATATATAAAATAATATGCAAAGTGGTTGGAGAGAAGCTTCACAATAGCAAATATGTTTTTATTACAAATTATGTGAGCAGACTGCAGTTCCTCTTTAATGTGATATTTAAATATCAATAATATAAGGCAATGGACAGTTTTATCTGAGTTCTGCTGTTTTACTTTTGAATGGTATTTATTGTTTATAGTACTTAAGGATGCTGATACATTTCCATTGGTTTGGCAACAACAATCCACCAATAATAACTGCTCAGTGCATTCTTCACTCTATAACTTAAAGGAAATGTAAAGGCAGAAGGTTGTTTTAACTTAATGCATTTAATGCATTAAGATAAAAAAAACCTTTTGTGTGTAGCAGCCTCCCCAGCAACCCCTAATTACTTACCTGAGCCCCATCTTTCTCCTGCGATGTCCACGAATGTCTAAGCCATCCGGGACACTCCTCCTGGTTGGCTGAGACACATCAGTGGCGCCATTGGCTCCCGCGGCTGTCAATCAGAGTCAGTTAGCCAATCAGGGCAAAGAGGGGGCTCCTTGTCTGAATAGACACATTGAGCTGTGACTTGGCTCCAGTGCCCCCATAGGAATCTGCTGACTGTGGAGGCACTCGATAGGAGAGAGGGGCCAGGAGCAGCAAAGAGGGACCCAAGAAGAGGAGGATCCGGGCTGCTCTGTACAAAACCAACTGCACATAGGAGGTAAGTATAACATGTTTGTTATTTATTTTTATTTTTTTAAATGAGACTTTACAATCACTTTAAGCCTCTTCATTTTACATTATCTTATGTACCTGCAACTGGGGTTCTCTTCATCCATATACTATCTTGCGATCTATCTTGCTTAAAGGTCCTTCCACTGATGGATGACCTTGTCAGGAAAAAGTTCCAGATGGTAATACTTGGGACCTGTGTTTCCTGGCTAATGAACTTTCTTCTTTCAACTTATTTGAAATATAGATTTTATTAATACCAGCCATGGGTCCCAAGTGCTAACATATAGAGCTTCACTGATAGCCCAGCAATCACCCGCAGAACCCTGTACAGGATTAGAAATACCACAAACACAAAACCCGCTCAATCTTCTATCCCTCTTCAGGGCAATGAGAACATGTCAGTTCTCAAGAGGGCTCCTAGCAGCAAATATACATACTGAAGCAAAAAAGTCAGTGACACAGACATACCGTAAGTCCTTAAATGTAGATTTTATACCATGGTGTACAAAAACCACATCAGTAATAGGGATGGGCTGAACTGACCCCTGTTTGGTTCGCACCAGTACTTTCGAACACAGCGAAAGTTTGGACCCAAATAACGAACCCCATTAAAGTAAATGGGACCCGAACGTCAAAAATCAAAAGTGCCCATTTTGAAGGCTTATATGCACGTAATTGGGCATACAATGGTTATAGGGGTTTGGGTCCTGCCCTGGGAGACATGTATCAATAAAAAAAAGTTTGTGAAAAACGTCATTTTTAAATGAGCAGTGACTTTTTTATTTTTAAAGTGAAAGCATAAAAATGAAAAATGCTATCCAATATAGTGCCTGGGGGTCCCCTTAGTCTACCTGTAAAGAGGCAGATCTGTACCATGTCTAGAATCTGCTGCAACAATAATTGCATTTATAAAGCCCACAAAAATGACATTTTCCCTGCAAGCTGCCTTTATTTTGCTCAGCAACAGCTGGGGAGCCAGTGTGTATGAGACCACAATGTAGTGCACTGGGAACAAGATTAGAGATTTTTTGGATACATTCTGGTGTCACTTTGACTTTGGATAGAAGTAACGGGTGCGTAAAATTTGGTCTTTGGGTGTCAGTGGAGCCTTCCCACCATAACCCTATAGAGGTACTCTTGATGAAAGCAAGAATTGGCCTTGCTGTAAAAAATTGCAATGATATGCACCTGTCAAACATGTGATGAAAAAATTGGTCTTTGGGTGTTAATTGTGCCCATGAAACCTATACCAAAAACAGTCTTCCAGATGAAAAGATTGAACACCCTCAAAGCTAGGCAGCCACGAAGTCCTGCAGAGATTCCACATCCCAAAAAGACTTCATCAGTGACGTCAGCATCAGGGGCTTCATAGCTGGTAATTAGGGATGAGCTTCGAGTTCGAGTCGAACTCATGTTCGACTCGAACATTGGCTGTTCGCAAGTTCACCGAACAGCGAACAATTTGGGGTGTTCGCGGCAAATTCGAATGCTGCGGAACACCCTTTAAAAGTCTATGGGAGAAATCAAAAGTGCTAATTTTAAAGGCTAATATGCAAGTTATTGTCATAAAAAGTGTTTGGGGACCTGGGTCCTGCCCCAGGGGACATGGATCAATGCAAAAAAAAGTTTTAAAAACGGCCGTTTTTTCAGGAGCAGTGATTTTAATAATGCTTAAAGTCAATCAATAAAAGTGTAATATCCCTTTAAATTTCGTACCTGGGGGGTGTCTATAGTGTGCCTGTAAAGGGGCGCATGTTTCCTGTGTTTAGAACAGTCTGACAGCAAAATGACATTTTGAAGGAAAAAACTCATTTAAAACTACTCGCGGCTATTGCATTGCCAACAATACACATAGAAGTTCATTGATAAAAACGGCATGGGAATTCCCCAAAGGGGAACCCCGAACCAAAATTAAAAAAAAAAAATGACGTGGGAGTCCCCCTAAATTCCATACCAGGCCCTTCAGGTCTGGTATGGATATTAAGGGGAACCCCGGCCAAAATTAAAAAAAAAAAAATGACGTGGGGTTCCCCCTAAATTCCATACCAGACCCTTCAGGTCTGGTATGGATTTTAAGGGGAACCCCGCGCCAAAAAAAAAAAAAAAAACGGCGTGGGGTCCCCCCAAAAATCCATACCAGACCCTTATCCGAGCACGCAACCTGGCAGGCCGCAGGAAAAGAGGGGGGGACGAGAGTGCGGCCCCCCCTCCCTCCTGAACCGTACCAGGCCACATGTCCTCAACATTGGGAGGGTGCTTTGGGGTAGCCCCCCAAAACACCTTGTCCCCATGTTGATGAGGACAAGGGCCTCATCCCCACAACCCTGGCCGGTGGTTGTGGGGGTCTGCGGGCGGAGGGCTTATCGGAATCTGGAAGCCCCCTTTAACAAGGTGACCCCCAGATCCCGGCCCCCCCCCTGTGTGAAATGGTAAGGGGGTACATAAGTACCCCTACCATTTCACGAAAAAAGTGTCAAAAATGTTAAAAATGACAAGAGACAGTTTTTGACAATTCCTTTATTTAAATGCTTCTTCTTTCTTCTATCTTCCTTCATCTTCTGGTTCTTCTGGTTCTTCTGGCTCTTCTGGTTCTTCCTCCGGCGTTCTCGTCCAGCATCTCCTCCGCGGCGTCTTCTGTCTTCTTCTCCTCGGGCCGCTCCGCACCCATGGCATGGGGGGGAGGCTCCCGCTCTTCTCTTCTTCTTTTCTTCTCTTCTGCTCTTCTTCTTTTCTTCTTTTCTTCTCCGGGCCGCTCCGCAATCCATGCTGGCATGGAGGGAGGCTCCCGCTGTGTGACGGCGCTCCTCGTCTGACAGTTCTTAAATAACGGGGGGGCGGGGCCACCCGGTGACCCCGCCCCCCTCTGACGCACGGTGACTTGACGGGACTTCCCTGTGACGTCACGGGGAATGCCACAGGGAAGTCCGTCAAGTCACCGTGCGTCAGAGGGGGGCGGGGTCACCGGGTGGCCCCGCCCCCCCGTTATTTAAGAACTGTCAGACGAGGAGCGCCGTCACACAGCGGGAGCCTCCCTCCATGCCAGCATGGATTGCGGAGCGGCCCGGAGAAGAAAATTAAGAAGAGAAGAAGAGAAGAAAAGAAGAAGAGAAGAGCGGGAGCCTCCCCCCCATGCCATGGGTGCGGAGCGGCCCGAGGAGAAGAAGACAGAAGACGCCGCGGAGGAGATGCTGGACGAGAACGCCGGAGGAAGAACCAGAAGAGCCAGAAGAACCAGAAGAACCAGAAGATGAAGGAAGATAGAAGAAAGAAGAAGCATTTAAATAAAGGAATTGTCAAAAACTGTCTCTTGTCATTTTTAACATTTTTGACACTTTCTTCGTGAAATGGTAGGGGTACTTATGTACACCCTTACCATTTCACACAGGGGGGGGCCGGGATCTGGGGGTCACCTTGTTAAAGGGGGCTTCCAGATTCCGATAAGCCCCCCGCCCGCAGACCCCCACAACCACCGGCCAGGGTTGTGGGGATGAGGCCCTTGTCCTCATCAACATGGGGACAAGGTGTTTTGGGGGGCTACCCCAAAGCACCCTCCCAATGTTGAGGGCATGTGGCCTGGTACGGTTCAGGAGGGAGGGGGGGCCGCACTCTCGTCCCCCCCTCTTTTCCTGCGGCCTGCCAGGTTGCGTGCTCGGATAAGGGTCTGGTATGGATTTTTGGGGGGACCCCACGCCGTTTTTTTTTTTTTTTTTGGCGCGGGGTTCCCCTTAAAATCCATACCAGACCTGAAGGGTCTGGTATGGAATTTAGGGGGAACCCCACGTCATTTTTTTTTTTTAATTTTGGCCGGGGTTCCCCTTAATATCCATACCAGACCTGAAGGGCCTGGTATGGAATTTAGGAGGACTCCCACGTCATTTTTTTTTTTTAATTTTTGTTCGGGGTTCCCCTTTGGGGAATTCCCATGCCGTTTTTATCAATGAACTTCTATGTGTATTGTCGGCAATGCAATAGCCGCGAGTAGTTTTAAATGAGTTTTTTCCTTCAAAATGTCATTTTGCTGTCAGACTGTTCTAAACACAGGAAACATGCGCCCCTTTACAGGCATACTATAGACACCCCCCAGGTACGAAATTTAAAGGGATATTACACTTTTATTGTTTGACTTTAAGCATTATTAAAATCACTGCTCCTGAAAAAACGGCCGTTTTTAAAACTTTTTTTTGCATTGATCCATGTCCCCTGGGGCAGGACCCAGGTCCCCAAACACTTTTTATGACAATAACTTTCATATAAGCCTTTAAAATTAGCACTTTTGATTATTCATGTTCGTGTCCCATAGACTTTAACGGTGTTCGCATGTTCGAACGAACTTTTTTCCTGTTCGCATGTTCTGGTGCGAACGGAACAGGGGGGTGTTCGGCTCATCCCTACTGGTAATCCAGGACTGATTCATTGTTATAAATTCAAAAGGTCCATGGAGTCTGTGGACATACACGTTCTATGATTTGTAATGAAACCTCCTGCAGCATTGAATGCCCGTTCTGAAAGCACGCTGGATGCAAGGCAGCCCAACAACTCAATAGCATACTGGGCAAGTTCTGGCCAGTGGTCTATTCTCATGACCCAGTAAGTCAGTGGAGCGTCAGTTGGAAAGCTCTCCATCTCTGTTTTGGCCCCGAGGTAATCGTCCACCATGTGAAGCAGATGCTGCTAATGGGATGTGAAAGCTGACAGCCCTGGGTGGCGAGGACTAAAAAAATTCCGAAATGCCTCATTTAGGCAGACACCTTCTCCAACGCTCCTCTCTTGACCAACAGAAGACTCAAAACTACGTTTTCCACGACACTGTAACCTACTGAAGTCAGGAAAAACATTCAATAAAATCCACTTTAACGTGTCCTCAAGAGATTTTATCTTCTGCACTCTTTTGTGGGGATGGGATGAGTTCTTAGACCTTCCCCTTATAACGGTGGTCAAGGAGGGTTGCCAACCAGTAATCATCCTTCTCCTTTATGCCACGTATTCTTGAGTCCTATCGCAGGCTTTGAAGCATGAGGTTGCCCACGTGCCTCAAATTTGCCGAGGCTTGGGGTCACTCAGGATGACAGCATCTGGAACTTCCTCCTCCCAGCCATGTACTATTCCCAAGGGTCCTGGGGTTGCAAAGCCATCGCTTACAGATTGACGCATGTCTTCCTCTTCTTCGAAGCCTATGAAAGTGCCCTAATCCTCCTCCTCATCCTCCTCCCCTCTCTCCTCCTGTGTGTTCTGTGGCATAGGAATGATGGTGTCTGGATAAAGTGAGCCTTGAGAGGACTTGTTGACGGCCCTCTGCTGCATGTATAGCCGCTGCAGCATTCCCAAAGTTGAGTTCCACCTGGTGGGCATTTTACAAATAAGGTGGTTTATGGGCAGGTGGAATTCCCGCTGAATTTCAGCCAACCGAGCACTGGCTGTGTATGACCGCCTGAAATGGCTACAGACTCTTCTGGCCTGCTTTAGTACATCTTGCAACCCTGGGTACGTACTTAGGAAATGCTGCACAACCAAATTAACCAAGTTAAACTGACAGTAATTCACAAAACTATATGGCTTTAAACTGGCAGTAACGCACATAAAACGATATGGCATTAAACTGGCAGTAACGCACACAGAACTATATGGGGTTAAACTGTCAGTAACGCACACAGAACTATATGGTGTTGAACTGGCAATAACGCACACAGAAGTAAAAGGCGTTAAACTGGCAGTAATGCAATCAAATAGACGGTGTTCAACCGTCACTACACTGACGCTATTTGAACTGTCCCTACTATAGCTATACACTAATGTAAAGATTACTGACATGGTCTCACTACACTACACTGAAACTATATGAGCTGTCCCTACTCTACACTAATGTATGTATGAATGACACGGTCTCACTACACTACAGTGAAACTATCCGAGCTGTCCCTACTCTTGCTGCACACTATGCAAAGCTGAATGATGGTCCTCCTCACTACACTCACTCTATCCCTAGACTGACACTAAACCAGTGTTGCCAAACATCAGTATTTTTACTGGCAGCCAGTAAAAAATGGGCACTTTTCTTCTGTCAGTAAATGCCAGTGACAGGAAAAGGTTGCCAGTAAAAAATATGGCTGTGACGCTTGGCTTGCAGTTCAGTGAGTCCTGGAGCAAGGGAGCGAAGGGATCAGCGGAGGGACAGCATGACATGTGCGGACTGCACAGTCACGCTGTTAGATAGCTGTCACTTTAAGAGAAGGGGAGTGGTTTTAGCAGAGGCGCTCAGGAGGAAGAATTTGTAGAAAGGGGGAAGTGACGTCAGTGGTGAGCGGTGGGGAGTGAAGATTATAAACGCTCCCACCGCTCGGTTCCCTGCTACTATGGAGAACTCGGCAGCGATGGAGGAGTTAATCACTCGGCTACGAGCGGTGGCTGCAGAGCAAGGGGCTGACTGGCTGCAGGCTCAGGTGGCGGCAGTGCTACAGGGGAGTGGAGCGGCGGTGAACGGGGGGGCCCTGAGACTCCACGTGCACGCCGTTCCCGGACGCCGGAGCGCTTCAGCCCTGACACCACACCTGGGAGTAGGAGGCCACTGACTGAGAGGAGAGGAGCCGTCCATCCACCCCCCAGTGAGCGACAGCCACAAGGAACCAGGGATGGAGACACGAGGAGGACACAGCGCAGAGGCCGGAGGGGAGGTATGGGGGAGCCCAGCGCAGCACACGGCTCTGCCCCCCCGGCTCATCGCAGATGCCATGAGCAGGCGGCCGGGGATGCGATGGAAGGTACGAGCACCCAACCGGCCCAGCGAGGGATGACCGTGCCCCGGGGGGCTGCCCAAGTGACCAAAGCGGCCAGCAGCCCTGCAACTTCCAGAGGGAGGAATGTGAGAAGCACAGTGACATGGGTGAGCAGAGGCGGAGAGAGATCGGCAGCAGCCCAGGTCAGTCAAAGACGCAGAAGTCCATCGAGGCGAGCAACTCACGGGTCTGGCATGACACCACAGAGAGCTGGACGAGAGAGATAACGCAGACCCACGGCAGCCAGAGCAGGTCCCTCTGGGGTGCAGCCAGCAGTCGTTCGGCGAGAAGAGGTCAGTGACAGATCGGAGGGAGAGCTGTCTAAGTCGGAGAGGGACGAGGACCAGGGGCGTACAGCAGCGGTGGATTCAGGAGTGGCGGCTGATGGGCCCAGTCCTGGGCAGCCCGGTGAGTGCATTTCTACTTTATCTGTTTCTTCTTTATTAGAAAAGTTGTTAGAACAGGGCAGAAACAAGAGGTCCCCCAGGGGGAGTAGTTCAGCGGGGGCAGGAGGGGTTAGGCCCCATACAGAACAGCCCAAAGAAGTAGGGGGCAGGGCTGGCGGGGTTGGATTGCAGGATTTACTGTCGGGTTTGCGGGAGTTGGTACAGCGCTTTGAGCCGACCGCAGGGGGCAGTTCATCCCCGGCGCAGGCGTGGGCTACACCACAGGGGACCGGAGGTGCTACAGCTGCTACTCCGCCGGCAACAGGTACGACCGGGGACAATGCGGCTGCTTCGGTGAACATGGTCAGCGATGGTCGTTTCGGCCCCGGAAAATCAGGAAAAATCGGCAGAGAAAAAGTCGGAGTCGGTTAGGTTGGCGGATTACGTGAAGAGCGAGGTTTATGTCTGTTTTAAAGGGCCCACTGGGAGCTCATCTCAAGACAGAGGTAAAGGAAAAAATTTGGAAGGGTGAATATGTAGAGATATTCACATTGTTGCCACTAGAAAGGTTCAATCTCGACAGATTGAAGCCAGAAGCGACAAGAAGGAAGATGAAGAAAAATGCAGATATAGGTTGATTCCGCGTACCTTTTCCAATTGGCTGTAGGCGTTCGCCATCTTGGCGAGTGTAGTTGGGGAAAAGGCCCCTGATCACTGCTCGGCTTTGTTCATATATTTGGAAGCCATTAGTGAGGCGCACCGGACGTATGGCGGGGTAGCGTGGCTCCGATACGAAGAACAGTTTCGCCAATGGATGGCTGTCCGACCGTCGCTACACTGGGACCACAAGGATATCAGCCTGTGGATGAAGCTTATGACAGCGGCGAGGGCTCATTCCCCTTTTTTTTTTAGGCAGGGGTCGGAGGTAACACAGCTCCAGGACAACTGACCGACAAGAAATGGGGCTTCTGTTGGCAGTTCAACGAGGGCACATGTAAGTATGGTGCGAACTGCCGATTTAAGCACACATGCTCTGGCTGCGGGGGTTCTCATGCACTGTCCAAGTGTTTTAGAAGAGTGAAGGTTCATGGCAGAGAGCCTGCGAGTAAGATGGACGATACTGGTGCGGGTGGAAAGGATGCATCCTTTCCTTCAGTAGGTACCCCGACTGAAAAGCGGCCCAGTTGTTAGACGCAGGTTTCATGTTTGGTTTTAAAATACCATGCTCATTGATGGCGGCCCCTCCCATGGCGATGAATTTACGTTCAGCCCTGCTGCATCCGGCGGTGGTTTCGGAAAAAATAGAGAAAGAAGTAAGTTTAGGCCGCATGTTCGGCCCTTTTACTTCCGTTCCTCTTCAGGGCTTGGTGGTATCCCCATTGAGGATAGTTCCCAAGAAAGAGCCAAACAAATTCAGATTGATTCACCACCTTTCCTTTCCGAAGGGTGGGTCGGTCAATGATTTGATTGCGCCAGAGGAGTGTGCGGTGGCATATACTTCCTTTGACGCTGCAATATCATGGGTGCGTCGCTACGAACAGGGGTCACTGATGGCCAAAGTGGATATTGAATCTGCTTTTCGGCTTTTACTGGTTCACCCGGACAGCTTTCGGCTACTGGGCTGCGCATGGAATGGGGCGTACTACGTGGATTGTTGCCTCCCGATGGGATGCTCTATTTCATGCGCTTTCTTTGAAATGTTCAGCTCATTCTTGGAATGGGTAGTTCGAGACGTATCTGGGATCAACTCGATCGTTCACTATCTTGACGATTTCCTATGCGTCGGCCCACCGTGTTCCAATATTTGTGCTGTCCTCTTAGGGACGTTACAGCATATAGTGGAGCGTTTTGGAGTACCGCTAGCTCTGGAAAAAACGGAAGGCCCCAAGTCTAACATCGTCTTCCTGGGAATCGAAGTGGATTCCATTGGAATGGAGTGCCGATTGCCGTTGGCCAAATTGGAAAGTCTCAAGGCAGAGGTACGTGGGACCACCGGCAGGTGCAAGGTGCAATTGCGGCAATTACAATCACTGTTGGGGAAGCTGAATTTTGCTTGTCGAATAATTCCCATGGGTAGAGTGTTTTGCAGGCGGTTGTTGGCTGCTACTGCCGAGGTTCAGGCTCCCACTCTCTTCGTGAGTCTTAGCAAGGAGCACAGGGAGGACTTGCGTGTATGGCAGGAATTCCTGGAATCATTTAATGGGCGCTCCCTTTGGATGTCGGGTCCCATTAGTAATTGGGATCTTGAATTATTCATGGACGCGGCAGGCTCGACAGGCTACAGGGCTGTCTTTCAAACAAATTGGAGTGCCGCCCGATGGCCCCAGGCTTGGGAGGAAGCTGGGTTCTTAAAAAACCTTGTCCTCCTGGAACTATTTCCAATTGTGGTGGCAATGGAAATATGGGGGGAGTCATTCCGTAACCTGAAGACCATAGAGGGAAATGACTGGTCTGCCTAGGTTAGAAGGGAAAAGGGGCCGTGCCACATCCAAAAAACTTTTATAGAAAAAGAAAAGGGTTCCCCTGAGTGGATTTTTCCGGCACTTGCAAAAGTAATATATGTAAAGTAGGAAGATACGCATATATATGTATATTAGATAAAATAGTATTTCTGTTTATTCAAAACGTTCTAGTATTAAAAACAATGCATACATTGGCAAACAACAACAACATGTACATTAAACATATTACAAAACGGTTGTAATATCTATTTCAGTTGGTAGGTGACAGATGATGTTTAAATAGTGGAATTCTTTTCAAGCCCAACGCGTTTCGAGTACATTCTATTTCAGTCCTTCTTCAGGGGCAAAATTGAAAAGAAAGATTCATCTAAATTAATTGAAAAACATATATTTGATCAATTGCCATATAAATCTATATGTCAATAACCAATTATAGGTAAAATGATCCGTAGATCACTTACCTGTTGTGTTACCGTTGATGTTTATGCAGAAAAAGACATTGGTAATTACAACCAGGAATGGGAAATGCTTGCAAGAGAGATGGCGTTTGATTTGATGTTCATGAGTAGGAAAGCTGTTCTCTGGGTACTTATATCTCATGTATAACACTTCCCCAGTGAGAGGGGGGAGAGATAAAGGGGAGGGAAAGTTTCTGGAGTTCTTTTTGGGTTTAGTTTTTATGATATATATATAGGGGTTCACCTACCCCTGCCTCCCCTGGATGCGTGCGGGCCACAGCGGTATACTGGAGCGAAGAGGAACCGTCCTATAAATAAAAGTTTATATGGTTTGAATGAGTAACATATTCTTATTTCATAGAACGAACAGCAATAAACTTTTCTTAGTATATGTACATTTGATGCTGATAGCTAATGCGCCAAATCAGCTTGTAGGTTTGTGTGTAGTGAACACTACCTATATGTAATAAAAATAGGAGAGAAAATGTATTGTTAATTAAAATGGTAATTAATGGACATACTTTGCCTACAAAATATACTTGCATGTGTAGTATGGAGCTCTTAATTAGTCATTGTAAATAGAAAATATAAGAGTAATGTTTGATATGCACTATGTGCTCCCCTTAAAGACTCCTGTGGTTTATGTTGAAGCATACTAGCAGTAATAGCATTGTATGGTCATGATGTTTAAAATTATATAATGGGGGGTGTGCGATAACAAACAGAAACTAATAAATAAAGAAAGGATATTATGCACACATGCATATGCAACCGTGCATGTGTACATAAATTTACACACAATTAAGTGTGTGCATATATGAAAAATACTGGATACTTATATGGATAACTTTAGTATTATGTTTTAAGTTTATAGTGCTTATGGAAAGATAATAATAGACAATGTAAGATCTACAATATGCAAGCATGTAGAGCAAAAGAAAGAAATCAGTATAATGAGTGGTTAAAGAGGAGAGTTCTAATACCTGTTTTTAGAGAGTAGACATGTTAAGCCAGCCACGCATCCCAGCATCCGGCAAGCAAGACGCCTTAGTTGGGAATGAGAGGGGCCAGTTTATATGTGTGGCGAGTTCCAATCAGCTGGCGCAATGATCGCGCTCAGCTGACTGGTAATTCTCGCCAGCTGGACGGCCTGAGAAGCTCCCTGAGACGGGGATGCGCGGCGCCGCCCCTACCGCGCATGCGCGAGCGCAATTACGTTGGAGCGGCGTCACGCACACCCCTCCCACCGGCACGGAAAGCCTCACCGGCGGACTGCGTATGTCCGCCGGAGTGGCAATATGGAGGTGAAGGGCATAGATGTTGTGTTGCCCTGGTAACCTCCTGTAATGCCGCCCAGCTGAAGGTGCTGGGCGGCCTTTCCGTGCCGGGCAACCGCTATTGGCGGACACATCCAAAGGGGGGTGGGCCGGGAGGTAGGCAAACATATTGTTTGAAGATTATTGACCCTGAACGAGGGTAGAGAATCACAGAGACACATATTTGTATGGTTTTGTATACTTACAAATACTCTTAGTGAATAGTTAATTATAGATGGGAGAAACCAGGTAACAGCTATTGGCGGACGCATTCGAAGGGGGGTGGGCTGGGAGAGAGGCAAACACGTTGGAATTATTAACCCTAAAGGTGGGTAAAGAATCGCAGAGACACATAATTAGAGATTTTTGTATACTTACAAATACTTTTAGTGGGTAGTTACTTATAAATGGAAGAAAAAGAGTTAGTTGTTTTGTGTAACTGCCCTAAAAAACTAAGAGTGACATAAATAGTGCAGACTGTTACAAATGTCGCAAAGGATCTTTATCAACAAAATAGATAACAGTACTGATCTGGCTTCAAAATTTGTATTCCCGCAGATTCTAACTATATTTAAATGCATATATTGCATCATATCAAAATAAGTTCATAGCAATTTCCGTAACCTGAAGGTGCGACTCAACTGTGACAACCTGGGCGTCGTCCAGGTGATTAACCAATTGTCGACCAAGTCTATGCCGGTGGTTAGGCTGCTGAGACATTTGGTGTTGCGCTGTTTGAAATTGAATGTTTTCATCTACGCTGTACACTTACCAGGGGTTGAGAACACCTTGGCTGACGCTCTGTCTCATTTCCAGTGGGACAGGTTTCTGGAGTTGGCACCAGACGCGGAGCAGCAGGGGGTTACCTGCCCTGACTGGATGTGGAACGTTGCCTTGGGAACGTGGCAGGGTGGATTCAGCGCTCCGTGAGTAAGGCCCCTTGGGACGCCTACTCCAAGGTATGGCAGGAGTGGTTACCATGCTTGCGCAGGCTGGGTATCGCCCCTGAGGGCCCGGAGGTAACCCATGCGATTCTTTATTTTATTAATATGGGGTTTGAGGGGGAGATTTCTTATCCATTGATGGGAAATTGGCAGGTCTGGCCTTTCTTTTTAACTTACAAGGGCAACGGGATTATACAAAAGAATTTTGGGTGAAGCAAGCAGTAAAAGGATACAGGAAAGCGCCTTATTCTGGGTGGCGTTTGCACTAGCGTTCTTTGGAGCGTAACGGGTGAGTGAGCTCGTCAACCCTTCAAAGAGGGCGCAAGGGGGGCTGCCGTGGGAGGATTTGGATCGTTCGAAGGATTCAGTTAGAATTTGGATAAAACAGTCTAAAACTGATCAGTTTGGGAAGGGAATTCAGATGGAAGTTTTCCGGATTTCGGAGTCCCCCATTTGTCCGGTAAGAGCGGTGCAATCGTTCAAGGACATGCGGCTGAGTTTACCAGGCTCCTTTTTGATGCACGCAGATGGGTTGTCCTTGTCTAAGTTTCAATTTATAGCGGTGTTCAAAAAATGTTTATCGGTGGCTGGGTACGATCCCTGCGGTTATTCCTCACATTCTTTCCGCATAGGCGCTGCTACAGAGGCAGCCAGGGCCGGGCTTAATTCTGAGGTGGTGAAGTGCATAGGGAGGTGGGATTCTGACAGATTTAAGCTCTATATTCACCCACATTTGTTACAGTCTTAAAAAAAAAAAAAGGAGAGTTTGGGGGGTTTACTTGGGGTTTAGTGTTTTTTGGTAGGGAGGGTACTTACTGTTTTTGTTTGTCATCTTCTGATTCACAGGTGAAGAGGTGGGCTTGGTTTGGATCCTGGGCCACTCCTTCGTTTTTTGGGGGGGCCGGACGAGCTGATGTTCGGCCGAATGGTAGGCAATTGGGCATCCCCAGGAATGAGCCTCAGGTCAGATGGATCGGGGTACCGGGTATGCTTTGGAGTAGGGTACGGTCTCAAGTCCACAGGTTCGCCCGTTGGGACAGGGCACCAGATGTCTTGGTGCTACATGTGGGGGGGAATGATATGGGAGCCAGGTTCATGAGGGAACTAATAATGGACATTAAATGCGATTTTTTATGGCTACAGGCGGCCTTCCCAGGTATGGTCATTGTATGGTCGGATATGGTAGGCAGGACATATTGGCGGTGGGCTTGGTCAGCTAAAAAAGGTTAATAGGGCCCAGGTAAAAGTGAATAAGGAAGTTAGCAGGTTCATTATGCGGAATGGGGGGGTGGCAATAAGGCATAGGGAGTTAGAGGTGGACACATGGAGGTACCTTAGGAGTGATGGGGTGCACCTCAACGAAGTTGGAACAGACCTTTGGACTCTGGGCCTGCAAGAGGGTATAGAACGAGCTTTGAGGGTGTGGAGGTGCTCGCAAGGGTAAGGTTTTACCCCTTGCGGGCGGTGGCAGTGGTTTGGGTCTGTGAGGAGGAGGAGATGTATGTTATATGGAGATATAATATGGTTGGTACCCATATGTAATATGGGGTTTATCTGGTACCTTCCGGTTACGAGGGGTTAACCAGGAAGGGGTAAAGTTAGGTCACTGCGAAGGTTGGGTACTGTCTCGCTGTCTGGGGGTTGCGACTCGAGGCCTAAAGTTTATTTGAAGTTTATCGCAGTGACCAGTGGCGTGTGTTCCCCTCCAAGACCCCAAGAGAATACTGAACGGTTATTTAAAAAGTTATTTAAAATGTTAGTTATTTAGTTTTATGTTCATTTTAATAAAAGGCAGTCAAGGCCATTTACTCCAATACCTTGTCAAGTCATTTGTGGGAAGTGTCCGGAGCCTCGTGTGCAGGATGGCAGCAAGGCAAGCCGGGAGCAAGACTATCAGTGCTGTTTGGACTGGAGTGGAACGCCTGGCATGGAGAGAGACTGTCACTGTGACTCAGGAGGGGACGTGTCATGTTGGTGAGGTCTCATCATCCTCTGTGCTGCTGTCAGTGTCACTGTGAGAGTCCATTTCATGTGTGTGCATGTGCCCATTCAAATTTCTTGCCCTTCTGAGTCCTGTCCCTGAGTTACTCACTTTATCGAGACTAAAATAAGAAATGTTTTTTTGTCCTAATATCTACCTTAAATCACATTGCTAATTGCATATTGTACTCGTTTGTAGCCTAAAGACCGATGTGAATGTACAATGTATATGTAAAGCGCTGCGTAAATTGACAGCGCTATATTAGTACCTTAAATAATAATAATAAATACTGAAATTTGCACTTAAAGCTGTAAATTTTTGAATTTTTGGAAATGCCAGTAAAAACTTGGCTGTGCCAGTAAATGTTGGGAGTTGTGTCAGTAAATTTCAATCCCGTAGGTTGGCAACACTGCACTAAACTAATATTCTACGCAGACAAGGGGTCCCTCCCAAAATCCATACCAGACCCTTATCCAAGCATGCAACCTGGCAGGCCGCAGGAAAGGAGGGGGGAAGAGAGAGCGCCCCCCCTCCTAAACCGTACCAGGATACATACCCTTAACATGAGGAGGGTGCTTTGGGGTAGCCCCCCAAAGCACCTTGTCCCCATGTTGATGGGCACAAGGGCCTCATCCCCACAACCCTTGCCCGGTGGTTGTGGGGGTCTGCGGGCGGGGGGCTTATCGGAATCTGAAAGCCCCGTTTAGCAAAGGGGACCCCCAGATCCCGCCCCCCCCCTGTGTGAAATGGTAACGGGTACATTGTACCCATACCATTTCACAAAAAAGTGGCAAAATGTTAAAAAAAACAAGACGGACAGATGGCGGATCGGTGTGCAGGTTTTTCTTTTTTTTTACGGTCCATTGGCGGAGCGATAGAAGAAGATGAATGGACTTCGTGGGACATTTTAATTTTTTTATTTTTTAATAAAGAACTTGTCCCAAGCTGTGTCTTGTTTTTTTTTTTAACATTTTGACACTTTTTTTGTAAAATGGTACGGGTACAATGTACCAGGTCCATGCTCCTCCTAAGAAACCTTGTGACCGCTGCTTTGTCCCAGAGAGTCTCCGTACTGCTGTGCTCCAGATTTACCATTCTCCCAAGGCTGCTGGTCACCCTGGGAAGAACTCTTTTGGGCCATTTCCCAACAATTCTGGTGGCCTACTCTACATGCTGATGTAACTGCCTTCGTAGCTGCCTGTTCCGTGTGTGCCCAGAATAAGACTCCACGACACCTTCCAGTGGGCCTCCTACAACTCATACCCAATGGAGAGAGGCCCTGGACCCACCTGTCTATGGATTTCATTGTAGAGTTACCCAACTCCCAGGGTAACACAATTATTGTTATGCTGGTTGACCGGTTCTCAAAGATGTGTCAATGTATTCCACTTAAGAAGTTGCCCACTTCTAAGCAACTGGCTTCCATTTTTGCTCAGGAGATCTTTCGCTTACATGGGCTACCCAAGGTGATTGTCTCGGACAAGGGTAGTCAGTTTATGTCCCGGTTCTGGCGAGCCTTTTGTGCACAGTTGGGAATTCAGCTTGCTTTCTCCTCTGCATATCACCCGCAATCTAATGGGGCCGCAGAACGAGCCAATCAGTCCTTGAAGCAATTCCTACATTGCTATATTTCTGACCATCATAACAACTGGTCAGACCTATTACTGTGGGCAGAGTTTGCTCACAGCAGTGCCTTGAATTCTGCTTCCAGATTGTCCCCGTTTATGACGAATTATGGTTTCCAACCTTCCATGAGTATTCCTGCGTTAGAGGAGCATCCCCGTGGTCTTCGTACCACTTGGGCACAAGTCCAAGAGGCTTTGCGACAATGATAGGTACAGACTCCATGCTGACCGCAGACGCCTGCCTGTGCCTTCCTACCAGGTTGGGGACAGGGTTTGCTGGAGTTGCCTTGTCCTCACCCTGTACAGGTTGAGAACTATGAGAAGTATGAAGTACAGTCCATTGTTGACTCCTGTAGGTTGCATACAGTACCTGGTGCATTGGAAAGGGTACGGTCCGGAGGAACGCTCTTGGGTCTTATCCTCGGATGTACATGCCCCAGTCCTCCTCAATGATTTCCATAGACGTTTTCCCCTCAAGCCTGGTGGTCCTCCGAGGGAGAGGGGTCGTTGAGGAGGGGTACTGTCAGGGCTGGGCTCAGCCCTTCCTTCTCTGAGCTGGCCGCTCAGCTGTCAGTTAATTGCCAGCTTCCATCTCTCCACAGTTACTCATCTGTTGATGATGTCCTGCTCCTCAGTCCTACCTACTTAAACCGTCCAGTCCAGAGGATCTCTGCCTTCGCCTTGGTCAACATCACATCTCCTGAGATCCTGCTCAAGACTTGCTTTGCTGACATCCCTTCTGGCTCCAGATCCTGCTTGCTGTTCCACTACATTGATCTCTGACTTCTGGCTTGGCTGACTATCCATTCTGGTTACTGAACTTTGGCTGTGTTTTCACTACGTTTGTTCTTTTTACTTTTATTATTAAACAAGTGTGATTTAACTGTACTTCTGTCTCGGCCTGATTTAGTGGTTTCTGACAAAAAGTCTAACAAGCAGAATGCTATCCAGAGGAAGCTGGTGTGCCCTTGCTAATGACTACCTTATTTGTGTCACTTACTAAAGCAACCAACCAGCCAGGAAACAGGTGACATGACAAAGGTGGTGGCTGCTATGGTAGTGAAGGTGTCACGTACCTTCTGGTAGAGCCTGACGAGCAGAAGGAGAATTCTCGTACAGCCCCAGCTCAAGGACCATTGGAGTTGCGACAGTGTCCTTGAGAGCGTGGTGAGGTAGGAGTGCCTGCAACATTCTCAGTTGACAGAAGGGAAGAGTAGCTGATGAGTTGCAGGAACAAACGGGATTGCTGAGTAGCAGATGGCACAGCAGATGCAGGTATGCTGCAGATGCAGGACAACATCACAGGAGCTACACAGAGCTGGATGATATAAGACTGGTGCAGGGTAAGACAAGCCAGGTCATACACAGAGAATCAGATATAATGTAATGGCAGGCAGAGAATGGTCAGAGTTTAGGCAATGGTTGGCAGCAGGAAATCAGGCAGATAACAGATTTAACAAGTTCAAAGCAAGCCAAGGTCAGGACTAGAGATAATCAAAGTGGTCAGGAAGCTGGGTCAAAACTAGATCAAACACAGGCACAGGGAACAGGACACGGGATAAGCTGCAGATCAAACAGCACTGCACTAGTGCAGCTGCTGTCCTTATATATGCCCATTGGTGCCAATAATAGCTAATGTGCCGCACACGCACAGGCGTGCACCTCTAGCAGGTATTGCCACGCATCCGCGCTCCTATGCCATGTTCAGTGGGCATCTACGGGATCTCTGCCTGTTTGCACGGCGTTCCTGACAGAAGGGGTGTTGTGCTTGGCTCATTCACTAGCAATCAGTTCCCCACACATTGGGACCAATCTCGTGGCACAGAGTACTTAGGAACTCAGCCTGGAGAGAGAGGTATGAAGTAGTGAAGTCTCAGGAATAGAAAAAGCATTAAGTTCTGAGGAATGGATTTCCTGTGTCCAATAGCAACATACAGAGCATGGTCACTGGCAATGAGGTTGCAGGACTGCTAAGTTGGTGGAGACTGGTACATGGACTGTGGTACTGGCTCAGAAATTCTACACACCTGGACAAGTGGTGTTCTCTAGCTGAAGTTGTGTCTGACTTGCTTAGTGTTAACAGTGTAGGAAGTATTGCTATGTAATACAAAGTGTTAACTGTTTTGCCTTAATGTTGATTTCACATGACCGCAGCTGCTGCCTAAGGTTTCGACATTACCGAGTGTAGTTGCACAGTGTCCCTGCTAGGGTGCCGTAAGCCCTGCACTCATGCATGCTTATTGAAGCTTTATGTGAAGTTAAAAGTTATTATTGGTGGAATATTAGTTACAAATTCATATTGGTGAACAAGTTACACTTACAAAAGATGTGCCTTCCATATGTTTCATAATTATGGAAGGCCAGTTACAATGAGGAGACTTTTATTGTATCCAGTGTTTTCACATGCCATTGCACCTTCAATATAGAGCTCATACTGTATCTTTTGTCAGACAATACACTCTCTCTGCTTCACCATCCCCAGTATACATGATGTGGTGAAGGGGCTACTATAGATGAAGTAAAAAGGGAAATGTATAGGTGCTTTTTAAGCTCCACCTGGTGAGGACCATGAGGGGGAGGAGTTTGTGTGCCAGGTTCCCATATAAATCATGCTTTGGAATCAGTTTGATTAGCTCTGAGAAAGGGAGTCTGTCTCCCGAAACGCGCCAGCTTTCCAAACACAGCGATCTGGGATCCCCCATGTTGGAGCTGTGATTTTACATGCTTGTGATTTACTCATGTTTGTAAATATGCTTTTGGCTTCTTAATAAATTCTATGGTGATTAAGGTAATGCACTAGGTATTTGCACCCTCCTTTATTTTCTTATAGTGTATACATCTTGTCCTTCTGCCTCCCTATTATTCCTTCTCATACACTTGCTGTCAATATCCGCCTGTCAAAATGAGAGTCGGAAGTTGCTGTATAAATAAAGCAGCTATATTAGCTGGTGTCAAAAACCAACCTGTCTGACACAGTGTTTATTAACACTTCACCAATGTGTTAATTGAGGAAATTGTCCTGTTTGCAGCTTTTGCCAAGCTCCGGTCATGTCTCAGTCCATCTCAGCAGGTAGTTTTATTACACGATGAGGGGCTTGCTGATGCTTTTCCAGGTGTTAATGTAGGTCTAATGCCGCATATACACGACCAGACCTTTCGGCATCAAAGGTCCGATGGAACGAATCCGTCGGACAATTCGATCGTGTGTGGGCTTCATCGGACCTTTTCTGTCTAAAAATCTGACGGACTCGATTCCTATCGAAAAATCAGTTCGTCTGTATGCTAGTCCGACAGGCCAAAAACGACGCAAGGGCAGCTATTGGCCACTGGCTATGAACTTCCTTATTCTAGTCCGGTCGTACGTCATCACGTTCGAAAGAATCGGACTTTGGTGTGATCGTGTGTAGGCAAGTCCGTTTTGTCGGAACTCCGTCAAAAAGTCCTTCGGAGTTCAGTCCGACGAAAAGTCTGCTCGTGTGTACGCGGCATTAGAATATTTCAGCATGATGGTCACTAGTTGTTCTGGAGGAAGGTTGTTCAGCAAAATGGTACTAAACTATCTGAGAACCACGGCACATGAAAGATTAAGTGCAACGTGCCTACTGGCAGTGTCCTCAAGATGATACAGTTTGAGTTAGGCAGCCATTAGATTATGTGTATTCTTACAATTAATAAAATTGAGGGGAAAAAAATCAGACCAGTATCTTCTTTGGAACCTAACTTATTATTTATTTTTTTGTTAGAAAAAACTTGGTTTATCATTCATTTTAATTCACTTTTTTATTTGTCATATAATTCAATTTCTATGTTGAGAGGCACCCAAACTTGATGTGCCCCGGGCCCCCCAAGGTCTAAATCTGGCACTGCTCCCTGTAACAGTTTTTTTTCCTGCTGATTTTTTTTGTTTATTTATATTTTTCTAACCGCAAAATGTTAAACTTGTAAAAGTGTATTTTTTAGTTTTTTTTGTCTACAGTTTGTATTAAAAATAAAACAGTATCACCAAAAGTAAGCCTAGTTTGACCAAAAAAACCCCACTATGTGTAAATATATTATAGAAAGAATATATGGACTTTAGTACTCAAATCAAGGTACCCACATATCCAAAATACAAGACAGGAAAGGAACACTTATCTTGGTCTCCATCCTAGTCTCATGTGTGTTGATCTTAGGAGGATCCACAGACAGTGACTGTAAATAGTTTATGCTATATTGATTCACCAGTTGATCACCAGTCATTTCTCCTGATTACTGAAATGTTTATTGAAACGTGTAGAGTCATTACTCAATTAATCCTTCATCATTGTTGTTACTTTACATTGAATTTACTTACAGGATTATTGTAAGATGATACCTTTTAAAATATCACTTATTTTACAGCATGGTGTTGAATGAGATAAAAACAGGAGGGTGGACCAAAGGTGTTAGGCTTACAAATAAATGTTGAATTTTTGGACTTTATGAATACTGTTGAGACATTTTTGGTGCCTTAAAAAGTCTAATTTTCCCTACCTAGGGTTTATTTCTTTATCGTAGGTAATGATAAAGTTAATGCCGATTAAACCAGCTCAGAGCAGAAATGTAAAAATTGCTCTGGTCCAGAGGGTGTGTACACTGTAAGAGTTTTTTTTGGTAAGAGTGTCAGTATTTTAAGTATCTTAGTTGTTTATTTACTTTACATATTACATTGTTACATTTTATTTCCTACATGTCCTACTTCCTAAAAAAAAGCTTAGATCGATATCCACGATGAATGAGGCCAGGATATTGGGTTGTTTGGGTATAATAATCAATGGAAATGAGATGAAGTGAAGCAATGACCTTTTACTTAGTCATGGTGCGCTGCGCTTTTCATCAGTCAAATTCAATGTGTCCATTTTCACTTGTCTGGAACAGAAATGGAATTGATTTGCAGTCCAGCCCTATAAAGTGTGACTTGGCTGTGAGCCACCACTTCATATAGAGTAGCACTATAGAGTAGCTTGCCATTCAAGCTGCGATTGTAAGTGTAAAAAGATGTGCTTACCTGGATGTAACATTTACAATGACTATTTACTATTGTTAGCTACATGCATTTGAGGAAAATTATACAAATTTCAAAACAAAAACAAACAAAAAAAAAACAACAACATGCTTTTCAAATCAGCAAAGTATTTTGATAAATAGACATCATTGGCAAAACTAATGCCATAGCAGCACACAAAGCAGCTATGGGGCCTGGGCTGGGGGGGGACACTGGTCAGGGCTCCAGGGATGAGGAGTAGTGAAACAGAACCAGTGGCCACCATGGGACCAGGACAGAGTTGTTGCCACAGGAGTTCAGAAAGCACACTGAAAAGAATGAACGTTTTATTAATTTGTTCCACTGACACCAATGCAAAAGGGGGCTTTGTTCCCAAATCCCAGTGAGGCTCAGGAAAAAATGCCCCTCCTGCATTGGTGTCAGTAAGGAAGAATCCCCTTCTAGCTATTTTTTTCCTAAACAGGTGCCCCCTGTTATAAGCTTTTTCCCTCACCTGTTGTTTTGGTCAAAGCTATACAATTTTGCATTCCTGTTACGTTCTGTTCCAGAGACTATCCTCACCAAGATAAATGGGTTGAATCTTCCCAGCAGGAACAACCAGAAAAGGACATTGACATCTCCATGCTGTTAAGACTCTGGATAGAATATCATTGTGATTGATTCTGCACAATATCACTACACTTCACCAGCTGCCTCAAGTAAATTTAAATGAAATTGTTATATTATCTTTAAAAAGTTTAATGATAAACTTGACAATCTAAAACTAGGTGTATATTAATAAAACTGGAATGAAAGTGTAACTAAAGGCAAAACTTTTTGCTGGTGCCTCCATGGCAGCATACATGTGACAGTAGCCCTGCCTACTTCTGCCCACAGTACCAGTGCATAGCTATAAAGTGTTAACACCCACACAACAGACCATTCCTAAAGTTAATTCCAAGGTCCCACTATATGGTGCTCATCTGGACATTGTGGGCACCTTATTCAGAAATGTCAGCAAACACGACAGGTAGGAGAGCCAATTAGGTTCTATTTTGGCACATTCTTTCAGCACTACTGATGGGCTTAGTAGTCCTCACTACAGCTGTCTTTGGCGTGAAGCCAGTAGTTTACTCCCTTTCTTATGATAGGATTTGCTGAAGCTTCCCACCCTGATGACTAGTTATTGATCTATCACATGTATGCTGCCATGAAGGCACCAGGAAAACAGAAAATTGTATCCTACTTACTGTAATTTTCATTTCCTGGTGTCTATTCATGGCAGCACACTGAGCTCGTTCCTAGCGATGTACAGGGAATAGGCTGTTGTGCGGGTGTTAACTTTTTATAGCTATGCACTGGTCCTGTGGGAGAAAGTAGGTGGGGCCACAATCACATATCTGCTGCCATGGATAGGCACCAGGAAAATGGTAAATTTCATATCAAATACTGTAATTTTCCTTTCCTGATGGACTCCATGGCAGGATATGTATGGGTTTAGCCCCGCCTTCTCTCCTACCCTATAGGACCCCACTGTCATAAATTTTGCTCAATGCTAGGGGCTGCGTTCCATGACTAGCCTACTCCAGCTAATGGGAGGGAACTCCTGCTGCCATGGAGTTCTTCAGGAAAGGAAAATAACGGTAAGTATTTGATAGGAAGATTCCCATTTTCCTGACAGACTCCATGGCAGCATATGTATGGGAATTAACTAGCCATACGCACCGGGTGGGCAATCGCTGGATAAAAGAAAAAGGTTTAATTTGCACTGTCAACAGACAGGATTTGAGTTAACAGAGGATAAAGGGGCTATTTAAACACAGTAATGGGTCATAAAGGTGTTAATTGAAGACCATGAGGCCACTCTGCAAATCACTTCAGGGGTGACGCTCCTAGGAGGAGGACAAAAAAAGGAACCGGCCCCTAGCACTGAGAAAAATTTATGGGAGTGGGGTCCTATAGGGTGGGAGAGGAGGCGGGGCTAAACCCATACATATGCTTCCATGGAGTCTGTCAGGAAAAGAAGATTAAGGGAAAGTATGATACAATTTTCATTTTTTTTTTTTTCACTTTAGAGTAAGGTAGAGATATAATCCCCATTCATTTTTGTTTACCAATTGGGGAGATTTCCTCTCACTTCCTGTTCCACAGCTAAAACAGAAAGTGAGAAAAAATCCCTTCAAAGTTAGGGAATCCCAGTGAGTCACCAGAATTACCAGAACTAGTGTCTCGACTGGAAGATTTCCCCTCTTTTAGTGTTCTGATGTCAGCCCAAAATCTGGGATTTTGTTTTACTTTCATTTTGAATGATAAAGCATACCTCCCAACATTTGAACTTCAGAATGAGGGACACTGGAGGAGGGAAAAGATCTGCGGCGCGCACAGTGCGCCGCGGTAAAATATGGGCATGACCAAGTGCTTAGCAGTGGGAGGGGCTCAAGGGATGTGGTTAAAAATAACACATGTTTCTATGTACCTATAAAATATGCTTTGATTGCTTTGTCTTTGTCCTTAAAATAGTCAGGGACTGCATAGCAACCAGCAACTGTTGAGACAATGAGAAGTATATAATGTACAATATTGTGTATATATATAGTACAAGAGTGTATAATGTACAGAATGCAGGGGTCAGAAGTGTGTAATGTACAGAATGCAGGGGACAGGAGTGTGTAATGTACAGAATGCAGGGGACAGGAGTGTGTAATGTACAGAATGCAGGGGTCAGGAGTGTGTAATGTACAGAATGCAGGGGACAGGAGTGTGTAATGTACAGAATGCAGGGGTCAGGAATGTGTAATGTACAGAATGCAGGGGACAGGAGTATGTAATATATAGAATGCAGGGGGAAGCTCCATATATTCCCTTAATCCCATCCCGACTCCATCCACCACCCCGATCCAATCCTGGCTCCATTCATCCCTGATCCCATCCCAACTCTATCCATTTCCCTTATCTCATCCTGGCTCCATCCATCCCCCGATCCTATCCTGGCTCAATCCATCCCACATACCATCCTGATCCCATCTTGACTCCAACCATCCCCCAATGCCATCCCGGCTCTATCCATCACCCGATCCCATTCCGGCTCCATCCTTCCCTTGATCCCATCCCAGCTGCATCCTTCTTGTCCCCCTTCCTCATCCCATCCCAGCTCCATACTTCTTGCCCCCCTCATCCCATCCCATCTCCATTCTTCTTGGCTCCCCCCTCATCCCATCCCAGCTCCATCCTTCTTGCCCCCCCCATCCCATCCCAGCTCCATCCTTCTTGTCCTCCCTCTCATCCTATCCCAGCTCCATCCTTCTTGTCCTCCCCCTCATCCCATCCCAGCTTCATCCTTCTTGTCCTCCCCTCATCCCATCCCAGCTCCATCCTTCTTGTCCCCCCTCATCCCATCCCAGCTCCATCCGTCTTGGCTCCCCACCTCATCCCATTTGAGCTCCATCCTTCTTGCCCCCCCTCATCCCATCCCAGCTCCATCCTTCTTGTCCTCCCCCTCATCCCATCCCAGCTCCATCCTTCTTGCCCCCCTCATCCCAGCTCCATCTTTCTTGTCCCCCCTCATACCCATCCCAGCTCCATCCTTCTTGTCCCCCCGTCATCCCATCCCAGCTCCATCCTTCTTGTACCCCCTCATCCCATCCCAGCTCCATCCTTCTTGTCCCCCCTTCATCCCATCCCAGCTCCATCCTTCTTGTCCTCCCCCTCTTCCCATCCCAGCTCCTTCCTTCTTGCCCCCCTCATCCCAGCTCCATCTTTCTTGTCCCCCCATCCCATCCCAGCTCCATCCTTCTTGTCCCCCCATCCCATCCCAGCTCCATCCTTCTTGTCCCCCCCCTCATCCCATCCCAGCTCCATCCTTCTTGTCCCCCCCCGTCATCCCATCTCAGCTCCATCCTTCTTGCCCCCCCTCATCCCATCCCAGCTCCATCCTTCTTGTCCTCCCTCTCATCCCATCCCAGCTCTATCCTTCTTGTCCTCCCCCTCATCCCAGCTCCATCCTGCTTGCCCCCCTCATCCCAGCTCCATCTTTCTTGTCCCCCCCTCATCCCATCCCAGCTCCAACCTTCTTGTCCCCCCCATCATCCCATCCCAGCTCCATCCTTCTTGTCCCCCCTCATCCCATTCCAGCTCCATCCTTTTTGTCCCTCTCATCCCATCCCAGCTCCATCCTTCTTGCCCCCCATCCCATCCCATCTCCATTCTTCTTGGTTCCCCCCTCATCCCATCTCCATCCTTCTTGCCCCCCCTCATCCCATCCCAGCTCCATCTTTCTTGTCCTCCCCCTCATCCCATCCCAGCTTCATCCTTCTTGTCCTCCCCTCATCCCATCCCAGCTCCATCCTTCTTGTCCCCCCCTCATCCCATCCCAGCTCCATCCGTCTTGGCTCCCCCCCTCATCCCATCCCAGCTCCATCCTTCTTGCCCCCCCTCATCCCATCCCAGCTCCATCCTTCTTGTCCTCCCTCTCATCCCATCCCAGCTCCATCCTTCTTGCCCCCCTCATCCCAGCTCCATCCTTCTTGCCCCCCTCATCCCAGCTCCATCTTTCTTGTCCCCCCTCATCCCATCCCAGCTCCATCCTTCTTGTCCCCCCCGTCATCCCATCCCAGCTCCATCCTTCTTGTCCCCCCTCATCCCATCCCAGCTCCATCCTTCTTGTCCCCCCCATCCCATCCTTCTCCCCCCCCTTCATCCCATCTCAGCTCCATCCTTCTTGTCCTCCCCCTCATCCCATCCCAGCTCCATCCTTCTTGCCCCCCTCATCCCAGCTCCATCTTTCTTGTCCCCCCATCCCATCCCAGCTCCATCCTTCTTGTCCCCCCCTCATCCCATCCCAGCTCCAACCTTCTTGTCTCCCCCATCATCCCATCTCAGCTCCATCCTTCTTGCCCCCCCCCTCATCCCATCCCAGCTCCATCCTTCTTGTCCTCCCCCTCATCCCAGCTCCATCCTTCTTGCCCCCCTCATCCCAGCTCCATCTTTCTTGTCCCCCCCTCATCCCATCCCAGCTCCATCAATCTTGTCCCCCCATCATCCCATCCCAGCTCCATCATTCTTATCCCCCCACATCCCATTCCAGCTCCATCCTTCTTGTCTCCCCCGTCATATCTCATCCCAGCTCCATCCTTCTTGTGTCCCCCTCATCCCAGCTCCATCGTTCTTGTCCCCCCTCATCCCATCCCAGCTCCATCCTTCTTGTCCCCCCCTCATCCCATCCCCATCCTTCTTGTCCCCCCCATCCCATCCCAGCTCCATCCTTCTTGTCCCCCCCCTCATCCCATCCCAGCTCCATCCTTCTTGTCCCCCCCATCATATCCCATCCCAGCTCCATCCATCTTGTCCCCCCTATCACATCCCAGCTCCATCCTTCTTGTCCCCCTGTCATATCCCATCCCAGCTCCATCTTTCTTGTCCCCCCATCCCATCCCAGCTCCATCCTTCTAGTCCCCCCCTCATCCCATCCCAGCTCCATCCTTCTTGTCCCCGTCATATCCTATCCCAGCTCCATCCGTCTTGTCCCCCCCATCCCATCCCAGCTCCATCCTTCTTGTCCCCCCTCATCCCATCCCAGCTCCATCCCCCCTCATCCCATCCCAGCTCCATCCTTCTTGTCCCCCGTCATATCCCATCCCAGCTCTATCCATTTTGTCCCCTCCATCCCATCCCAGCTCTATCCTTCTTGTCCCCCCTCATCCCATCCCAGCTCCATCCTTCTTGTCCCCCCCTCATCCCATCCCAGCTCCATCCTTCTTGTCCCCCTCTCATCCCATCTCCATCCTTCATGTCCCCCCCCCTCATCTCATCCCAGCTCCATCCTTCTCCCCCATGCCTCCCTCCTCTGCAAGTCTCACAGAAATTGTCACAGACCTGGCAGAAGAGAGAGAGAGCACATTCAGCTGCAGGAGCGGGGGAGGTGCTGCTGGCAGGACTCGGGAGAGAGGACTCAGGCTGAGCGGAGAGAGAGGATATTCAGAGTAGGAGGGGGGGTCTGCTGTTGGTGCTGGCAGGGGGCACACTGGCAGGACTGTCGGGAGTGAGTCTATGCGGCTAAAATCCTACCTCAGATCAGCCGCGTTGTTTTGGCAGAGCGGTGTGCTGCTCCCCGCCTCCTCCTCTGTGTACAGGAAAACATAACATAAAATTAGTACATGACACCGCTGGAGCAATACAGCTAAGCCGTTGACGCGTCTCACGCTCTTGCGGAGCGCTAAGCGCTCCGCAAGAGCGTGAAACGCATCAGCGGCTTAGCTGTATTGCACAGTGTCATGTACTAATTTTATGTTACATTTTGAATAAAGAAGATTTTATTTGTCAATTCCGGAGTGCGGCTGTCCAGATCTTTTTCCTGCACGTATACAATTGTACCAGCAATTGCCAGCACCTGGAGCTCTCACCCTTTCACAAGTAGAGGACAGGAGATCTGAACCTGAACAGCCTAGAGCGGTGGTAACTATCTTTACAGGAAAACATAGGAGGAGGAGGGGCAGGTTCAGTGCACTCCGCTCTGTGCTGTGTGCCCGGGAGAGATACTGGCTGCTATAAAATTTGTTGTTCACGGCGTGCGGGAACCATGACAACCCGCACACACCGCGGGCATTCCGGGACTCAGCCCTGATTCGCGGGGTTCCGGGAGAGGGAGTGATTTCCGGGAGGGTCCCGGCCAATCAGGGACGGTTGGGAGGTATGGATAAAGGTAAACAAGAAAAATAGAGAAGGTGAATCTCCCTAACGGGGGCACAGACAGCAATACAGACCTAACAGTTGATCTAACCCTTCCCTATTCTATCCAAAACTGCTATGCTATCCGTATTTATTACAGGTACTTACATGGCGCTGTCAATTTACGCAACACTTCACATATATATGTTAGATTCACATCATACACTTTAAATGAAACCTGTCACAAGAGAAAAAAATGGCTGTAGTTTTTTTTTCTAACCTTTACCTCTGAAAATGCTAGCTGGCTGTTACGTAAACCCTCTTGCTCTAGTACTTTATCAATTACCTAAGGCAAGCAGACAAATAAAGACTTCTGAGTTTACTATGACTCTGTGGATATGAATATTTGATCTGTGTCAGTGACACGGAAAGCATTGAAACTCTAAAGACATGCTGGTAGGTTAATCGTATCCTGCCTAAATTGGCTCTAGTATATGTATGAATGTGGGTTAGGGACCTTAGGTGGTAAGCTCCTTGAGGGTAGGGACTGATGTGAATGTACAATGTATATGTAAAGTGCTGCGTAAATTGACAGCGCTATATAAGTACCTGAAATAAATCAAATAAATAAATAAAACCAGTGTGTCATCAATAGAAGTTGCCATATTTCTTTTTTAGACTGTTTTACATTTAGACTGTTTTCTGTGTTACTTTGTCTAGTTAAAAGCTATACTCTCATACCACCTATTGATGAAATGGAATATTACAGTCTTCCCTTTAGTGTGAACTTTTCACTTTTTTATCACTTCCAGTTTAGTTTGAATTCTGTGTTTAAAATAATTAATCCAAGATGTTAATTGAAGTAGCTAATCAGATTCCAAAATAAATTTATTCCAGGAGACTGCCACCACATTTCCTTTCCTGGAGACAAAATAGGTATTTTCCTTAAAGTGATCATGTCACTTAAAAAAAAAAATGAACCACTTCAGTCCTGGAAGCATTTACCCCCTGGAAGCATTTACCCCCTTCCTGACTAGAGCATTTTTTGCGTCAATGCGTCAGTTTAACTGACAATTGCGCAGTCACGCCATTTTGCACCCAAACAACGTCACACAAAGTGGTGGTATTTGATCACCTCTGTGGTTTTTATTTTCTGTGCTATAAACAAAAAAAGCGTCAATTTTGAAAAAAAAGCAATATTTTTTACTTTTTGCTATAATAAATATCCCCAGAAAATGTCTTCCTTAGTTTAGGCCGATATGTATTTTTCTACATATTTTTGGTAAGAAAAATCGCAATAAGCTTATATTGATTGATTTGCACAAAAGTTAAAAAATAGAGGATAAATTTATGGCATTTTTATTATTAATTTTTTTTTTTTTTTTTTATTTGTAATGTGATTTTTATCCTGGCTACGACGCTTTTGACACTATTTTGGGACCAGTGACATTTATACAGCGATCAGTGCTATAAAAATGAACTGATTACTGCGTAAATGACACTGGCAGGGAAGGGGTTAAACACTAGAGGGGCGATCAAGGGGTTAACTGTGTTCCCTCAGTGTGTTCTAACTGTAGGGGTTATGGGCTCACTAGAATATGACAGAGATCACTACTCCCGATCACTGGGAGCAGTAGATCCTTGTCATGTTGCTAGGCAGAACAGGGGAAATGCCTTGTTTACATCTCCCCCTTCTGCTTCTCCGTGTCATGATCTTAGGCCACCGGCGGACATCGAGGCCAACTAGCCTGCGATTTAAAGGGGGTGTACAGGTATGCCCATTTGCGCAGCTGTGCCATTGTGCCGACGTATATCGTCATGCGCTGGATGGCAAGCGGTTAAATAGTATGAAACAGCCTGACATTTTTGAAATGTGTTGGTTAATGTTAAGCAATGCAATATTAAATAGCTAATTTCTTCTTTCTAACTGTGCCTAAACATTTACCGTCCTTTCTTACTCACCATCGGCTGCACCAGGACCACATCGCGGCTTCCCCTGAACTTCCGGGAAGTGGAGTGCCCACTCTGTACCCTTCACATGTACTGTAGAGCAGGAACAATTCAAGCTCCAGCCACAGTCAATAAGCAGCTGGAAGGAGAAGTAGAGGAGTTGGTTGTTGGGAGAAATGAGACAGATTGCTGCTCCAGGTGAGTATAAGGCTTAATGTACATGGGATGTTTTTACAACCTCTCCTGAGCGATTTAACTTGACAGATAGTAACCCACGTTTAAAATGTCCGTTTTGACCCCAGTCAGACCATCCGCGATCATCGAGCAAGACATATTGTACAAGTAGACCTTCGGGCTCTTCTATGGGGATACAACGTTAAATTCCGCACAATGAAGGGAATATCTCTGACAATAGCGGCGCTAACCACATGGTACAGCAAACAAACCACCTTCGCCCTATCCACAGACCCTAGCCCTCTTTATTCCTTATTTGACAACCCAGCACTCCCAACTTACAATATTCGGGGACAATGTGATTTATAGTGGCCTACCGCTAGACAGTTCGTCCACCCTTCCACAGGCCAATTTTTAACCGCAACCAAATATCCAATTCCCCACCTCGATTGACTGGCTTTCCATGCTATCCCTTTCACGACATCTTTCAGGACAGGTCCACAGACCACTCACAACATTTGAGGATATGTGTGGTCTCTCTCAGACCCCCAAACACCCTCTATAGAGACATACAGTCCTATACCTGCGACTCACTACCTAATTTTATGCAAAAGTGGTCTAGGGACCTGGGCATGGAGTAACTCCAGAACAATGGTATACCTCATTCACACTCACACACAAATCGTCCATATCCGTGTTCTCACAAGAGGAAAACTACAAACTGTTATCATGATGGTGCAGTGATCCAGTCACGGTGAACAAGATGTACCCAGGCACTTCGGACACCTGTTGGCGCTGTCACAGAGGAAAAGGCTCCTATATTCATGTGTGGTGGGAGTGCGACTGAGTCCGCCCTTTCTGGGACAAGGTTTTTGGTGTACATAATGATTTATACAATGTCTCTCTAGTGCTCTTTTATCCATCCTACCAGGGCCTGTCAAATCTCACAAGAAAAACCTCCTTAGATTCTTTCTATCTGCAGCCCAACATGTTATATCGCAACACTGGAAATCGGAAACCATCCCCACTATTACCAGATGGATAGACACCCTCAATGACATTATGCTTATGGAGGAGCTACAGGCAAAGATGGAAGATACCTGGGATAAACACAAACAATTATGGTACCTCTGGCTTCACCACTCATCCTCGGACCTCCTCCTCAACAGAATTTCTGCTTGAGGATTGGGCCCTATATTGCACGGAGTTAGAGGGAATTACTAATTACTAATGAAAATGATTTTGATAACTCCCTAAGGCTTAATGTATAGGTAATTAAAATAATCCTAGACCTTTACTGCTGAGACCAAGTGAGAAAAATTAGCTGCACACCAACATCTGTCCAACTGGTTTATTGAAAGACTGCCACCAGGTCTAAAACAAAGGACCAAGGGGCGACAAACAGTTGGTTGTTGCTAGGACTATGAGCTTCTGTGTAGGTAAAGAGACTCATTCAGAAAGCTGGATGGGTGTGCACATGCAAAGGTGGCTCCATGAGTCTCCATAAGAGGATAGGGCCACCCAAAGACAGGAACAAGAGAAGGGGGAAGTTTCTACAGAGGATTGAACAGCAGACCTGCTATTTAAGGTCTACAGCTCTTTTATGACACTTTAAAGCTCCCTGAAAATACTCACCTCTTGACCAGGTAGTGAGACCAAATGTGGTTATCTTCTAGCACTTCAAAGTCCAGCAAAGTCTCCAGCATTCCATACGTACAAGAGAGGCTTGTGTGGCTCTATTTTATGTTCATGTTATTCAATCACTGCTTTTTTCTTCATACAAGGTAAAATAAAAGGATACACTTGGGAAGTAGTTTCAGTTTCACTTTTCCCAAACTGGACACTCACTTTAAAATCTTAAATCTACTGTATGTCATGTTTATCAACATCCATGCAGTGCAGGGCATCCCTGAATGTATAGAAATTAAATAGATTGTTTAGGCAATTAGTGATTTGGGCACATTTTCTATTTGGGTGAAAATTGCTTGAAAAAAATAAAGAAAAACTTTGTGACAATACACAAGAATTAAATTATGATGTTTTTTCTTGTATTTTTTTTTTTACTTTATCGTTATGTTGTGAAAAATAAACATCAACCTGAAATAAAATACACCAAAAAATGTGTTGCCATGCCTTAACAAGCATTTTTACAAGCAGACCTACAGGAATGTTCACTGTGTCCCTTCCTGGTATAACACAGCCTTTCCTTTACATGGGAAAACAATTGGTTAAGGTCACACACCACTTTCCCAATATAGTTATATGGCTGAGGCCATGTTTTTCTGGCCACAGACCAGCCTATTTATTTATATGGCAGGGGTCATGTTCCTTTAAGCACTGACCAGCCATAGGAGGCCTTAGCATGCCTGCACAGAAGACCCGTGGCCCAGCCAGAAGCTGCTGGTAGGTATTTGAGATTGTGGGTTAAACTAGAAGTTGGTCCTTTTAATGGACAACTTCACTAAATATCCTTTAAAAAGCATCTTATATTCGTCCTCCTCATTGCCTCCATGACAATTATCTGGAATTTTAAGATTTTTGCATACATTTCAGTGAATATGGTCAATTTCACTTATCCTATTTAGGCAGCAACCCTTGGAAACAAGTAGTGTCAATGAGTAAATTGCTAATATTACATAGAAAACATGAACACACCAGTTAAAGAAAATTACATAGTTACAAAGTCCCAGATAGCGGTAAAAACCAGACAGGATTTTAAATCCTTACCCACTTTATTCAAAACTGTTTTTGGCTTGGCCCGCTCTTTAAATCTGGCTAGCCTTGCAATGACTCTGTAGCGAAGGATCTGTTGGCTAGAGGAGTACTGCAGGTTTTCTCTCCCCACCCCCCTGCCGCTGTGTGGCTGCAGAGTGGGCTGTGGTTGCTTTCTCTTCTCCTCCATGGCTGTGCTGCGGGCTGTGACTGCTCCTTTCACCCCTCTGCCCAGAGTGCCTACAGTACTACCTGCTGAAGGGAAAGGGGCTCACTAAAGAAGCTTGTCCCCCCCTCCCTTCCTGGATGATATCATAGTGCTGAGACTCCAATGTGATTTTAAATAGCTTTTTTTTTTTTTTTTCCTCTGGTTCCTTCAGCCTATCAATTAAGGGGGGTGGTTAATTGCTCACAGGTGCCTATTTAACTGGGTGTAGAACTCAGTCTGAGCGTGCTCAGTCTTTGGCTGTGGAACTTTGTGTAAGTGGAACTTGGTATAAGTGGGAGTTAAAAACTAGAGTTTAAAACCGGAGGTTATAACAGGGGTCATAGTACCTGTGTAGTGTGAGTATCTGAGTGTTGTCTGAGTAGTGTGTGTGGATCGTTAGTACTTGTGTATTGTGTACTGTATACTTGAGTATTGCGAGTGCACGTAGGTCTGCGACTGTTCTGCGATTGCACGTAGGTCTGTGAGTACCTGTGTATTGTCTTGTTGTGTATCTGTGTATTGTCTTGAGTATTAGTGCCAGGAAGCTAGCTGTTAGGTAATTTGGACAGGGTAAAATCCCCAAATCCTCACTAAATTTAATAGGTACGATGCCCGGCGGGTGTGGAGAGGCGACTCTTTGTACATCTTGCCGCATGTATGCGTTCCTTGATCATCCGATCGAGGGTGAATACTGCTGTGCAAAATGTAAGCACATTGTTTCCCTGGAAGCCCAGGTTCTGAATCTGGGGAAGCAACTGTCAGCACTGAGAAGTCCCTCCATACTAAAGGTGAACCAGGAACGTACACGGCAGGTGCCGGCAGGGGCCAGCACAGAGGCGGGTGGAGACAAAGAGGCGCAGGCACTAGCAAAGAGTAGATGGGTGACAGTCAGGAGGGGTAGAGGGGGAAGTGCCAGAGAGGCCGATCCAGGACTGGAGCATCCCAATAAGTACGCTCCATTGAGTGTCATTGGTGAACCCAGTCAGGGACCAGCACTGCTGGAGATGAGGGACTCTCCTAGCTGCCAGGGGAAGAACTCCTCCAGTGAGAGTGGGGGGGCAGCAAAGGGAAAGGAAAGACAGATTCTGGTGGTAGGGGACTCAATTCTTAGAAGGACAGATAGGGCAATCTGTAACCAAGGCCTGAAGCGCCGAACAGTATGTTGTCTACCGGGCGCTCGGGTTCGGCACATCACGAATCTTGTGGACAGATTACTGGGAGGGGCTGGGGAAGACCCGGCTGTCATGGTGCACGTTGGCACCAATGACAAAGTCAGAGGCAGATGGAGTGTCCTAAAGAACGATTTTAGGGACTTAGGTGCTAAATTGAGGAAAAGGACCTCCAAGGTAGTATTCTCAGGAATACTACCGGTACATCGAGCCACACCAGAAAGGCAGAGGGAGATTAGGGAAGTAAACAAGTGGCTGAAGAGCTGGTGTAGTAAGGAGGGGTTTGGGTTCCTGGAGGACTGGGCCGACTTCTCAGTCGGTAACCGGTACTATAGAAGGGACGGACTGCACCTAAATGAGGAGGGTGCAGATCTGCTGGGAATGAAGATGGCCAAAAAGTTAGAGGGGTTTTTAAACTAGGCGATGGGGGGGAGGGTCCAGAGACAGTGATAGCCAGCGTGGATGATATTCCAGAGGGTAGTGATGGGGGCATTAGTGGTAGGTTAACCAAAGCACAAAAACACAAGGTGAGTATAGTAGCAAGTCCTAGTTGCAATTTTGAAACACCCAATACGAGGACAATATGCGACCGGTCTAAACTATGTGGCATGTTCACCAATGCCAGGAGCATGGCAGACAAGATGGGTGAACTAGAGATACTGTTGTACAAGGAGGATTTGGATTTTGTGGGAATTACAGAGACCTGGTTCAACAGCTCTCATGATTGGCTGGCAAACATTCAAGGGTATACCCTATACCGCAAGGATAGAGAGGGTAAAAAAGGTGGAGGGGTATGCCTATATATCAAGAATAATGTACAAGCGAATGTGAGAGATGACATCACTGAGGGAGCTAGAGAGGAGGTGGAATCCTTATGGGTAGAGCTCCAAAGGGATGAAGCTAAGGGGAAAATAATACTGGGAGTATGCTATAGGCCCCCTAACCTGAAGGAGGAAGTGGAGACGGATCTCCTATCACAAATTGGATTAGCAGCAAGGATGGGAAGTGTTATCATAATGGGGGATTTTAATTATCCAGACATAGACTGGGCGGAGGGAACTGGGCATTCATTTAAGGCTCGCCAGTTCCTTAATGTCTTGCAGGACAATTTTATGGGTCAGATGGTAGACGCACCAACTAGAAATAAAACATTACTGGATCTACTGATTACCAACAATACAGACCTGATCACAGATGTGGAAATACGGGGCAATTTAGGTAACAGCGATCACAGGTCAATTAGTTTCAGTATAAATCACACAAATAGGAAACATAAAGGGAATACAAAGACACTGAATTTCAAAAGAGCCAACTTCCCTAAACTACAAACCTTGCTAAAAGGCATAAATTGGGATAAAATATTAGGAACAAAGAATACGAAGGAGAGATGGGTTTGCTTTAAGAGCATATTAAATAAGGGCATTAGCCAATGTATCCCATTGGGTAATAAATTTAAAAGAGCGAACAAAAATCCTGGATGGCTTAACTCCAATGTAAAAATGCATATAAAAGCAAAGGAGAAGGCCTTCAAAAAATACAAGGTTGAGGGATCATCGTCAGCATTCAGACTTTATAAAGAATGCAATAAGAAATGTAAGGGTGCAATTAGGACGGCTAAGATAGAACATGAAAGACACATAGCGGAGGAGAGCAAAAAAAATCCCAAGAATTTCTTTAAGTATGTAAACAGTAAAAAAGGGAGGACAGACCATATTGGCCCCATAAAGAATGAGGAAGGACATCTGGTTACAAAGGATGGGGAGATGGCAAAGGTATTGAATTTATTCTTCTCCTCAGTCTTCACGAGTGAATCGGGGGGCTTCAGTAACCAAAACTGCAGTGTTTATCCTCATGACACAACACAGGAAGCACTTCCATGGTTAACAGAGGACGGAATTAAAATTAGACTTGAGAAGCTTAACATTAATAAATCACCGGGACCAGATGGCTTGCATCCGAGGGTACTTAGGGAACTCAGTCAGGTGATTGCCAGACCGTTGTTCCTAATTTTTACAGACAGTCTATTGACTGGAATGGTACCAGCTGATTGGAGAAAAGCCAATGTAGCACCAATATTTAAAAAGGGCCCAAAAAACATCCCTGGGAATTACAGACCATTTAGCCTAACATCAATAGTATGTAAAATCTTGGAGGGGATGATAAGGGACTATATACAAGATTTTAGTAATAAGAACGATATTATTAGCAGTAATCAGCATGGATTCATGAAGAATCGTTCTTGCCAAACCAATCTATTAACCTTCTATGAGGAGGTGAGTTGCCATCTAGATAAAGGAAGGCCCGTAGACGTGGTGTATCTGGATTTTGCAAAAGCATTTGACACAGTTCCCCATAAATGTTTACTGTACAAAATAAGGTCCGTTGGCATGGACCATAGGGTGAGTACATGGATTGAAAACTGGCTACAAGGGCGTGTTCAGAGGGTGGTGATAAATGGGGAGTACTCAGAATGGTCAGGGGTGGGTAGTGGGGTTCCCCAGGGTTCTGTGCTGGGACCAATCCTATTTAATTTGTTTATAAACGATCTGGAGGATGGGATAAACAGTTCAATCTCTGTATTTGCAGACGATACTAAGCTAAGCAGGGCAATAACTTCTCCGCAGGATGTGGAAACCTTGCAAAAAGACCTGAACAAATTAATGGGGTGGGCGACTACATGGCAAATGAGGTTCAATGTAGAAAAATGTAAAATAATGCATTTGGGTGGCAAAAATATGAATGCAATCTATACACTGGGGGGAGAACCTCTGGGGGAATCTAGGATGGAAAAGGACCTGGGGATCCTAGTAGATGATAGGCTCAGCAATGGCATGCAATGCCAAGCTGCTGCTAATAAGGCAAACAGAATAATGGGAATGTATTAAAAGGGGGATCAACTCCAGAGATAAAACGATAATTCTCCCGCTCTACAAGACTCTGGTTTGGCCGCACCTGGAGTATGCTGTCCAGTTCTGGGCACCAGTCCTCAGGAAGGATGTACTGGAAATGGAGCGAGTACAAAGAAGAGCAACAAAGCTAATAAAGGGTCTGGAGGATCTTAGTTATGAGGAAAGGTTGCGAGCGTTGAACTTATTCTCTCTGGAGAAGAGACGCTTGAGAGGGGATATGATTTCAATTTACAAATACTGTACTGGTGACCCCACAATAGGGATAAAACTTTTTCGCAGAAGAGAGTTTAATAAGACTCGGGGCCACTCATTACAATTAGAAGAAAAGAGGTTTAACCTTAAACTACGTAGAGGGTTCTTTACTGTAAGAGCGGTAAGGATGTGGAATTCCCTTCCACAGGCGGTGGTCTCAGCGGAGAGCATTGATAGCTTCAAGAAACTATTAGATAATCACCTGAATGACCGCAACATACAGGGATATATAAGGTAATACTGACACATAATCACACACATAGGTTGGACTTGATGGACATGT